>NC_134000.1:0-362773 GCF_047716275.1 Strix uralensis
CAACAAATCTGGGGCTCTGTGCTTTCTTTCATTTTGAACAAGTGTTACTGTTTTCTGCACAAAAGCGATTCTGCGAAGCAATGTGAACACTTCTGCTTCCCAGGCACAGAGAAGGTGCTAGCAGGGAATTCTCTGCCTGCCTTTCCCCAGTGCTCTGCAAGCTCTCCAGGACAACAACAAATCTGGGGCTCTGTGCTTTCTTTCGTTCTGAACAAGTGTTACTGTTTTCTGCACAAAAGCGATTCTGCGAAGCAATGTGAACACTTCTGCTTCCCAGGCACAGAGAAGGTGCTAGCAGGGAATTCTCTGCCTGCCTTTCCCCAGTGCTCTGCAAGCTCTCCAGGACAACATAAAATCTGGGGCTCTGTGCTTTCTTTCGTTCTGAACAAGTGTTACTGTTTTCTGCACAAAAGCGATTCTGCCAAGCAATGTGAACACTTCTGCTTCCCAGGCACAGAGAAGGTGCTAGCAGGGAATTCTCTGCCTGCCTTTCCCCAGTGCTCTGCAAGCTCTCCAGGACAACAACAAATCTGGGGCTCTGTGCTTTCTTTCGTTCTGAACAAGTGTTACTGTTTTCTGCACAAAAGCGATTCTGCCAAGCAATGTGAACACTTCTGCTTCCCAGGCACAGAGAAGGTGCTAGCAGGGAATTCTCTGCCTGCCTTTCCCCAGTGCTCTGCAAGCTCTCCAGGACAACAACAAATCTGGGGCTCTGTGCTTTCTTTCGTTCTGAACAAGTGTTACTGTTTTCTGCACAAAAGCGATTCTGCCAAGCAATGTGAACACTTCTGCTTCCCAGGCACAGAGAAGGTGCTAGCAGGGAATTCTCTGCCTGCCTTTCCCCAGTGCTCTGCAAGCTCTCCAGGACAACATAAAATCTGGGGCTCTGTGCTTTCTTTCGTTCTGAACAAGTGTTACTGTTTTCTGCACAAAAGCGATTCTGCCAAGCAATGTGAACAGGCACAGAGAAGGTGCTAGCAGGGAATTCTCTGCCTGCCTTTCCCCAGTGCTCTGCAAGCTCTCCAGGACAACAACAAATCTGGGGCTCTGTGCTTTCTTTCGTTCTGAACAAGTGTTACTGTTTTCTGCACAAAAGCGATTCTGCCAAGCAATGTGAACACTTCTGCTTCCCAGGCACAGAGAAGGTGCTAGCAGGGAATTCTCTGCCTGCCTTTCCCCAGTGCTCTGCAAGCTCTCCAGGACAACATAAAATCTGGGGCTCTGTGCTTTCTTTCGTTCTGAACAAGTGTTACTGTTTTCTGCACAAAAGCGATTCTGCCAAGCAATGTGAACACTTCTGCTTCCCAGGCACAGAGAAGGTGCTAGCAGGGAATTCTCTGCCTGCCTTTCCCCAGTGCTCCGCAAGCTCTCCAGGACAACATAAAATCTGGGGCTCTGTGCTTTCTTTCGTTCTGAACAAGTGTTACTGTTTTCTGCACAAAAGCGATTCTGCCAAGCAATGTGAACAGGCACAGAGAAGGTGCTAGCAGGGAATTCTCTGCCTGCCTTTCCCCAGTGCTCTGCAAGCTCTCCAGGACAACAACAAATCTGGGGCTCTGTGCTTTCTTTCGTTCTGAACAAGTGTTACTGTTTTCTGCACAAAAGCGATTCTGCCAAGCAATGTGAACACTTCTGCTTCCCAGGCACAGAGAAGGTGCTAGCAGGGAATTCTCTGCCTGCCTTTCCCCAGTGCTCTGCAAGCTCTCCAGGACAACAACAAATCTGGGGCTCTGTGCTTTCTTTCGTTCTGAACAAGTGTTACTGTTTTCTGCACAAAAGCGATTCTGCGAAGCAATGTGAACACTTCTGCTTCCCAGGCACAGAGAAGGTGCTAGCAGGGAATTCTCTGCCTGCCTTTCCCCAGTGCTCTGCAAGCTCTCCAGGACAACATAAAATCTGGGGCTCTGTGCTTTCTTTCGTTCTGAACAAGTGTTACTGTTTTCTGCACAAAAGCGATTCTGCCAAGCAATGTGAACACTTCTGCTTCCCAGGCACAGAGAAGGTGCTAGCAGGGAATTCTCTGCCTGCCTTTCCCCAGTGCTCTGCAAGCTCTCCAGGACAACAACAAATCTGGGGCTCTGTGCTTTCTTTCGTTCTGAACAAGTGTTACTGTTTTCTGCACAAAAGCGATTCTGCCAAGCAATGTGAACACTTCTGCTTCCCAGGCACAGAGAAGGTGCTAGCAGGGAATTCTCTGCCTGCCTTTCCCCAGTGCTCTGCAAGCTCTCCAGGACAACAACAAATCTGGGGCTCTGTGCTTTCTTTCGTTCTGAACAAGTGTTACTGTTTTCTGCACAAAAGCGATTCTGCCAAGCAATGTGAACACTTCTGCTTCCCAGGCACAGAGAAGGTGCTAGCAGGGAATTCTCTGCCTGCCTTTCCCCAGTGCTCTGCAAGCTCTCCAGGACAACATAAAATCTGGGGCTCTGTGCTTTCTTTCGTTCTGAACAAGTGTTACTGTTTTCTGCACAAAAGCGATTCTGCCAAGCAATGTGAACAGGCACAGAGAAGGTGCTAGCAGGGAATTCTCTGCCTGCCTTTCCCCAGTGCTCTGCAAGCTCTCCAGGACAACATAAAATCTGGGGCTCTGTGCTTTCTTTCGTTCTGAACAAGTGTTACTGTTTTCTGCACAAAAGCGATTCTGCCAAGCAATGTGAACACTTCTGCTTCCCAGGCACAGAGAAGGTGCTAGCAGGGAATTCTCTGCCTGCCTTTCCCCAGTGCTCTGCAAGCTCTCCAGGACAACATAAAATCTGGGGCTCTGTGCTTTCTTTCGTTCTGAACAAGTGTTACTGTTTTCTGCACAAAAGCGATTCTGCGAAGCAATGTGAACACTTCTGCTTCCCAGGCACAGAGAAGGTGCTAGCAGGGAATTCTCTGCCTGCCTTTCCCCAGTGCTCCGCAAGCTCTCCAGGACAACATAAAATCTGGGGCTCTGTGCTTTCTTTCGTTCTGAACAAGTGTTACTGTTTTCTGCACAAAAGCGATTCTGCGAAGCAATGTGAACACTTCAGCTTCCAGGCACAGAGAAGGTGCTAGCAGGGAATTCTCTGCCTGCCTTTCCCCAGTGCTCCGCAAGCTCTCCAGGACAACATAAAATCTGGGGCTCTGTGCTTTCTTTCGTTCTGAACAAGTGTTACTGTTTTCTGCACAAAAGCGATTCTGCCAAGCAATGTGAACACTTCTGCTTCCCAGGCACAGAGAAGGTGCTAGCAGGGAATTCTCTGCCTGCCTTTCCCCAGTGCTCTGCAAGCTCTCCAGGACAACATAAAATCTGGGGCTCTGTGCTTTCTTTCGTTCTGAACAAGTGTTAGTGTTTTCTGCACAAAAGCGATTCTGCCAAGCAATGTGAACACTTCTGCTTCCCAGGCACAGAGAAGGTGCTAGCAGGGAATTCTCTGCCTGCCTTTCCCCAGTGCTCTGCAAGCTCTCCAGGACAACAACAAATCTGGGGCTCTGTGCTTTCTTTCGTTCTGAACAAGTGTTACTGTTTTCTGCACAAAAGCGATTCTGCCAAGCAATGTGAACAGGCACAGAGAAGGTGCTAGCAGGGAATTCTCTGCCTGCCTTTCCCCAGTGCTCTGCAAGCTCTCCAGGACAACATAAAATCTGGGGCTCTATGCTTTCTTTCGTTCTGAACAAGTGTTACTGTTTTCTGCACAAAAGCGATTCTGCGAAGCAATGTGAACACTTCTGCTTCCCAGGCACAGAGAAGGTGCTAGCAGGGAATTCTCTGCCTGCCTTTCCCCAGTGCTCTGCAAGCTCTCCAGGACAACATAAAATCTGGGGCTCTGTGCTTTCTTTCGTTCTGAACAAGTGTTACTGTTTTCTGCACAAAAGCGATTCTGCCAAGCAATGTGAACAGGCACAGAGAAGGGGCTAGCAGGGAATTCTCTGCCTGCCTTTCCCCAGTGCTCTGCAAGCTCTCCAGGACAATATAAAATCTGGGGCTCTGTGCTTTCTTTCGTTCTGAACAAGTGTTACTGTTTTCTGCACAAAAGCGATTCTGCGAAGCAATGTGAACACTTCTGCTTCCCAGGCACAGAGAAGGTGCTAGCAGGGAATTCTCTGCCTGCCTTTCCCCAGTGCTCTGCAAGCTCTCCAGGACAACAACAAATCTGGGGCTCTGTGCTTTCTTTCGTTCTGAACAAGTGTTACTGTTTTCTGCACAAAAGCGATTCTGCGAAGCAATGTGAACACTTCTGCTTCCCAGGCACAGAGAAGGTGCTAGCAGGGAATTCTCTGCCTGCCTTTCCCCAGTGCTCTGCAAGCTCTCCAGGACAACAACAAATCTGGGGCTCTGTGCTTTCTTTCATTTTGAACAAGTGTTACTGTTTTCTGCACAAAAGCGATTCTGCGAAGCAATGTGAACACTTCTGCTTCCCAGGCACAGAGAAGGTGCTAGCAGGGAATTCTCTGCCTGCCTTTCCCCAGTGCTCTGCAAGCTCTCCAGGACAACAACAAATCTGGGGCTCTGTGCTTTCTTTCGTTCTGAACAAGTGTTACTGTTTTCTGCACAAAAGCGATTCTGCCAAGCAATGTGAACAGGCACAGAGAAGGTGCTAGCAGGGAATTCTCTGCCTGCCTTTCCCCAGTGCTCTGCAAGCTCTCCAGGACAATATAAAATCTGGGGCTCTGTGCTTTCTTTCGTTCTGAACAAGTGTTACTGTTTTCTGCACAAAAGCGATTCTGCGAAGCAATGTGAACACTTCTGCTTCCCAGGCACAGAGAAGGTGCTAGCAGGGAATTCTCTGCCTGCCTTTCCCCAGTGCTCTGCAAGCTCTCCAGGACAACATAAAATCTGGGGCTCTGTGCTTTCTTTCGTTCTGAACAAGTGTTATGGTTTTCTGCACAAAAGCGATTCTGCCAAGCAATGTGAACACTTCTGCTTCCCAGGCACAGAGAAGGTGCTAGCAGGGAATTCTCTGCCTGCCTTTCCCCAGTGCTCTGCAAGCTCTCCAGGACAACATAAAATCTGGGGCTCTGTGCTTTCTTTCGTTCTGAACAAGTGTTACTGTTTTCTGCACAAAAGCGATTCTGCGAAGCAATGTGAACACTTCTGCTTCCCAGGCACAGAGAAGGTGCTAGCAGGGAATTCTCTGCCTGCCTTTCCCCAGTGCTCTGCAAGCTCTCCAGGACAACAACAAATCTGGGGCTCTGTGCTTTCTTTCGTTCTGAACAAGTGTTACTGTTTTCTGCACAAAAGCGATTCTGCCAAGCAATGTGAACACTTCTGCTTCCCAGGCACAGAGAAGGTGCTAGCAGGGAATTCTCTGCCTGCCTTTCCCCAGTGCTCTGCAAGCTCTCCAGGACAACATAAAATCTGGGGCTCTGTGCTTTCTTTCGTTCTGAACAAGTGTTACTGTTTTCTGCACAAAAGCGATTCTGCGAAGCAATATGAACACTTCTGCTTCCCAGGCACAGAGAAGGTGCTAGCAGGGAATTCTCTGCCTGCCTTTCCCCAGTGCTCTGCAAGCTCTCCAGGACAACAACAAATCTGGGGCTCTGTGCTTTCTTTCATTTTGAACAAGTGTTACTGTTTTCTGCACAAAAGCGATTCTGCCAAGCAATGTGAACACTTCTGCTTCCCAGGCACAGAGAAGGTGCTAGCAGGGAATTCTCTGCCTGCCTTTCCCCAGTGCTCTGCAAGCTCTCCAGGACAACAACAAATCTGGGGCTCTGTGCTTTCTTTCGTTCTGAACAAGTGTTACTGTTTTCTGCACAAAAGCGATTCTGCCAAGCAATGTGAACAGGCACAGAGAAGGTGCTAGCAGGGAATTCTCTGCCTGCCTTTCCCCAGTGCTCTGCAAGCTCTCCAGGACAACAACAAATCTGGGGCTCTGTGCTTTCTTTCGTTCTGAACAAGTGTTACTGTTTTCTGCACAAAAGCGATTCTGCCAAGCAATGTGAACACTTCTGCTTCCCAGGCACAGAGAAGGTGCTAGCAGGGAATTCTCTGCCTGCCTTTCCCCAGTGCTCTGCAAGCTCTCCAGGACAACAACAAATCTGGGGCTCTGTGCTTTCTTTCGTTCTGAACAAGTGTTACTGTTTTCTGCACAAAAGCGATTCTGCGAAGCAATGTGAACACTTCTGCTTCCCAGGCACAGAGAAGGTGCTAGCAGGGAATTCTCTGCCTGCCTTTCCCCAGTGCTCTGCAAGCTCTCCAGGACAACAACAAATCTGGGGCTCTGTGCTTTCTTTCGTTCTGAACAAGTGTTACTGTTTTCTGCACAAAAGCGATTCTGCCAAGCAATGTGAACAGGCACAGAGAAGGGGCTAGCAGGGAATTCTCTGCCTGCCTTTCCCCAGTGCTCTGCAAGCTCTCCAGGACAATATAAAATCTGGGGCTCTGTGCTTTCTTTCGTTCTGAACAAGTGTTACTGTTTTCTGCACAAAAGCGATTCTGCGAAGCAATGTGAACACTTCTGCTTCCCAGGCACAGAGAAGGTGCTAGCAGGGAATTCTCTGCCTGCCTTTCCCCAGTGCTCTGCAAGCTCTCCAGGACAACAACAAATCTGGGGCTCTGTGCTTTCTTTCGTTCTGAACAAGTGTTACTGTTTTCTGCACAAAAGCGATTCTGCGAAGCAATGTGAACACTTCTGCTTCCCAGGCACAGAGAAGGTGCTAGCAGGGAATTCTCTGCCTGCCTTTCCCCAGTGCTCTGCAAGCTCTCCAGGACAACAACAAATCTGGGGCTCTGTGCTTTCTTTCATTTTGAACAAGTGTTACTGTTTTCTGCACAAAAGCGATTCTGCGAAGCAATGTGAACACTTGTGCTTCCCAGGCACAGAGAAGGTGCTAGCAGGGAATTCTCTGCCTGCCTTTCCCCAGTGCTCTGCAAGCTCTCCAGGACAACAACAAATCTGGGGCTCTGTGCTTTCTTTCGTTCTGAACAAGTGTTACTGTTTTCTGCACAAAAGCGATTCTGCCAAGCAATGTGAACAGGCACAGAGAAGGTGCTAGCAGGGAATTCTCTGCCTGCCTTTCCCCAGTGCTCTGCAAGCTCTCCAGGACAATATAAAATCTGGGGCTCTGTGCTTTCTTTCGTTCTGAACAAGTGTTACTGTTTTCTGCACAAAAGCGATTCTGCGAAGCAATGTGAACACTTCTGCTTCCCAGGCACAGAGAAGGTGCTAGCAGGGAATTCTCTGCCTGCCTTTCCCCAGTGCTCTGCAAGCTCTCCAGGACAACAACAAATCTGGGGCTCTGTGCTTTCTTTCGTTCTGAACAAGTGTTACTGTTTTCTGCACAAAAGCGATTCTGCGAAGCAATGTGAACACTTCTGCTTCCCAGGCACAGAGAAGGTGCTAGCAGGGAATTCTCTGCCTGCCTTTCCCCAGTGCTCTGCAAGCTCTCCAGGACAACATAAAATCTGGGGCTCTGTGCTTTCTTTCGTTCTGAACAAGTGTTACTGTTTTCTGCACAAAAGCGATTCTGCGAAGCAATGTGAACACTTCTGCTTCCCAGGCACAGAGAAGGTGCTAGCAGGGAATTCTCTGCCTGCCTTTCCCCAGTGCTCTGCAAGCTCTCCAGGACAACATAAAATCTGGGGCTCTGTGCTTTCTTTCGTTCTGAACAAGTGTTACTGTTTTCTGCACAAAAGCGATTCTGCGAAGCAATGTGAACACTTCTGCTTCCCAGGCACAGAGAAGGTGCTAGCAGGGAATTCTCTGCCTGCCTTTCCCCAGTGCTCTGCAAGCTCTCCAGGACAACATAAAATCTGGGGCTCTGTGCTTTCTTTCGTTCTGAACAAGTGTTACTGTTTTCTGCACAAAAGCGATTCTGCGAAGCAATATGAACACTTCTGCTTCCCAGGCACAGAGAAGGTGCTAGCAGGGAATTCTCTGCCTGCCTTTCCCCAGTGCTCTGCAAGCTCTCCAGGACAACAACAAATCTGGGGCTCTGTGCTTTCTTTCATTTTGAACAAGTGTTACTGTTTTCTGCACAAAAGCGATTCTGCCAAGCAATGTGAACACTTCTGCTTCCCAGGCACAGAGAAGGTGCTAGCAGGGAATTCTCTGCCTGCCTTTCCCCAGTGCTCTGCAAGCTCTCCAGGACAACAACAAATCTGGGGCTCTGTGCTTTCTTTCGTTCTGAACAAGTGTTACTGTTTTCTGCACAAAAGCGATTCTGCCAAGCAATGTGAACAGGCACAGAGAAGGTGCTAGCAGGGAATTCTCTGCCTGCCTTTCCCCAGTGCTCTGCAAGCTCTCCAGGACAACAACAAATCTGGGGCTCTGTGCTTTCTTTCGTTCTGAACAAGTGTTACTGTTTTCTGCACAAAAGCGATTCTGCGAAGCAATGTGAACACTTCTGCTTCCCAGGCACAGAGAAGGTGCTAGCAGGGAATTCTCTGCCTGCCTTTCCCCAGTGCTCTGCAAGCTCTCCAGGACAACAACAAATCTGGGGCTCTGTGCTTTCTTTCATTTTGAACAAGTGTTACTGTTTTCTGCACAAAAGCGATTCTGCCAAGCAATGTGAACACTTCTGCTTCCCAGGCACAGAGAAGGTGCTAGCAGGGAATTCTCTGCCTGCCTTTCCCCAGTGCTCTGCAAGCTCTCCAGGACAACATAAAATCTGGGGCTCTGTGCTTTCTTTCGTTCTGAACAAGTGTTACTGTTTTCTGCACAAAAGCGATTCTGCGAAGCAATGTGAACACTTCTGCTTCCCAGGCACAGAGAAGGTGCTAGCAGGGAATTCTCTGCCTGCCTTTCCCCAGTGCTCTGCAAGCTCTCCAGGACAACAACAAATCTGGGGCTCTGTGCTTTCTTTCATTTTGAACAAGTGTTACTGTTTTCTGCACAAAAGCGATTCTGCGAAGCAATGTGAACACTTCTGCTTCCCAGGCACAGAGAAGGTGCTAGCAGGGAATTCTCTGCCTGCCTTTCCCCAGTGCTCTGCAAGCTCTCCAGGACAACATAAAATCTGGGGCTCTGTGCTTTCTTTCGTTCTGAACAAGTGTTACTGTTTTCTGCACAAAAGCGATTCTGCGAAGCAATGTGAACACTTGTGCTTCCCAGGCACAGAGAAGGTGCTAGCAGGGAATTCTCTGCCTGCCTTTCCCCAGTGCTCTGCAAGCTCTCCAGGACAACAACAAATCTGGGGCTCTGTGCTTTCTTTCGTTCTGAACAAGTGTTACTGTTTTCTGCACAAAAGCGATTCTGCGAAGCAATGTGAACACTTCTGCTTCCCAGGCACAGAGAAGGTGCTAGCAGGGAATTCTCTGCCTGCCTTTCCCCAGTGCTCTGCAAGCTCTCCAGGACAACAACAAATCTGGGGCTCTGTGCTTTCTTTCGTTCTGAACAAGTGTTACTGTTTTCTGCACAAAAGCGATTCTGCGAAGCAATGTGAACACTTCTGCTTCCCAGGCACAGAGAAGGTGCTAGCAGGGAATTCTCTGCCTGCCTTTCCCCAGTGCTCTGCAAGCTCTCCAGGACAACATAAAATCTGGGGCTCTGTGCTTTCTTTCGTTCTGAACAAGTGTTACTGTTTTCTGCACAAAAGCGGTTCTGCGAAGCAATGTGAACACTTCTGCTTCCCAGGCACAGAGAAGGTGCTAGCAGGGAATTCTCTGCCTGCCTTTCCCCAGTGCTCTGCAAGCTCTCCAGGACAACAACAAATCTGGGGCTCTGTGCTTTCTTTCATTTTGAACAAGTGTTACTGTTTTCTGCACAAAAGCGATTCTGCGAAGCAATGTGAACACTTCTGCTTCCCAGGCACAGAGAAGGTGCTAGCAGGGAATTCTCTGCCTGCCTTTCCCCAGTGCTCTGCAAGCTCTCCAGGACAACATAAAATCTGGGGCTCTGTGCTTTCTTTCGTTCTGAACAAGTGTTACTGTTTTCTGCACAAAAGCGATTCTGCCAAGCAATGTGAACACTTCTGCTTCCCAGGCACAGAGAAGGTGCTAGCAGGGAATTCTCTGCCTGCCTTTCCCCAGTGCTCTGCAAGCTCTCCAGGACAACATAAAATCTGGGGCTCTGTGCTTTCTTTCGTTCTGAACAAGTGTTACTGTTTTCTGCACAAAAGCGATTCTGCCAAGCAATGTGAACACTTCTGCTTCCCAGGCACAGAGAAGGTGCTAGCAGGGAATTCTCTGCCTGCCTTTCCCCAGTGCTCTGCAAGCTCTCCAGGACAACAACAAATCTGGGGCTCTGTGCTTTCTTTCGTTCTGAACAAGTGTTACTGTTTTCTGCACAAAAGCGATTCTGCCAAGCAATGTGAACACTTCTGCTTCCCAGGCACAGAGAAGGTGCTAGCAGGGAATTCTCTGCCTGCCTTTCCCCAGTGCTCTGCAAGCTCTCCAGGACAACAACAAATCTGGGGCTCTGTGCTTTCTTTCGTTCTGAACAAGTGTTACTGTTTTCTGCACAAAAGCGATTCTGCGAAGCAATGTGAACACTTCTGCTTCCCAGGCACAGAGAAGGTGCTAGCAGGGAATTCTCTGCCTGCCTTTCCCCAGTGCTCTGCAAGCTCTCCAGGACAACATAAAATCTGGGGCTCTGTGCTTTCTTTCGTTCTGAACAAGTGTTACTGTTTTCTGCACAAAAGCGATTCTGCCAAGCAATGTGAACACTTCTGCTTCCCAGGCACAGAGAAGGTGCTAGCAGGGAATTCTCTGCCTGCCTTTCCCCAGTGCTCTGCAAGCTCTCCAGGACAACATAAAATCTGGGGCTCTGTGCTTTCTTTCGTTCTGAACAAGTGTTACTGTTTTCTGCACAAAAGCGATTCTGCCAAGCAATGTGAACAGGCACAGAGAAGGTGCTAGCAGGGAATTCTCTGCCTGCCTTTCCCCAGTGCTCTGCAAGCTCTCCAGGACAACATAAAATCTGGGGCTCTGTGCTTTCTTTCGTTCTGAACAAGTGTTACTGTTTTCTGCACAAAAGCGATTCTGCCAAGCAATGTGAACACTTCTGCTTCCCAGGCACAGAGAAGGTGCTAGCAGGGAATTCTCTGCCTGCCTTTCCCCAGTGCTCTGCAAGCTCTCCAGGACAACATAAAATCTGGGGCTCTGTGCTTTCTTTCGTTCTGAACAAGTGTTACTGTTTTCTGCACAAAAGCAATTCTGCCAAGCAATGTGAACACTTCTGCTTCCCAGGCACAGAGAAGGTGCTAGCAGGGAATTCTCTGCCTGCCTTTCCCCAGTGCTCTGCAAGCTCTCCAGGACAACATAAAATCTGGGGCTCTGTGCTTTCTTTTGTTCTGAACAAGTGTTACTGTTTTCTGCACAAAAGCGATTCTGCCAAGCAATGTGAACACTTCAGCTTCCAGGCACAGAGAAGGTGCTAGCAGGGAATTCTCTGTCTGCCTTTCCCCAGTGCTCCGCAAGCTCTCCAGGACAACATAAAATCTGGGGCTCTGTGCTTTCTTTCGTTCTGAACAAGTGTTACTGTTTTCTGCACAAAAGCGATTCTGCCAAGCAATGTGAACAGGCACAGAGAAGGTGCTAGCAGGGAATTCTCTGCCTGCCTTTCCCCAGTGCTCTGCAAGCTCTCCAGGACAACATAAAATCTGGGGCTCTATGCTTTCTTTCGTTCTGAACAAGTGTTACTGTTTTCTGCACAAAAGCGATTCTGCCAAGCAATGTGAACACTTCAGCTTCCAGGCACAGAGAAGGTGCTAGCAGGGAATTCTCTGCCTGCCTTTCCCCAGTGCTCTGCAAGCTCTCCAGGACAACATAAAATCTGGGGCTCTGTGCTTTCTTTCGTTCTGAACAACTGTTACTGTTTTCTGCACAAAAGCGATTCTGCCAAGCAATGTGAACAGGCACAGAGAAGGGGCTAGCAGGGAATTCTCTGCCTGCCTTTCCCCAGTGCTCTGCAAGCTCTCCAGGACAATATAAAATCTGGGGCTCTGTGCTTTCTTTCGTTCTGAACAAGTGTTACTGTTTTCTGCACAAAAGCGATTCTGCGAAGCAATGTGAACACTTCTGCTTCCCAGGCACAGAGAAGGTGCTAGCAGGGAATTCTCTGCCTGCCTTTCCCCAGTGCTCTGCAAGCTCTCCAGGACAACAACAAATCTGGGGCTCTAGCTTTCTTTCGTTCTGAACAAGTGTTACTGTTTTCTGCACAAAAGCGATTCTGCCAAGCAATGTGAACACTTCTGCTTCCCAGGCACAGAGAAGGTGCTAGCAGGGAATTCTCTGCCTGCCTTTCCCCAGTGCTCTGCAAGCTCTCCAGGACAACAACAAATCTGGGGCTCTGTGCTTTCTTTCGTTCTGAACAAGTGTTACTGTTTTCTGCACAAAAGCGATTCTGCGAAGCAATGTGAACACTTCTGCTTCCCAGGCACAGAGAAGGTGCTAGCAGGGAATTCTCTGCCTGCCTTTCCCCAGTGCTCTGCAAGCTCTCCAGGACAACATAAAATCTGGGGCTCTGTGCTTTCTTTCGTTCTGAACAAGTGTTACTGTTTTCTGCACAAAAGCGATTCTGCGAAGCAATGTGAACACTTCTGCTTCCCAGGCACAGAGAAGGTGCTAGCAGGGAATTCTCTGCCTGCCTTTCCCCAGTGCTCTGCAAGCTCTCCAGGACAACAACAAATCTGGGGCTCTGTGCTTTCTTTCGTTCTGAACAAGTGTTACTGTTTTCTGCACAAAAGCGATTCTGCCAAGCAATGTGAACACTTCTGCTTCCCAGGCACAGAGAAGGTGCTAGCAGGGAATTCTCTGCCTGCCTTTCCCCAGTGCTCTGCAAGCTCTCCAGGACAACAACAAATCTGGGGCTCTGTGCTTTCTTTCGTTCTGAACAAGTGTTACTGTTTTCTGCACAAAAGCGATTCTGCCAAGCAATGTGAACAGGCACAGAGAAGGTGCTAGCAGGGAATTCTCTGCCTGCCTTTCCCCAGTGCTCTGCAAGCTCTCCAGGACAATATAAAATCTGGGGCTCTGTGCTTTCTTTCGTTCTGAACAAGTGTTACTGTTTTCTGCACAAAAGCGATTCTGCGAAGCAATGTGAACACTTCTGCTTCCCAGGCACAGAGAAGGTGCTAGCAGGGAATTCTCTGCCTGCCTTTCCCCAGTGCTCTGCAAGCTCTCCAGGACAACAACAAATCTGGGGCTCTGTGCTTTCTTTCGTTCTGAACAAGTGTTACTGTTTTCTGCACAAAAGCGATTCTGCGAAGCAATGTGAACACTTCTGCTTCCCAGGCACAGAGAAGGTGCTAGCAGGGAATTCTCTGCCTGCCTTTCCCCAGTGCTCTGCAAGCTCTCCAGGACAACATAAAATCTGGGTCTCTGTGCTTTCTTTCGTTCTGAACAAGTGTTACTGTTTTCTGCACAAAAGCGATTCTGCGAAGCAATGTGAACACTTCTGCTTCCCAGGCACAGAGAAGGTGCTAGCAGGGAATTCTCTGCCTGCCTTTCCCCAGTGCTCTGCAAGCTCTCCAGGACAACATAAAATCTGGGGCTCTGTGCTTTCTTTCATTTTGAACAAGTGTTACTGTTTTCTGCACAAAAGCGATTCTGCGAAGCAATGTGAACACTTCTGCTTCCCAGGCACAGAGAAGGCGCTAGCAGGGAATTCTCTGCCTGCCTTTCCCCAGTGCTCTGCAAGCTCTCCAGGACAACAACAAATCTGGGGCTCTGTGCTTTCTTTCGTTCTGAACAAGTGTTACTGTTTTCTGCACAAAAGCGATTCTGCCAAGCAATGTGAACACTTCTGCTTCCCAGGCACAGAGAAGGTGCTAGCAGGGAATTCTCTGCCTGCCTTTCCCCAGTGCTCTGCAAGCTCTCCAGGACAACATAAAATCTGGGGCTCTGTGCTTTCTTTCGTTCTGAACAAGTGTTACTGTTTTCTGCACAAAAGCGATTCTGCCAAGCAATGTGAACAGGCACAGAGAAGGTGCTAGCAGGGAATTCTCTGCCTGCCTTTCCCCAGTGCTCTGCAAGCTCTCCAGGACAACATAAAATCTGGGGCTCTGTGCTTTCTTTCGTTCTGAACAAGTGTTACTGTTTTCTGCACAAAAGCGATTCTGCCAAGCAATGTGAACACTTCTGCTTCCCAGGCACAGAGAAGGTGCTAGCAGGGAATTCTCTGCCTGCCTTTCCCCAGTGCTCTGCAAGCTCTCCAGGACAACATAAAATCTGGGGCTCTGTGCTTTCTTTCGTTCTGAACAAGTGTTACTGTTTTCTGCACAAAAGCAATTCTGCCAAGCAATGTGAACACTTCTGCTTCCCAGGCACAGAGAAGGTGCTAGCAGGGAATTCTCTGCCTGCCTTTCCCCAGTGCTCTGCAAGCTCTCCAGGACAACATAAAATCTGGGGCTCTGTGCTTTCTTTCGTTCTGAACAAGTGTTACTGTTTTCTGCACAAAAGCGATTCTGCCAAGCAATGTGAACACTTCAGCTTCCAGGCACAGAGAAGGTGCTAGCAGGGAATTCTCTGCCTGCCTTTCCCCAGTGCTCCGCAAGCTCTCCAGGACAACATAAAATCTGGGGCTCTGTGCTTTCTTTCGTTCTGAACAAGTGTTACTGTTTTCTGCACAAAAGCGATTCTGCCAAGCAATGTGAACAGGCACAGAGAAGGTGCTAGCAGGGAATTCTCTGCCTGCCTTTCCCCAGTGCTCTGCAAGCTCTCCAGGACAACATAAAATCTGGGGCTCTATGCTTTCTTTCGTTCTGAACAAGTGTTACTGTTTTCTGCACAAAAGCGATTCTGCCAAGCAATGTGAACACTTCAGCTTCCAGGCACAGAGAAGGTGCTAGCAGGGAATTCTCTGCCTGCCTTTCCCCAGTGCTCTGCAAGCTCTCCAGGACAACATAAAATCTGGGGCTCTGTGCTTTCTTTCGTTCTGAACAAGTGTTACTGTTTTCTGCACAAAAGCGATTCTGCCAAGCAATGTGAACACTTCAGCTTCCAGGCACAGAGAAGGTGCTAGCAGGGAATTCTCTGCCTGCCTTTCCCCAGTGCTCTGCAAGCTCTCCAGGACAACATAAAATCTGGGGCTCTGTGCTTTCTTTCGTTCTGAACAAGTGTTACTGTTTTCTGCACAAAAGCGATTCTGCCAAGCAATGTGAACAGGCACAGAGAAGGGGCTAGCAGGGAATTCTCTGCCTGCCTTTCCCCAGTGCTCTGCAAGCTCTCCAGGACAATATAAAATCTGGGGCTCTGTGCTTTCTTTCGTTCTGAACAAGTGTTACTGTTTTCTGCACAAAAGCGATTCTGCGAAGCAATGTGAACACTTCTGCTTCCCAGGCACAGAGAAGGTGCTAGCAGGGAATTCTCTGCCTGCCTTTCCCCAGTGCTCTGCAAGCTCTCCAGGACAACAACAAATCTGGGGCTCTGTGCTTTCTTTCGTTCTGAACAAGTGTTACTGTTTTCTGCACAAAAGCGATTCTGCGAAGCAATGTGAACACTTCTGCTTCCCAGGCACAGAGAAGGTGCTAGCAGGGAATTCTCTGCCTGCCTTTCCCCAGTGCTCTGCAAGCTCTCCAGGACAACATAAAATCTGGGGCTCTGTGCTTTCTTTCGTTCTGAACAAGTGTTACTGTTTTCTGCACAAAAGCGATTCTGCCAAGCAATGTGAACGCTTCTGCTTCCCAGGCACAGAGAAGGTGCTAGCAGGGAATTCTCTGCCTGCCTTTCCCCAGTGCTCTGCAAGCTCTCCAGGACAACAACAAATCTGGGGCTCTGTGCTTTCTTTCGTTCTGAACAAGTGTTACTGTCTTCTGCACAAAAGCGATTCTGCCAAGCAATGTGAACACTTCTGCTTCCCAGGCACAGAGAAGGTGCTAGCAGGGAATTCTCTGCCTGCCTTTCCCCAGTGCTCTGCAAGCTCTCCAGGACAACAACAAATCTGGGGCTCTGTGCTTTCTTTCGTTCTGAACAAGTGTTACTGTTTTCTGCACAAAAGCGATTCTGCCAAGCAATGTGAACAGGCACAGAGAAGGGGCTAGCAGGGAATTCTCTGCCTGCCTTTCCCCAGTGCTCTGCAAGCTCTCCAGGACAATATAAAATCTGGGGCTCTGTGCTTTCTTTCGTTCTGAACAAGTGTTACTGTTTTCTGCACAAAAGCGATTCTGCGAAGCAATGTGAACACTTCTGCTTCCCAGGCACAGAGAAGGTGCTAGCAGGGAATTCTCTGCCTGCCTTTCCCCAGTGCTCTGCAAGCTCTCCAGGACAACAACAAATCTGGGGCTCTGTGCTTTCTTTCGTTCTGAACAAGTGTTACTGTTTTCTGCACAAAAGCGATTCTGCGAAGCAATGTGAACACTTCTGCTTCCCAGGCACAGAGAAGGTGCTAGCAGGGAATTCTCTGCCTGCCTTTCCCCAGTGCTCTGCAAGCTCTCCAGGACAACATAAAATCTGGGTCTCTGTGCTTTCTTTCGTTCTGAACAAGTGTTACTGTTTTCTGCACAAAAGCGATTCTGCCAAGCAATGTGAACACTTCTGCTTCCCAGGCACAGAGAAGGTGCTAGCAGGGAATTCTCTGCCTGCCTTTCCCCAGTGCTCTGCAAGCTCTCCAGGACAATATAAAATCTGGGGCTCTGTGCTTTCTTTCGTTCTGAACAAGTGTTACTGTTTTCTGCACAAAAGCGATTCTGCCAAGCAATGTGAACACTTCTGCTTCCCAGGCACAGAGAAGGTGCTAGCAGGGAATTCTCTGCCTGCCTTTCCCCAGTGCTCTGCAAGCTCTCCAGGACAACAACAAATCTGGGGCTCTGTGCTTTCTTTCGTTCTGAACAAGTGTTACTGTTTTCTGCACAAAAGCGATTCTGCCAAGCAATGTGAACACTTCTGCTTCCCAGGCACAGAGAAGGTGCTAGCAGGGAATTCTCTGCCTGCCTTTCCCCAGTGCTCTGCAAGCTCTCCAGGACAACATAAAATCTGGGTCTCTGTGCTTTCTTTCGTTCTGAACAAGTGTTACTGTTTTCTGCACAAAAGCGATTCTGCCAAGCAATGTGAACACTTCTGCTTCCCAGGCACAGAGAAGGTGCTAGCAGGGAATTCTCTGCCTGCCTTTCCCCAGTGCTCTGCAAGCTCTCCAGGACAACAACAAATCTGGGTCTCTGTGCTTTCTTTCGTTCTGAACAAGTGTTACTGTTTTCTGCACAAAAGCGATTCTGCGAAGCAATGTGAACACTTCTGCTTCCCAGGCACAGAGAAGGTGCTAGCAGGGAATTCTCTGCCTGCCTTTCCCCAGTGCTCTGCAAGCTCTCCAGGACAACAACAAATCTGGGGCTCTGTGCTTTCTTTCGTTCTGAACAAGTGTTACTGTTTTCTGCACAAAAGCGATTCTGCCAAGCAATGTGAACAGGCACAGAGAAGGTGCTAGCAGGGAATTCTCTGCCTGCCTTTCCCCAGTGCTCTGCAAGCTCTCCACGACAATATAAAATCTGGGGCTCTGTGCTTTCTTTCGTTCTGAACAAGTGTTACTGTTTTCTGCACAAAAGCGATTCTGCCAAGCAATGTGAACACTTCTGCTTCCCAGGCACAGAGAAGGTGCTAGCAGGGAATTCTCTGCCTGCCTTTCCCCAGTGCTCTGCAAGCTCTCCAGGACAACAACAAATCTGGGGCTCTGTGCTTTCTTTCGTTCTGAACAAGTGTTACTGTTTTCTGCACAAAAGCGATTCTGCCAAGCAATGTGAACACTTCTGCTTCCCAGGCACAGAGAAGGTGCTAGCAGGGAATTCTCTGCCTGCCTTTCCCCAGTGCTCTGCAAGCTCTCCAGGACAACAACAAATCTGGGGCTCTGTGCTTTCTTTCATTTTGAACAAGTGTTACTGTTTTCTGCACAAAAGCGATTCTGCCAAGCAATGTGAACACTTCTGCTTCCCAGGCACAGAGAAGGTGCTAGCAGGGAATTCTCTGCCTGCCTTTCCCCAGTGCTCTGCAAGCTCTCCAGGACAACAACAAATCTGGGTCTCTGTGCTTTCTTTCGTTCTGAACAAGTGTTACTGTTTTCTGCACAAAAGCGATTCTGCGAAGCAATGTGAACACTTCTGCTTCCCAGGCACAGAGAAGGTGCTAGCAGGGAATTCTCTGCCTGCCTTTCCCCAGTGCTCTGCAAGCTCTCCAGGACAACATAAAATCTGGGGCTCTGTGCTTTCTTTCGTTCTGAACAAGTGTTACTGTTTTCTGCACAAAAGCGATTCTGCCAAGCAATGTGAACACTTCTGCTTCCCAGGCACAGAGAAGGTGCTAGCAGGGAATTCTCTGCCTGCCTTTCCCCAGTGCTCTGCAAGCTCTCCAGGACAACATAAAATCTGGGGCTCTGTGCTTTCTTTCATTTTGAACAAGTGTTACTGTTTTCTGCACAAAAGCGATTCTGCGAAGCAATGTGAACACTTCTGCTTCCCAGGCACAGAGAAGGTGCTAGCAGGGAATTCTCTGCCTGCCTTTCCCCAGTGCTCTGCAAGCTCTCCAGGACAACATAAAATCTGGGGCTCTGTGCTTTCTTTCGTTCTGAACAAGTGTTACTGTTTTCTGCACAAAAGCGATTCTGCGAAGCAATGTGAACACTTCTGCTTCCCAGGCACAGAGAAGGTGCTAGCAGGGAATTCTCTGCCTGCCTTTCCCCAGTGCTCTGCAAGCTCTCCAGGACAACAACAAATCTGGGGCTCTGTGCTTTCTTTCATTTTGAACAAGTGTTACTGTTTTCTGCACAAAAGCGATTCTGCGAAGCAATGTGAACACTTCTGCTTCCCAGGCACAGAGAAGGTGCTAGCAGGGAATTCTCTGCCTGCCTTTCCCCAGTGCTCTGCAAGCTCTCCAGGACAACATAAAATCTGGGGCTCTGTGCTTTCTTTCGTTCTGAACAAGTGTTACTGTTTTCTGCACAAAAGCGATTCTGCCAAGCAATGTGAACACTTCTGCTTCCCAGGCACAGAGAAGGTGCTAGCAGGGAATTCTCTGCCTGCCTTTCCCCAGTGCTCTGCAAGCTCTCCAGGACAACATAAAATCTGGGGCTCTGTGCTTTCTTTCGTTCTGAACAAGTGTTATGGTTTTCTGCACAAAAGCGATTCTGCCAAGCAATGTGAACACTTCTGCTTCCCAGGCACAGAGAAGGTGCTAGCAGGGAATTCTCTGCCTGCCTTTCCCCAGTGCTCTGCAAGCTCTCCCGGACAACATAAAATCTGGGGCTCTGTGCTTTCTTTCGTTCTGAACAAGTGTTACTGTTTTCTGCACAAAAGCGGTTCTGCGAAGCAATGTGAACACTTCTGCTTCCCAGGCACAGAGAAGGTGCTAGCAGGGAATTCTCTGCCTGCCTTTCCCCAGTGCTCTGCAAGCTCTCCAGGACAACAACAAATCTGGGGCTCTGTGCTTTCTTTCATTTTGAACAAGTGTTACTGTTTTCTGCACAAAAGCGATTCTGCGAAGCAATGTGAACACTTCTGCTTCCCAGGCACAGAGAAGGTGCTAGCAGGGAATTCTCTGCCTGCCTTTCCCCAGTGCTCTGCAAGCTCTCCAGGACAACATAAAATCTGGGGCTCTGTGCTTTCTTTCGTTCTGAACAAGTGTTACTGTTTTCTGCACAAAAGCGATTCTGCCAAGCAATGTGAACACTTCTGCTTCCCAGGCACAGAGAAGGTGCTAGCAGGGAATTCTCTGCCTGCCTTTCCCCAGTGCTCTGCAAGCTCTCCAGGACAACAACAAATCTGGGGCTCTGTGCTTTCTTTCGTTCTGAACAAGTGTTACTGTTTTCTGCACAAAAGCGATTCTGCGAAGCAATGTGAACACTTCTGCTTCCCAGGCACAGAGAAGGTGCTAGCAGGGAATTCTCTGCCTGCCTTTCCCCAGTGCTCTGCAAGCTCTCCAGGACAACATAAAATCTGGGGCTCTGTGCTTTCTTTCGTTCTGAACAAGTGTTACTGTTTTCTGCACAAAAGCGATTCTGCCAAGCAATGTGAACACTTCTGCTTCCCAGGCACAGAGAAGGTGCTAGCAGGGAATTCTCTGCCTGCCTTTCCCCAGTGCTCTGCAAGCTCTCCAGGACAACATAAAATCTGGGGCTCTGTGCTTTCTTTCGTTCTGAACAAGTGTTACTGTTTTCTGCACAAAAGCGATTCTGCCAAGCAATGTGAACACTTCTGCTTCCCAGGCACAGAGAAGGTGCTAGCAGGGAATTCTCTGCCTGCCTTTCCCCAGTGCTCTGCAAGCTCTCCAGGACAACATAAAATCTGGGGCTCTGTGCTTTCTTTCGTTCTGAACAAGTGTTACTGTTTTCTGCACAAAAGCGGTTCTGCGAAGCAATGTGAACACTTCTGCTTCCCAGGCACAGAGAAGGTGCTAGCAGGGAATTCTCTGCCTGCCTTTCCCCAGTGCTCTGCAAGCTCTCCAGGACAACAACAAATCTGGGGCTCTGTGCTTTCTTTCATTTTGAACAAGTGTTACTGTTTTCTGCACAAAAGCGATTCTGCGAAGCAATGTGAACACTTCTGCTTCCCAGGCACAGAGAAGGTGCTAGCAGGGAATTCTCTGCCTGCCTTTCCCCAGTGCTCTGCAAGCTCTCCAGGACAACAACAAATCTGGGGCTCTGTGCTTTCTTTCGTTCTGAACAAGTGTTACTGTTTTCTGCACAAAAGCGGTTCTGCGAAGCAATGTGAACACTTCTGCTTCCCAGGCACAGAGAAGGTGCTAGCAGGGAATTCTCTGCCTGCCTTTCCCCAGTGCTCTGCAAGCTCTCCAGGACAACAACAAATCTGGGGCTCTGTGCTTTCTTTCATTTTGAACAAGTGTTACTGTTTTCTGCACAAAAGCGATTCTGCGAAGCAATGTGAACACTTCTGCTTCCCAGGCACAGAGAAGGTGCTAGCAGGGAATTCTGTGCCTGCCTTTCCCCAGTGCTCTGCAAGCTCTCCAGGACAACAACAAATCTGGGGCTCTGTGCTTTCTTTCGTTCTGAACAAGTGTTACTGTTTTCTGCACAAAAGCGATTCTGCGAAGCAATGTGAACACTTCTGCTTCCCAGGCACAGAGAAGGTGCTAGCAGGGAATTCTCTGCCTGCCTTTCCCCAGTGCTCTGCAAGCTCTCCAGGACAACATAAAATCTGGGGCTCTGTGCTTTCTTTCGTTCTGAACAAGTGTTACTGTTTTCTGCACAAAAGCGATTCTGCCAAGCAATGTGAACACTTCTGCTTCCCAGGCACAGAGAAGGTGCTAGCAGGGAATTCTCTGCCTGCCTTTCCCCAGTGCTCTGCAAGCTCTCCAGGACAACAACAAATCTGGGGCTCTGTGCTTTCTTTCGTTCTGAACAAGTGTTACTGTTTTCTGCACAAAAGCGATTCTGCCAAGCAATGTGAACACTTCTGCTTCCCAGGCACAGAGAAGGTGCTAGCAGGGAATTCTCTGCCTGCCTTTCCCCAGTGCTCTGCAAGCTCTCCAGGACAACAACAAATCTGGGGCTCTGTGCTTTCTTTCGTTCTGAACAAGTGTTACTGTTTTCTGCACAAAAGCGATTCTGCGAAGCAATGTGAACACTTCTGCTTCCCAGGCACAGAGAAGGTGCTAGCAGGGAATTCTCTGCCTGCCTTTCCCCAGTGCTCTGCAAGCTCTCCAGGACAACATAAAATCTGGGGCTCTGTGCTTTCTTTCGTTCTGAACAAGTGTTACTGTTTTCTGCACAAAAGCGATTCTGCCAAGCAATGTGAACACTTCTGCTTCCCAGGCACAGAGAAGGTGCTAGCAGGGAATTCTCTGCCTGCCTTTCCCCAGTGCTCTGCAAGCTCTCCAGGACAACAACAAATCTGGGGCTCTGTGCTTTCTTTCGTTCTGAACAAGTGTTACTGTTTTCTGCACAAAAGCGATTCTGCCAAGCAATGTGAACACTTCTGCTTCCCAGGCACAGAGAAGGTGCTAGCAGGGAATTCTCTGCCTGCCTTTCCCCAGTGCTCTGCAAGCTCTCCAGGACAACATAAAATCTGGGGCTCTGTGCTTTCTTTCGTTCTGAACAAGTGTTACTGTTTTCTGCACAAAAGCGATTCTGCCAAGCAATGTGAACAGGCACAGAGAAGGTGCTAGCAGGGAATTCTCTGCCTGCCTTTCCCCAGTGCTCTGCAAGCTCTCCAGGACAACATAAAATCTGGGGCTCTGTGCTTTCTTTCGTTCTGAACAAGTGTTACTGTTTTCTGCACAAAAGCGATTCTGCCAAGCAATGTGAACAGGCACAGAGAAGGTGCTAGCAGGGAATTCTCTGCCTGCCTTTCCCCAGTGCTCTGCAAGCTCTCCAGGACAACATAAAATCTGGGGCTCTGTGCTTTCTTTCGTTCTGAACAAGTGTTACTGTTTTCTGCACAAAAGCGATTCTGCGAAGCAATGTGAACACTTCTGCTTCCCAGGCACAGAGAAGGTGCTAGCAGGGAATTCTCTGCCTGCCTTTCCCCAGTGCTCTGCAAGCTCTCCAGGACAACAACAAATCTGGGGCTCTAGCTTTCTTTCGTTCTGAACAAGTGTTACTGTTTTCTGCACAAAAGCGATTCTGCCAAGCAATGTGAACACTTCTGCTTCCCAGGCACAGAGAAGGTGCTAGCAGGGAATTCTCTGCCTGCCTTTCCCCAGTGCTCTGCAAGCTCTCCAGGACAACATAAAATCTGGGGCTCTGTGCTTTCTTTCGTTCTGAACAAGTGTTACTGTTTTCTGCACAAAAGCGATTCTGCGAAGCAATGTAAACACTTCTGCTTCCCAGGCACAGAGAAGGTGCTAGCAGGGAATTCTCTGCCTGCCTTTCCCCAGTGCTCTGCAAGCTCTCCAGGACAACATAAAATCTGGGGCTCTGTGCTTTCTTTCGTTCTGAACAAGTGTTACTGTTTTCTGCACAAAAGCGATTCTGCGAAGCAATGTGAACACTTCTGCTTCCCAGGCACAGAGAAGGTGCTAGCAGGGAATTCTCTGCCTGCCTTTCCCCAGTGCTCTGCAAGCTCTCCAGGACAACAACAAATCTGGGGCTCTGTGCTTTCTTTCATTTTGAACAAGTGTTACTGTTTTCTGCACAAAAGCGATTCTGCCAAGCAATGTGAACACTTCTGCTTCCCAGGCACAGAGAAGGTGCTAGCAGGGAATTCTCTGCCTGCCTTTCCCCAGTGCTCTGCAAGCTCTCCAGGACAACAACAAATCTGGGGCTCTGTGCTTTCTTTCGTTCTGAACAAGTGTTACTGTTTTCTGCACAAAAGCGATTCTGCCAAGCAATGTGAACAGGCACAGAGAAGGTGCTAGCAGGGAATTCTCTGCCTGCCTTTCCCCAGTGCTCTGCAAGCTCTCCAGGACAATATAAAATCTGGGGCTCTGTGCTTTCTTTCGTTCTGAACAAGTGTTACTGTTTTCTGCACAAAAGCGATTCTGCGAAGCAATGTGAACACTTCTGCTTCCCAGGCACAGAGAAGGTGCTAGCAGGGAATTCTCTGCCTGCCTTTCCCCAGTGCTCTGCAAGCTCTCCAGGACAACAACAAATCTGGGGCTCTGTGCTTTCTTTCGTTCTGAACAAGTGTTACTGTTTTCTGCACAAAAGCGATTCTGCGAAGCAATGTGAACACTTCTGCTTCCCAGGCACAGAGAAGGTGCTAGCAGGGAATTCTCTGCCTGCCTTTCCCCAGTGCTCTGCAAGCTCTCCAGGACAACATAAAATCTGGGTCTCTGTGCTTTCTTTCGTTCTGAACAAGTGTTACTGTTTTCTGCACAAAAGCGATTCTGCGAAGCAATGTGAACACTTCTGCTTCCCAGGCACAGAGAAGGTGCTAGCAGGGAATTCTCTGCCTGCCTTTCCCCAGTGCTCTGCAAGCTCTCCAGGACAATATAAAATCTGGGGCTCTGTGCTTTCTTTCGTTCTGAACAAGTGTTACTGTTTTCTGCACAAAAGCGATTCTGCGAAGCAATGTGAACACTTCTGCTTCCCAGGCACAGAGAAGGTGCTAGCAGGGAATTCTCTGCCTGCCTTTCCCCAGTGCTCTGCAAGCTCTCCAGGACAACAACAAATCTGGGGCTCTGTGCTTTCTTTCGTTCTGAACAAGTGTTACTGTTTTCTGCACAAAAGCGATTCTGCCAAGCAATGTGAACACTTCTGCTTCCCAGGCACAGAGAAGGTGCTAGCAGGGAATTCTCTGCCTGCCTTTCCCCAGTGCTCTGCAAGCTCTCCAGGACAACAAATCTGGGGCTCTGTGCTTTCTTTCGTTCTGAACAAGTGTTACTGTTTTCTGCACAAAAGCGATTCTGCGAAGCAATGTGAACACTTCTGCTTCCCAGGCACAGAGAAGGTGCTAGCAGGGAATTCTCTGCCTGCCTTTCCCCAGTGCTCTGCAAGCTCTCCAGGACAACATAAAATCTGGGTCTCTGTGCTTTCTTTCGTTCTGAACAAGTGTTACTGTTTTCTGCACAAAAGCGATTCTGCGAAGCAATGTGAACACTTCTGCTTCCCAGGCACAGAGAAGGTGCTAGCAGGGAATTCTCTGCCTGCCTTTCCCCAGTGCTCTGCAAGCTCTCCAGGACAATATAAAATCTGGGGCTCTGTGCTTTCTTTCGTTCTGAACAAGTGTTACTGTTTTCTGCACAAAAGCGATTCTGCGAAGCAATGTGAACACTTCTGCTTCCCAGGCACAGAGAAGGTGCTAGCAGGGAATTCTCTGCCTGCCTTTCCCCAGTGCTCTGCAAGCTCTCCAGGACAACAACAAATCTGGGGCTCTGTGCTTTCTTTCGTTCTGAACAAGTGTTACTGTTTTCTGCACAAAAGCGATTCTGCGAAGCAATGTGAACACTTCTGCTTCCCAGGCACAGAGAAGGTGCTAGCAGGGAATTCTCTGCCTGCCTTTCCCCAGTGCTCTGCAAGCTCTCCAGGACAACATAAAATCTGGGTCTCTGTGCTTTCTTTCGTTCTGAACAAGTGTTACTGTTTTCTGCACAAAAGCGATTCTGCGAAGCAATGTGAACACTTCTGCTTCCCAGGCACAGAGAAGGTGCTAGCAGGGAATTCTCTGCCTGCCTTTCCCCAGTGCTCTGCAAGCTCTCCAGGACAACATAAAATCTGGGGCTCTGTGCTTTCTTTCGTTCTGAACAAGTGTTACTGTTTTCTGCACAAAAGCGATTCTGCGAAGCAATGTGAACACTTCTGCTTCCCAGGCACAGAGAAGGTGCTAGCAGGGAATTCTCTGCCTGCCTTTCCCCAGTGCTCTGCAAGCTCTCCAGGAGAAGAACAACAAATCTGGGGCTCTGTGCTTTCTTTCGTTCTGAACAAGTGTTACTGTTTTCTGCACAAAAGCGATTCTGCGAAGCAATGTGAACACTTCTGCTTCCCAGGCACAGAGAAGGTGCTAGCAGGGAATTCTCTGCCTGCCTTTCCCCAGTGCTCTGCAAGCTCTCCAGGACAACATAAAATCTGGGTCTCTGTGCTTTCTTTCGTTCTGAACAAGTGTTACTGTTTTCTGCACAAAAGCGATTCTGCGAAGCAATGTGAACACTTCTGCTTCCCAGGCACAGAGAAGGTGCTAGCAGGGAATTCTCTGCCTGCCTTTCCCCAGTGCTCTGCAAGCTCTCCAGGACAATATAAAATCTGGGGCTCTGTGCTTTCTTTCGTTCTGAACAAGTGTTACTGTTTTCTGCACAAAAGCGATTCTGCGAAGCAATGTGAACACTTCTGCTTCCCAGGCACAGAGAAGGTGCTAGCAGGGAATTCTCTGCCTGCCTTTCCCCAGTGCTCTGCAAGCTCTCCAGGACAACAACAAATCTGGGGCTCTGTGCTTTCTTTCGTTCTGAACAAGTGTTACTGTTTTCTGCACAAAAGCGATTCTGCGAAGCAATGTGAACACTTCTGCTTCCCAGGCACAGAGAAGGTGCTAGCAGGGAATTCTCTGCCTGCCTTTCCCCAGTGCTCTGCAAGCTCTCCAGGACAACATAAAATCTGGGTCTCTGTGCTTTCTTTCGTTCTGAACAAGTGTTACTGTTTTCTGCACAAAAGCGATTCTGCGAAGCAATGTGAACACTTCTGCTTCCCAGGCACAGAGAAGGTGCTAGCAGGGAATTCTCTGCCTGCCTTTCCCCAGTGCTCTGCAAGCTCTCCAGGACAACATAAAATCTGGGTCTCTGTGCTTTCTTTCGTTCTGAACAAGTGTTACTGTTTTCTGCACAAAAGCGATTCTGCGAAGCAATGTGAACACTTCTGCTTCCCAGGCACAGAGAAGGTGCTAGCAGGGAATTCTCTGCCTGCCTTTCCCCAGTGCTCTGCAAGCTCTCCAGGACAACATAAAATCTGGGGCTCTGTGCTTTCTTTCATTTTGAACAAGTGTTACTGTTTTCTGCACAAAAGCGATTCTGCGAAGCAATGTGAACACTTCTGCTTCCCAGGCACAGAGAAGGTGCTAGCAGGGAATTCTCTGCCTGCCTTTCCCCAGTGCTCTGCAAGCTCTCCAGGACAACAACAAATCTGGGGCTCTGTGCTTTCTTTCGTTCTGAACAAGTGTTACTGTTTTCTGCACAAAAGCGATTCTGCGAAGCAATGTGAACACTTCTGCTTCCCAGGCACAGAGAAGGTGCTAGCAGGGAATTCTCTGCCTGCCTTTCCCCAGTGCTCTGCAAGCTCTCCAGGACAACATAAAATCTGGGGCTCTGTGCTTTCTTTCGTTCTGAACAAGTGTTACTGTTTTCTGCACAAAAGCGATTCTGCCAAGCAATGTGAACACTTCTGCTTCCCAGGCACAGAGAAGGTGCTAGCAGGGAATTCTCTGCCTGCCTTTCCCCAGTGCTCTGCAAGCTCTCCAGGACAACAACAAATCTGGGGCTCTGTGCTTTCTTTCGTTCTGAACAAGTGTTACTGTTTTCTGCACAAAAGCGATTCTGCCAAGCAATGTGAACACTTCTGCTTCCCAGGCACAGAGAAGGTGCTAGCAGGGAATTCTCTGCCTGCCTTTCCCCAGTGCTCTGCAAGCTCTCCAGGACAACAAATCTGGGGCTCTGTGCTTTCTTTCGTTCTGAACAAGTGTTACTGTTTTCTGCACAAAAGCGATTCTGCGAAGCAATGTGAACACTTCTGCTTCCCAGGCACAGAGAAGGTGCTAGCAGGGAATTCTCTGCCTGCCTTTCCCCAGTGCTCTGCAAGCTCTCCAGGACAACATAAAATCTGGGTCTCTGTGCTTTCTTTCGTTCTGAACAAGTGTTACTGTTTTCTGCACAAAAGCGATTCTGCGAAGCAATGTGAACACTTCTGCTTCCCAGGCACAGAGAAGGTGCTAGCAGGGAATTCTCTGCCTGCCTTTCCCCAGTGCTCTGCAAGCTCTCCAGGACAACAACAAATCTGGGGCTCTGTGCTTTCTTTCGTTCTGAACAAGTGTTACTGTTTTCTGCACAAAAGCGATTCTGCCAAGCAATGTGAACACTTCTGCTTCCCAGGCACAGAGAAGGTGCTAGCAGGGAATTCTCTGCCTGCCTTTCCCCAGTGCTCTGCAAGCTCTCCAGGACAACATAAAATCTGGGGCTCTGTGCTTTCTTTCGTTCTGAACAAGTGTTACTGTTTTCTGCACAAAAGCGATTCTGCCAAGCAATGTGAACAGGCACAGAGAAGGTGCTAGCAGGGAATTCTCTGCCTGCCTTTCCCCAGTGCTCTGCAAGCTCTCCAGGACAACATAAAATCTGGGGCTCTGTGCTTTCTTTCGTTCTGAACAAGTGTTACTGTTTTCTGCACAAAAGCGATTCTGCCAAGCAATGTGAACACTTCTGCTTCCCAGGCACAGAGAAGGTGCTAGCAGGGAATTCTCTGCCTGCCTTTCCCCAGTGCTCTGCAAGCTCTCCAGGACAACATAAAATCTGGGGCTCTGTGCTTTCTTTCGTTCTGAACAAGTGTTACTGTTTTCTGCACAAAAGCAATTCTGCCAAGCAATGTGAACACTTCTGCTTCCCAGGCACAGAGAAGGTGCTAGCAGGGAATTCTCTGCCTGCCTTTCCCCAGTGCTCTGCAAGCTCTCCAGGACAACATAAAATCTGGGGCTCTGTGCTTTCTTTCGTTCTGAACAAGTGTTACTGTTTTCTGCACAAAAGCGATTCTGCCAAGCAATGTGAACACTTCAGCTTCCAGGCACAGAGAAGGTGCTAGCAGGGAATTCTCTGCCTGCCTTTCCCCAGTGCTCCGCAAGCTCTCCAGGACAACATAAAATCTGGGGCTCTGTGCTTTCTTTCGTTCTGAACAAGTGTTACTGTTTTCTGCACAAAAGCGATTCTGCCAAGCAATGTGAACAGGCACAGAGAAGGTGCTAGCAGGGAATTCTCTGCCTGCCTTTCCCCAGTGCTCTGCAAGCTCTCCAGGACAACATAAAATCTGGGGCTCTATGCTTTCTTTCGTTCTGAACAAGTGTTACTGTTTTCTGCACAAAAGCGATTCTGCCAAGCAATGTGAACACTTCAGCTTCCAGGCACAGAGAAGGTGCTAGCAGGGAATTCTCTGCCTGCCTTTCCCCAGTGCTCTGCAAGCTCTCCAGGACAACATAAAATCTGGGGCTCTGTGCTTTCTTTCGTTCTGAACAAGTGTTACTGTTTTCTGCACAAAAGCGATTCTGCCAAGCAATGTGAACACTTCAGCTTCCAGGCACAGAGAAGGTGCTAGCAGGGAATTCTCTGCCTGCCTTTCCCCAGTGCTCTGCAAGCTCTCCAGGACAACATAAAATCTGGGGCTCTGTGCTTTCTTTCGTTCTGAACAAGTGTTACTGTTTTCTGCACAAAAGCGATTCTGCCAAGCAATGTGAACAGGCACAGAGAAGGGGCTAGCAGGGAATTCTCTGCCTGCCTTTCCCCAGTGCTCTGCAAGCTCTCCAGGACAATATAAAATCTGGGGCTCTGTGCTTTCTTTCGTTCTGAACAAGTGTTACTGTTTTCTGCACAAAAGCGATTCTGCGAAGCAATGTGAACACTTCTGCTTCCCAGGCACAGAGAAGGTGCTAGCAGGGAATTCTCTGCCTGCCTTTCCCCAGTGCTCTGCAAGCTCTCCAGGACAACAACAAATCTGGGGCTCTGTGCTTTCTTTCGTTCTGAACAAGTGTTACTGTTTTCTGCACAAAAGCGATTCTGCGAAGCAATGTGAACACTTCTGCTTCCCAGGCACAGAGAAGGTGCTAGCAGGGAATTCTCTGCCTGCCTTTCCCCAGTGCTCTGCAAGCTCTCCAGGACAACATAAAATCTGGGGCTCTGTGCTTTCTTTCGTTCTGAACAAGTGTTACTGTTTTCTGCACAAAAGCGATTCTGCCAAGCAATGTGAACGCTTCTGCTTCCCAGGCACAGAGAAGGTGCTAGCAGGGAATTCTCTGCCTGCCTTTCCCCAGTGCTCTGCAAGCTTTCCAGGACAACAACAAATCTGGGGCTCTGTGCTTTCTTTCGTTCTGAACAAGTGTTACTGTTTTCTGCACAAAAGCGATTCTGCGAAGCAATGTGAACACTTCTGCTTCCCAGGCACAGAGAAGGTGCTAGCAGGGAATTCTCTGCCTGCCTTTCCCCAGTGCTCTGCAAGCTCTCCAGGACAACAACAAATCTGGGGCTCTGTGCTTTCTTTCGTTCTGAACAAGTGTTACTGTTTTCTGCACAAAAGCGATTCTGCGAAGCAATGTGAACACTTCTGCTTCCCAGGCACAGAGAAGGTGCTAGCAGGGAATTCTCTGCCTGCCTTTCCCCAGTGCTCTGCAAGCTCTCCAGGACAACATAAAATCTGGGTCTCTGTGCTTTCTTTCGTTCTGAACAAGTGTTACTGTTTTCTGCACAAAAGCGATTCTGCGAAGCAATGTGAACACTTCTGCTTCCCAGGCACAGAGAAGGTGCTAGCAGGGAATTCTCTGCCTGCCTTTCCCCAGTGCTCTGCAAGCTCTCCAGGACAATATAAAATCTGGGGCTCTGTGCTTTCTTTCGTTCTGAACAAGTGTTACTGTTTTCTGCACAAAAGCGATTCTGCGAAGCAATGTGAACACTTCTGCTTCCCAGGCACAGAGAAGGTGCTAGCAGGGAATTCTCTGCCTGCCTTTCCCCAGTGCTCTGCAAGCTCTCCAGGACAACAACAAATCTGGGGCTCTGTGCTTTCTTTCGTTCTGAACAAGTGTTACTGTTTTCTGCACAAAAGCGATTCTGCGAAGCAATGTGAACACTTCTGCTTCCCAGGCACAGAGAAGGTGCTAGCAGGGAATTCTCTGCCTGCCTTTCCCCAGTGCTCTGCAAGCTCTCCAGGACAACATAAAATCTGGGTCTCTGTGCTTTCTTTCGTTCTGAACAAGTGTTACTGTTTTCTGCACAAAAGCGATTCTGCGAAGCAATGTGAACACTTCTGCTTCCCAGGCACAGAGAAGGTGCTAGCAGGGAATTCTCTGCCTGCCTTTCCCCAGTGCTCTGCAAGCTCTCCAGGACAACAACAAATCTGGGTCTCTGTGCTTTCTTTCGTTCTGAACAAGTGTTACTGTTTTCTGCACAAAAGCGATTCTGCGAAGCAATGTGAACACTTCTGCTTCCCAGGCACAGAGAAGGTGCTAGCAGGGAATTCTCTGCCTGCCTTTCCCCAGTGCTCTGCAAGCTCTCCAGGACAACAACAAATCTGGGGCTCTGTGCTTTCTTTCGTTCTGAACAAGTGTTACTGTTTTCTGCACAAAAGCGATTCTGCCAAGCAATGTGAACAGGCACAGAGAAGGTGCTAGCAGGGAATTCTCTGCCTGCCTTTCCCCAGTGCTCTGCAAGCTCTCCAGGACAATATAAAATCTGGGGCTCTGTGCTTTCTTTCGTTCTGAACAAGTGTTACTGTTTTCTGCACAAAAGCGATTCTGCGAAGCAATGTGAACACTTCTGCTTCCCAGGCACAGAGAAGGTGCTAGCAGGGAATTCTCTGCCTGCCTTTCCCCAGTGCTCTGCAAGCTCTCCAGGACAACAACAAATCTGGGGCTCTGTGCTTTCTTTCGTTCTGAACAAGTGTTACTGTTTTCTGCACAAAAGCGATTCTGCGAAGCAATGTGAACACTTCTGCTTCCCAGGCACAGAGAAGGTGCTAGCAGGGAATTCTCTGCCTGCCTTTCCCCAGTGCTCTGCAAGCTCTCCAGGACAACATAAAATCTGGGTCTCTGTGCTTTCTTTCATTCTGAACAAGTGTTACTGTTTTCTGCACAAAAGCGATTCTGCGAAGCAATGTGAACACTTCTGCTTCCCAGGCACAGAGAAGGTGCTAGCAGGGAATTCTCTGCCTGCCTTTCCCCAGTGCTCTGCAAGCTCTCCAGGACAACAACAAATCTGGGTCTCTGTGCTTTCTTTCGTTCTGAACAAGTGTTACTGTTTTCTGCACAAAAGCGATTCTGCGAAGCAATGTGAACACTTCTGCTTCCCAGGCACAGAGAAGGTGCTAGCAGGGAATTCTCTGCCTGCCTTTCCCCAGTGCTCTGCAAGCTCTCCAGGACAACAACAAATCTGGGGCTCTGTGCTTTCTTTCGTTCTGAACAAGTGTTACTGTTTTCTGCACAAAAGCGATTCTGCCAAGCAATGTGAACAGGCACAGAGAAGGTGCTAGCAGGGAATTCTCTGCCTGCCTTTCCCCAGTGCTCTGCAAGCTCTCCACGACAATATAAAATCTGGGGCTCTGTGCTTTCTTTCGTTCTGAACAAGTGTTACTGTTTTCTGCACAAAAGCGATTCTGCCAAGCAATGTGAACACTTCTGCTTCCCAGGCACAGAGAAGGTGCTAGCAGGGAATTCTCTGCCTGCCTTTCCCCAGTGCTCTGCAAGCTCTCCAGGACAACAACAAATCTGGGGCTCTGTGCTTTCTTTCGTTCTGAACAAGTGTTACTGTTTTCTGCACAAAAGCGATTCTGCCAAGCAATGTGAACACTTCTGCTTCCCAGGCACAGAGAAGGTGCTAGCAGGGAATTCTCTGCCTGCCTTTCCCCAGTGCTCTGCAAGCTCTCCAGGACAACAACAAATCTGGGGCTCTGTGCTTTCTTTCATTTTGAACAAGTGTTACTGTTTTCTGCACAAAAGCGATTCTGCCAAGCAATGTGAACACTTCTGCTTCCCAGGCACAGAGAAGGTGCTAGCAGGGAATTCTCTGCCTGCCTTTCCCCAGTGCTCTGCAAGCTCTCCAGGACAACAACAAATCTGGGTCTCTGTGCTTTCTTTCGTTCTGAACAAGTGTTACTGTTTTCTGCACAAAAGCGATTCTGCGAAGCAATGTGAACACTTCTGCTTCCCAGGCACAGAGAAGGTGCTAGCAGGGAATTCTCTGCCTGCCTTTCCCCAGTGCTCTGCAAGCTCTCCAGGACAATATAAAATCTGGGGCTCTGTGCTTTCTTTCGTTCTGAACAAGTGTTACTGTTTTCTGCACAAAAGCGATTCTGCGAAGCAATGTGAACACTTCTGCTTCCCAGGCACAGAGAAGGTGCTAGCAGGGAATTCTCTGCCTGCCTTTCCCCAGTGCTCTGCAAGCTCTCCAGGACAACAACAAATCTGGGGCTCTGTGCTTTCTTTCGTTCTGAACAAGTGTTACTGTTTTCTGCACAAAAGCGATTCTGCGAAGCAATGTGAACACTTCTGCTTCCCAGGCACAGAGAAGGTGCTAGCAGGGAATTCTCTGCCTGCCTTTCCCCAGTGCTCTGCAAGCTCTCCAGGACAACATAAAATCTGGGTCTCTGTGCTTTCTTTCGTTCTGAACAAGTGTTACTGTTTTCTGCACAAAAGCGATTCTGCGAAGCAATGTGAACACTTCTGCTTCCCAGGCACAGAGAAGGTGCTAGCAGGGAATTCTCTGCCTGCCTTTCCCCAGTGCTCTGCAAGCTCTCCAGGACAACAACAAATCTGGGTCTCTGTGCTTTCTTTCGTTCTGAACAAGTGTTACTGTTTTCTGCACAAAAGCGATTCTGCGAAGCAATGTGAACACTTCTGCTTCCCAGGCACAGAGAAGGTGCTAGCAGGGAATTCTCTGCCTGCCTTTCCCCAGTGCTCTGCAAGCTCTCCAGGACAACAACAAATCTGGGGCTCTGTGCTTTCTTTCGTTCTGAACAAGTGTTACTGTTTTCTGCACAAAAGCGATTCTGCCAAGCAATGTGAACAGGCACAGAGAAGGTGCTAGCAGGGAATTCTCTGCCTGCCTTTCCCCAGTGCTCTGCAAGCTCTCCACGACAATATAAAATCTGGGGCTCTGTGCTTTCTTTCGTTCTGAACAAGTGTTACTGTTTTCTGCACAAAAGCGATTCTGCCAAGCAATGTGAACACTTCTGCTTCCCAGGCACAGAGAAGGTGCTAGCAGGGAATTCTCTGCCTGCCTTTCCCCAGTGCTCTGCAAGCTCTCCAGGACAACAACAAATCTGGGGCTCTGTGCTTTCTTTCATTTTGAACAAGTGTTACTGTTTTCTGCACAAAAGCGATTCTGCCAAGCAATGTGAACACTTCTGCTTCCCAGGCACAGAGAAGGTGCTAGCAGGGAATTCTCTGCCTGCCTTTCCCCAGTGCTCTGCAAGCTCTCCAGGACAACAACAAATCTGGGGTCTCTGTGCTTTCTTTCGTTCTGAACAAGTGTTACTGTTTTCTGCACAAAAGCGATTCTGCGAAGCAATGTGAACACTTCTGCTTCCCAGGCACAGAGAAGGTGCTAGCAGGGAATTCTCTGCCTGCCTTTCCCCAGTGCTCTGCAAGCTCTCCAGGACAACATAAAATCTGGGGCTCTGTGCTTTCTTTCGTTCTGAACAAGTGTTACTGTTTTCTGCACAAAAGCGATTCTGCGAAGCAATGTGAACACTTCTGCTTCCCAGGCACAGAGAAGGTGCTAGCAGGGAATTCTCTGCCTGCCTTTCCCCAGTGCTCTGCAAGCTCTCCAGGACAACATAAAATCTGGGGCTCTGTGCTTTCTTTCATTTTGAACAAGTGTTACTGTTTTCTGCACAAAAGCGATTCTGCGAAGCAATGTGAACACTTCTGCTTCCCAGGCACAGAGAAGGTGCTAGCAGGGAATTCTCTGCCTGCCTTTCCCCAGTGCTCTGCAAGCTCTCCAGGACAACATAAAATCTGGGGCTCTGTGCTTTCTTTCGTTCTGAACAAGTGTTACTGTTTTCTGCACAAAAGCGATTCTGCGAAGCAATGTGAACACTTCTGCTTCCCAGGCACAGAGAAGGTGCTAGCAGGGAATTCTCTGCCTGCCTTTCCCCAGTGCTCTGCAAGCTCTCCAGGACAACAACAAATCTGGGGCTCTGTGCTTTCTTTCATTTTGAACAAGTGTTACTGTTTTCTGCACAAAAGCGATTCTGCGAAGCAATGTGAACACTTCTGCTTCCCAGGCACAGAGAAGGTGCTAGCAGGGAATTCTCTGCCTGCCTTTCCCCAGTGCTCTGCAAGCTCTCCAGGACAACATAAAATCTGGGGCTCTGTGCTTTCTTTCGTTCTGAACAAGTGTTACTGTTTTCTGCACAAAAGCGATTCTGCCAAGCAATGTGAACACTTCTGCTTCCCAGGCACAGAGAAGGTGCTAGCAGGGAATTCTCTGCCTGCCTTTCCCCAGTGCTCTGCAAGCTCTCCAGGACAACATAAAATCTGGGGCTCTGTGCTTTCTTTCGTTCTGAACAAGTGTTATGGTTTTCTGCACAAAAGCGATTCTGCCAAGCAATGTGAACACTTCTGCTTCCCAGGCACAGAGAAGGTGCTAGCAGGGAATTCTCTGCCTGCCTTTCCCCAGTGCTCTGCAAGCTCTCCCGGACAACATAAAATCTGGGGCTCTGTGCTTTCTTTCGTTCTGAACAAGTGTTACTGTTTTCTGCACAAAAGCGATTCTGCGAAGCAATGTGAACACTTCTGCTTCCCAGGCACAGAGAAGGTGCTAGCAGGGAATTCTCTGCCTGCCTTTCCCCAGTGCTCTGCAAGCTCTCCAGGACAACATAAAATCTGGGTCTCTGTGCTTTCTTTCGTTCTGAACAAGTGTTACTGTTTTCTGCACAAAAGCGATTCTGCCAAGCAATGTGAACACTTCGGCTTCCCAGGCACAGAGAAGGTGCTAGCAGGGAATTCTGTGCCTGCCTTTCCCCAGTGCTCTGCAAGCTCTCCAGGACAACATAAAATCTAGGGCTCTGTGCTTTCTTTCGTTCTGAACAAGTGTTACTGTTTTCTGCACAAAAGCGGTTCTGCGAAGCAATGTGAACACTTCTGCTTCCCAGGCACAGAGAAGGTGCTAGCAGGGAATTCTCTGCCTGCCTTTCCCCAGTGCTCTGCAAGCTCTCCAGGACAACAACAAATCTGGGGCTCTGTGCTTTCTTTCATTTTGAACAAGTGTTACTGTTTTCTGCACAAAAGCGATTCTGCGAAGCAATGTGAACACTTCTGCTTCCCAGGCACAGAGAAGGTGCTAGCAGGGAATTCTCTGCCTGCCTTTCCCCAGTGCTCTGCAAGCTCTCCAGGACAACATAAAATCTGGGGCTCTGTGCTTTCTTTCGTTCTGAACAAGTGTTACTGTTTTCTGCACAAAAGCGATTCTGCCAAGCAATGTGAACACTTCTGCTTCCCAGGCACAGAGAAGGTGCTAGCAGGGAATTCTCTGCCTGCCTTTCCCCAGTGCTCTGCAAGCTCTCCAGGACAACAACAAATCTGGGGCTCTGTGCTTTCTTTCGTTCTGAACAAGTGTTACTGTTTTCTGCACAAAAGCGATTCTGCCAAGCAATGTGAACACTTCTGCTTCCCAGGCACAGAGAAGGTGCTAGCAGGGAATTCTCTGCCTGCCTTTCCCCAGTGCTCTGCAAGCTCTCCAGGACAACAACAAATCTGGGGCTCTGTGCTTTCTTTCGTTCTGAACAAGTGTTACTGTTTTCTGCACAAAAGCGATTCTGCCAAGCAATGTGAACACTTCTGCTTCCCAGGCACAGAGAAGGTGCTAGCAGGGAATTCTCTGCCTGCCTTTCCCCAGTGCTCTGCAAGCTCTCCAGGACAACATAAAATCTGGGGCTCTGTGCTTTCTTTCGTTCTGAACAAGTGTTACTGTTTTCTGCACAAAAGCGATTCTGCGAAGCAATGTGAACACTTCTGCTTCCCAGGCACAGAGAAGGTGCTAGCAGGGAATTCTCTGCCTGCCTTTCCCCAGTGCTCTGCAAGCTCTCCAGGACAACATAAAATCTGGGGCTCTGTGCTTTCTTTCGTTCTGAACAAGTGTTACTGTTTTCTGCACAAAAGCGATTCTGCCAAGCAATGTGAACACTTCTGCTTCCCAGGCACAGAGAAGGTGCTAGCAGGGAATTCTCTGCCTGCCTTTCCCCAGTGCTCTGCAAGCTCTCCAGGACAACAACAAATCTGGGGCTCTGTGCTTTCTTTCATTTTGAACAAGTGTTACTGTTTTCTGCACAAAAGCGATTCTGCGAAGCAATGTGAACACTTCTGCTTCCCAGGCACAGAGAAGGTGCTAGCAGGGAATTCTCTGCCTGCCTTTCCCCAGTGCTCTGCAAGCTCTCCAGGACAACAACAAATCTGGGGCTCTGTGCTTTCTTTCGTTCTGAACAAGTGTTACTGTTTTCTGCACAAAAGCGGTTCTGCGAAGCAATGTGAACACTTCTGCTTCCCAGGCACAGAGAAGGTGCTAGCAGGGAATTCTCTGCCTGCCTTTCCCCAGTGCTCTGCAAGCTCTCCAGGACAACAACAAATCTGGGGCTCTGTGCTTTCTTTCATTTTGAACAAGTGTTACTGTTTTCTGCACAAAAGCGATTCTGCCAAGCAATGTGAACACTTCTGCTTCCCAGGCACAGAGAAGGTGCTAGCAGGGAATTCTGTGCCTGCCTTTCCCCAGTGCTCTGCAAGCTCTCCAGGACAACAACAAATCTGGGGCTCTGTGCTTTCTTTCGTTCTGAACAAGTGTTACTGTTTTCTGCACAAAAGCGATTCTGCCAAGCAATGTGAACACTTCAGCTTCCAGGCACAGAGAAGGTGCTAGCAGGGAATTCTCTGCCTGCCTTTCCCCAGTGCTCCGCAAGCTCTCCAGGCAAACATAAAAACTGGGGCTCTGTGCTTTCTTTCGTTCTGAACAAGTGTTACTGTTTTCTGCACAAAAGCGATTCTGCCAAGCAATGTGAACAGGCACAGAGAAGGTGCTAGCAGGGAATTCTCTGCCTGCCTTTCCCCAGTGCTCTGCAAGCTCTCCAGGACAACATAAAATCTAGGGCTCTGTGCTTTCTTTCGTTCTGAACAAGTGTTACTGTTTTCTGCACAAAAGCGGTTCTGCGAAGCAATGTGAACACTTCTGCTTCCCAGGCACAGAGAAGGTGCTAGCAGGGAATTCTCTGCCTGCCTTTCCCCAGTGCTCTGCAAGCTCTCCAGGACAACAACAAATCTGGGGCTCTGTGCTTTCTTTCATTTTGAACAAGTGTTACTGTTTTCTGCACAAAAGCGATTCTGCGAAGCAATGTGAACACTTCTGCTTCCCAGGCACAGAGAAGGTGCTAGCAGGGAATTCTCTGCCTGCCTTTCCCCAGTGCTCTGCAAGCTCTCCAGGACAACATAAAATCTGGGGCTCTGTGCTTTCTTTCGTTCTGAACAAGTGTTACTGTTTTCTGCACAAAAGCGATTCTGCCAAGCAATGTGAACACTTCTGCTTCCCAGGCACAGAGAAGGTGCTAGCAGGGAATTCTCTGCCTGCCTTTCCCCAGTGCTCTGCAAGCTCTCCAGGACAACAACAAATCTGGGGCTCTGTGCTTTCTTTCGTTCTGAACAAGTGTTACTGTTTTCTGCACAAAAGCGATTCTGCCAAGCAATGTGAACACTTCTGCTTCCCAGGCACAGAGAAGGTGCTAGCAGGGAATTCTCTGCCTGCCTTTCCCCAGTGCTCTGCAAGCTCTCCAGGACAACAACAAATCTGGGGCTCTGTGCTTTCTTTCGTTCTGAACAAGTGTTACTGTTTTCTGCACAAAAGCGATTCTGCCAAGCAATGTGAACACTTCTGCTTCCCAGGCACAGAGAAGGTGCTAGCAGGGAATTCTCTGCCTGCCTTTCCCCAGTGCTCTGCAAGCTCTCCAGGACAACATAAAATCTGGGGCTCTGTGCTTTCTTTCGTTCTGAACAAGTGTTACTGTTTTCTGCACAAAAGCGATTCTGCGAAGCAATGTGAACACTTCTGCTTCCCAGGCACAGAGAAGGTGCTAGCAGGGAATTCTCTGCCTGCCTTTCCCCAGTGCTCTGCAAGCTCTCCAGGACAACATAAAATCTGGGGCTCTGTGCTTTCTTTCGTTCTGAACAAGTGTTACTGTTTTCTGCACAAAAGCGATTCTGCCAAGCAATGTGAACACTTCTGCTTCCCAGGCACAGAGAAGGTGCTAGCAGGGAATTCTCTGCCTGCCTTTCCCCAGTGCTCTGCAAGCTCTCCAGGACAACATAAAATCTGGGGCTCTGTGCTTTCTTTCATTTTGAACAAGTGTTACTGTTTTCTGCACAAAAGCGATTCTGCGAAGCAATGTGAACACTTCTGCTTCCCAGGCACAGAGAAGGTGCTAGCAGGGAATTCTCTGCCTGCCTTTCCCCAGTGCTCTGCAAGCTCTCCAGGACAACAACAAATCTGGGGCTCTGTGCTTTCTTTCGTTCTGAACAAGTGTTACTGTTTTCTGCACAAAAGCGGTTCTGCGAAGCAATGTGAACACTTCTGCTTCCCAGGCACAGAGAAGGTGCTAGCAGGGAATTCTCTGCCTGCCTTTCCCCAGTGCTCTGCAAGCTCTCCAGGACAACAACAAATCTGGGGCTCTGTGCTTTCTTTCATTTTGAACAAGTGTTACTGTTTTCTGCACAAAAGCGATTCTGCGAAGCAATGTGAACACTTCTGCTTCCCAGGCACAGAGAAGGTGCTAGCAGGGAATTCTGTGCCTGCCTTTCCCCAGTGCTCTGCAAGCTCTCCAGGACAACAACAAATCTGGGGCTCTGTGCTTTCTTTCGTTCTGAACAAGTGTTACTGTTTTCTGCACAAAAGCGATTCTGCCAAGCAATGTGAACACTTCAGCTTCCAGGCACAGAGAAGGTGCTAGCAGGGAATTCTCTGCCTGCCTTTCCCCAGTGCTCCGCAAGCTCTCCAGGCAAACATAAAAACTGGGGCTCTGTGCTTTCTTTCGTTCTGAACAAGTGTTACTGTTTTCTGCACAAAAGCGATTCTGCCAAGCAATGTGAACAGGCACAGAGAAGGTGCTAGCAGGGAATTCTCTGCCTGCCTTTCCCCAGTGCTCTGCAAGCTCTCCAGGACAACAACAAATCTGGGGCTCTGTGCTTTCTTTCGTTCTGAACAAGTGTTACTGTTTTCTGCACAAAAGCGATTCTGCCAAGCAATGTGAACACTTCTGCTTCCCAGGCACAGAGAAGGTGCTAGCAGGGAATTCTCTGCCTGCCTTTCCCCAGTGCTCTGCAAGCTCTCCAGGACAACAACAAATCTGGGGCTCTGTGCTTTCTTTCGTTCTGAACAAGTGTTACTGTTTTCTGCACAAAAGCGATTCTGCCAAGCAATGTGAACACTTCTGCTTCCCAGGCACAGAGAAGGTGCTAGCAGGGAATTCTCTGCCTGCCTTTCCCCAGTGCTCTGCAAGCTCTCCAGGACAACATAAAATCTGGGGCTCTGTGCTTTCTTTCGTTCTGAACAAGTGTTACTGTTTTCTGCACAAAAGCGATTCTGCCAAGCAATGTGAACACTTCTGCTTCCCAGGCACAGAGAAGGTGCTAGCAGGGAATTCTCTGCCCGCCTTTCCCCAGTGCTCTGCAAGCTCTCCAGGACAACATAAAATCTGGGGCTCTGTGCTTTCTTTCGTTCTGAACAAGTGTTACTGTTTTCTGCACAAAAGCGATTCTGCGAAGCAATGTGAACACTTGTCCTTCCCAGGCACAGAGAAGGTGCTAGCAGGGAATTCTCTGCCCGCCTTTCCCCAGTGCTCTGCAAGCTCTCCAGGACAACATAAAATCTGGGGCTCTGTGCTTTCTTTCGTTCTGAACAAGTGTTACTGTTTTCTGCACAAAAGCGATTCTGCGAAGCAATGTGAACACTTCTGCTTCCCAGGCACAGAGAAGGTGCTAGCAGGGAATTCTCTGCCTGCCTTTCCCCAGTGCTCTGCAAGCTCTCCAGGACAACAACAAATCTGGGGCTCTGTGCTTTCTTTCGTTCTGAACAAGTGTTACTGTTTTCTGCACAAAAGCGATTCTGCCAAGCAATGTGAACAGGCACAGAGAAGGTGCTAGCAGGGAATTCTCTGCCTGCCTTTCCCCAGTGCTCCGCAAGCTCTCCAGGACAACATAAAATCTGGGGCTCTGTGCTTTCTTTCGTTCTGAACAAGTGTTAGTGTTTTCTGCACAAAAGCGATTCTGCCAAGCAATGTGAACACTTCTGCTTCCCAGGCACAGAGAAGGTGCTAGCAGGGAATTCTCTGCCTGCCTTTCCCCAGTGCTCTGCAAGCTCTCCAGGACAACATAAAATCTGGGGCTCTGTGCTTTCTTTCGTTCTGAACAAGTGTTACTGTTTTCTGCACAAAAGCGATTCTGCCAAGCAATGTGAACAGGCACAGAGAAGGTGCTAGCAGGGAATTCTCTGCCTGCCTTTCCCCAGTGCTCTGCAAGCTCTCCAGGACAACAACAAATCTGGGTCTCTGTGCTTTCTTTCGTTCTGAACAAGTGTTACTGTTTTCTGCACAAAAGCGATTCTGCGAAGCAATGTGAACACTTCTGCTTCCCAGGCACAGAGAAGGTGCTAGCAGGGAATTCTCTGCCTGCCTTTCCCCAGTGCTCTGCAAGCTCTCCAGGACAACATAAAATCTGGGGCTCTGTGCTTTCTTTCGTTCTGAACAAGTGTTACTGTTTTCTGCACAAAAGCGATTCTGCCAAGCAATGTGAACACTTCTGCTTCCCAGGCACAGAGAAGGTGCTAGCAGGGAATTCTCTGCCTGCCTTTCCCCAGTGCTCTGCAAGCTCTCCAGGACAACAACAAATCTGGGTCTCTGTGCTTTCTTTCGTTCTGAACAAGTGTTACTGTTTTCTGCACAAAAGCGATTCTGCCAAGCAATGTGAACACTTCTGCTTCCCAGGCACAGAGAAGGTGCTAGCAGGGAATTCTCTGCCTGCCTTTCCCCAGTGCTCTGCAAGCTCTCCAGGACAACATAAAATCTGGGGCTCTGTGCTTTCTTTCGTTCTGAACAAGTGTTACTGTTTTCTGCACAAAAGCGATTCTGCCAAGCAATGTGAACAGGCACAGAGAAGGTGCTAGCAGGGAATTCTCTGCCTGCCTTTCCCCAGTGCTCTGCAAGCTCTCCAGGACAACATAAAATCTGGGGCTCTATGCTTTCTTTCGTTCTGAACAAGTGTTACTGTTTTCTGCACAAAAGCGATTCTGCCAAGCAATGTGAACACTTCAGCTTCCAGGCACAGAGAAGGTGCTAGCAGGGAATTCTCTGCCTGCCTTTCCCCAGTGCTCTGCAAGCTCTCCAGGACAACATAAAATCTGGGGCTCTGTGCTTTCTTTCGTTCTGAACAAGTGTTACTGTTTTCTGCACAAAAGCGATTCTGCGAAGCAATGTGAACACTTCTGCTTCCCAGGCACAGAGAAGGTGCTAGCAGGGAATTCTCTGCCTGCCTTTCCCCAGTGCTCTGCAAGCTCTCCAGGACAACAACAAATCTGGGGCTCTGTGCTTTCTTTCGTTCTGAACAAGTGTTACTGTTTTCTGCACAAAAGCGATTCTGCCAAGCAATGTGAACACTTCTGCTTCCCAGGCACAGAGAAGGTGCTAGCAGGGAATTCTCTGCCTGCCTTTCCCCAGTGCTCTGCAAGCTCTCCAGGACAACATAAAATCTGGGGCTCTGTGCTTTCTTTCGTTCTGAACAAGTGTTACTGTTTTCTGCACAAAAGCGATTCTGCCAAGCAATGTGAACACTTCTGCTTCCCAGGCACAGAGAAGGTGCTAGCAGGGAATTCTCTGCCTGCCTTTCCCCAGTGCTCTGCAAGCTCTCCAGGACAACATAAAATCTGGGGCTCTGTGCTTTCTTTCGTTCTGAACAAGTGTTACTGTTTTCTGCACAAAAGCGATTCTGCGAAGCAATGTGAACACTTGTCCTTCCCAGGCACAGAGAAGGTGCTAGCAGGGAATTCTCTGCCCGCCTTTCCCCAGTGCTCTGCAAGCTCTCCAGGACAACATAAAATCTGGGGCTCTGTGCTTTCTTTCGTTCTGAACAAGTGTTACTGTTTTCTGCACAAAAGCGATTCTGCCAAGCAATGTGAACAGGCACAGAGAAGGTGCTAGCAGGGAATTCTCTGCCTGCCTTTCCCCAGTGCTCTGCAAGCTCTCCAGGACAACATAAAATCTGGGGCTCTATGCTTTCTTTCGTTCTGAACAAGTGTTACTGTTTTCTGCACAAAAGCGATTCTGCCAAGCAATGTGAACACTTCAGCTTCCAGGCACAGAGAAGGTGCTAGCAGGGAATTCTCTGCCTGCCTTTCCCCAGTGCTCTGCAAGCTCTCCAGGACAATATAAAATCTGGGGCTCTGTGCTTTCTTTCGTTCTGAACAAGTGTTACTGTTTTCTGCACAAAAGCGATTCTGCCAAGCAATGTGAACACTTCTGCTTCCCAGGCACAGAGAAGGTGCTAGCAGGGAATTCTCTGCCTGCCTTTCCCCAGTGCTCTGCAAGCTCTCCAGGACAACAACAAATCTGGGGCTCTGTGCTTTCTTTCGTTCTGAACAAGTGTTACTGTTTTCTGCACAAAAGCGATTCTGCCAAGCAATGTGAACACTTCTGCTTCCCAGGCACAGAGAAGGTGCTAGCAGGGAATTCTCTGCCTGCCTTTCCCCAGTGCTCTGCAAGCTCTCCAGGACAACAACAAATCTGGGGCTCTGTGCTTTCTTTCGTTCTGAACAAGTGTTACTGTTTTCTGCACAAAAGCGATTCTGCCAAGCAATGTGAACACTTCTGCTTCCCAGGCACAGAGAAGGTGCTAGCAGGGAATTCTCTGCCTGCCTTTCCCCAGTGCTCTGCAAGCTCTCCAGGACAACATAAAATCTGGGGCTCTGTGCTTTCTTTCGTTCTGAACAAGTGTTACTGTTTTCTGCACAAAAGCGATTCTGCGAAGCAATGTGAACACTTGTCCTTCCCAGGCACAGAGAAGGTGCTAGCAGGGAATTCTCTGCCCGCCTTTCCCCAGTGCTCTGCAAGCTCTCCAGGACAACATAAAATCTGGGGCTCTGTGCTTTCTTTCGTTCTGAACAAGTGTTACTGTTTTCTGCACAAAAGCGATTCTGCGAAGCAATGTGAACACTTCTGCTTCCCAGGCACAGAGAAGGTGCTAGCAGGGAATTCTCTGCCTGCCTTTCCCCAGTGCTCTGCAAGCTCTCCAGGACAACATAAAATCTGGGGCTCTGTGCTTTCTTTCGTTCTGAACAATTTTTACTGTTTTCTGCACAAAAGCGATTCTGCCAAGCAATGTGAACAGGCACAGAGAAGGTGCTAGCAGGGAATTCTCTGCCTGCCTTTCCCCAGTGCTCCGCAAGCTCTCCAGGACAACATAAAATCTGGGGCTCTGTGCTTTCTTTCGTTCTGAACAAGTGTTAGTGTTTTCTGCACAAAAGCGATTCTGCCAAGCAATGTGAACACTTCTGCTTCCCAGGCACAGAGAAGGTGCTAGCAGGGAATTCTCTGCCTGCCTTTCCCCAGTGCTCTGCAAGCTCTCCAGGACAACATAAAATCTGGGGCTCTGTGCTTTCTTTCGTTCTGAACAAGTGTTACTGTTTTCTGCACAAAAGCGATTCTGCCAAGCAATGTGAACAGGCACAGAGAAGGTGCTAGCAGGGAATTCTCTGCCTGCCTTTCCCCAGTGCTCTGCAAGCTCTCCAGGACAACATAAAATCTGGGGCTCTGTGCTTTCTTTCGTTCTGAACAAGTGTTACTGTTTTCTGCACAAAAGCGATTCTGCCAAGCAATGTGAACAGGCACAGAGAAGGTGCTAGCAGGGAATTCTCTGCCTGCCTTTCCCCAGTGCTCTGCAAGCTCTCCAGGACAACATAAAATCTGGGGCTCTATGCTTTCTTTCGTTCTGAACAAGTGTTACTGTTTTCTGCACAAAAGCGATTCTGCCAAGCAATGTGAACACTTCTGCTTCCCAGGCACAGAGAAGGTGCTAGCAGGGAATTCTCTGCCTGCCTTTCCCCAGTGCTCTGCAAGCTCTCCAGGACAACATAAAATCTGGGGCTCTGTGCTTTCTTTCGTTCTGAACAAGTGTTACTGTTTTCTGCACAAAAGCGATTCTGCCAAGCAATGTGAACACTTCTGCTTCCCAGGCACAGAGAAGGTGCTAGCAGGGAATTCTCTGCCTGCCTTTCCCCAGTGCTCTGCAAGCTCTCCAGGACAACATAAAATCTGGGGCTCTGTGCTTTCTTTCGTTCTGAACAAGTGTTACTGTTTTCTGCACAAAAGCGATTCTGCGAAGCAATGTGAACACTTCTGCTTCCCAGGCACAGAGAAGGTGCTAGCAGGGAATTCTCTGCCTGCCTTTCCCCAGTGCTCTGCAAGCTCTCCAGGACAACATAAAATCTGGGGCTCTGTGCTTTCTTTCGTTCTGAACAAGTGTTACTGTTTTCTGCACAAAAGCGATTCTGCCAAGCAATGTGAACACTTCTGCTTCCCAGGCACAGAGAAGGTGCTAGCAGGGAATTCTCTGCCTGCCTTTCCCCAGTGCTCTGCAAGCTCTCCAGGACAACATAAAATCTGGGGCTCTGTGCTTTCTTTCGTTCTGAACAAGTGTTACTGTTTTCTGCACAAAAGCGATTCTCCGAAGCAATGTGAACACTTGTCCTTCCCAGGCACAGAGAAGGTGCTAGCAGGGAATTCTCTGCCTGCCTTTCCCCAGTGCTCTGCAAGCTCTCCAGGACAACATAAAATCTGGGTCTCTGTGCTTTCTTTCGTTCTGAACAAGTGTTACTGTTTTCTGCACAAAAGCGATTCTGCGAAGCAATGTGAACACTTCTGCTTCCCAGGCACAGAGAAGGTGCTAGCAGGGAATTCTCTGCCTGCCTTTCCCCAGTGCTCTGCAAGCTCTCCAGGACAACAACAAATCTGGGGCTCTGTGCTTTCTTTCGTTCTGAACAAGTGTTACTGTTTTCTGCACAAAAGCGATTCTGCCAAGCAATGTGAACACTTCTGCTTCCCAGGCACAGAGAAGGTGCTAGCAGGGAATTCTCTGCCTGCCTTTCCCCAGTGCTCTGCAAGCTCTCCAGGACAACAACAAATCTGGGGCTCTGTGCTTTCTTTCGTTCTGAACAAGTGTTACTGTTTTCTGCACAAAAGCGATTCTGCGAAGCAATGTGAACACTTCTGCTTCCCAGGCACAGAGAAGGTGCTAGCAGGGAATTCTCTGCCTGCCTTTCCCCAGTGCTCTGCAAGCTCTCCAGGACAACATAAAATCTGGGGCTCTGTGCTTTCTTTCGTTCTGAACAAGTGTTACTGTTTTCTGCACAAAAGCGATTCTGCCAAGCAATGTGAACAGGCACAGAGAAGGTGCTAGCAGGGAATTCTCTGCCTGCCTTTCCCCAGTGCTCTGCAAGCTCTCCAGGACAACATAAAATCTGGGGCTCTGTGCTTTCTTTCGTTCTGAACAAGTGTTACTGTTTTCTGCACAAAAGCGATTCTGCCAAGCAATGTGAACAGTTCTGCTTCCCAGGCACAGAGAAGGTGCTAGCAGGGAATTCTCTGCCTGCCTTTCCCCAGTGCTCTGCAAGCTCTCCAGGACAACATAAAATCTGGGGCTCTCTGCTTTCTTTCGTTCTGAACAAGTGTTACTGTTTTCTGCACAAAAGCGATTCTGCCAAGCAATGTGAACAGGCACAGAGAAGGTGCTAGCAGGGAATTCTCTGCCTGCCTTTCCCCAGTGCTCTGCAAGCTCTCCAGGACAACAACAAATCTGGGGCTCTGTGCTTTCTTTCGTTCTGAACAAGTGTTACTGTTTTCTGCACAAAAGCGATTCTGCCAAGCAATGTGAACAGGCACAGAGAAGGTGCTAGCAGGGAATTCTCTGCCTGCCTTTCCCCAGTGCTCTGCAAGCTCTCCAGGACAACATAAAATCTGGGGCTCTATGCTTTCTTTCGTTCTGAACAAGTGTTACTGTTTTCTGCACAAAAGCGATTCTGCCAAGCAATGTGAACACTTCAGCTTCCAGGCACAGAGAAGGTGCTAGCAGGGAATTCTCTGCCTGCCTTTCCCCAGTGCTCTGCAAGCTCTCCAGGACAATATAAAATCTGGGGCTCTGTGCTTTCTTTCGTTCTGAACAAGTGTTACTGTTTTCTGCACAAAAGCGATTCTGCGAAGCAATGTGAACACTTCTGCTTCCCAGGCACAGAGAAGGTGCTAGCAGGGAATTCTCTGCCTGCCTTTCCCCAGTGCTCTGCAAGCTCTCCAGGACAACAACAAATCTGGGGCTCTGTGCTTTCTTTCGTTCTGAACAAGTGTTACTGTTTTCTGCACAAAAGCGATTCTGCCAAGCAATGTGAACACTTCTGCTTCCCAGGCACAGAGAAGGTGCTAGCAGGGAATTCTCTGCCTGCCTTTCCCCAGTGCTCTGCAAGCTCTCCAGGACAACATAAAATCTGGGGCTCTGTGCTTTCTTTCGTTCTGAACAAGTGTTACTGTTTTCTGCACAAAAGCGATTCTGCCAAGCAATGTGAACACTTCTGCTTCCCAGGCACAGAGAAGGTGCTAGCAGGGAATTCTCTGCCTGCCTTTCCCCAGTGCTCTGCAAGCTCTCCAGGACAACATAAAATCTGGGGCTCTGTGCTTTCTTTCGTTCTGAACAAGTGTTACTGTTTTCTGCACAAAAGCGATTCTCCGAAGCAATGTGAACACTTGTCCTTCCCAGGCACAGAGAAGGTGCTAGCAGGGAATTCTCTGCCCGCCTTTCCCCAGTGCTCTGCAAGCTCTCCAGGACAACATAAAATCTGGGGCTCTGTGCTTTCTTTCGTTCTGAACAAGTGTTACTGTTTTCTGCACAAAAGCGATTCTGCGAAGCAATGTGAACACTTCTGCTTCCCAGGCACAGAGAAGGTGCTAGCAGGGAATTCTCTGCCTGCCTTTCCCCAGTGCTCTGCAAGCTCTCCAGGACAACATAAAATCTGGGGCTCTGTGCTTTCTTTCGTTCTGAACAAGTGTTACTGTTTTCTGCACAAAAGCGATTCTGCCAAGCAATGTGAACAGGCACAGAGAAGGTGCTAGCAGGGAATTCTCTGCCTGCCTTTCCCCAGTGCTCTGCAAGCTCTCCAGGACAACATAAAATCTGGGGCTCTATGCTTTCTTTCGTTCTGAACAAGTGTTACTGTTTTCTGCACAAAAGCGATTCTGCCAAGCAATGTGAACACTTCTGCTTCCCAGGCACAGAGAAGGTGCTAGCAGGGAATTCTCTGCCTGCCTTTCCCCAGTGCTCTGCAAGCTCTCCAGGACAACATAAAATCTGGGGCTCTGTGCTTTCTTTCGTTCTGAACAAGTGTTACTGTTTTCTGCACAAAAGCGATTCTGCCAAGCAATGTGAACACTTCTGCTTCCCAGGCACAGAGAAGGTGCTAGCAGGGAATTCTCTGCCTGCCTTTCCCCAGTGCTCTGCAAGCTCTCCAGGACAACATAAAATCTGGGGCTCTGTGCTTTCTTTCGTTCTGAACAAGTGTTACTGTTTTCTGCACAAAAGCGATTCTGCGAAGCAATGTGAACACTTCTGCTTCCCAGGCACAGAGAAGGTGCTAGCAGGGAATTCTCTGCCTGCCTTTCCCCAGTGCTCTGCAAGCTCTCCAGGACAACAACAAATCTGGGGCTCTGTGCTTTCTTTCGTTCTGAACAAGTGTTACTGTTTTCTGCACAAAAGCGATTCTGCCAAGCAATGTGAACACTTCTGCTTCCCAGGCACAGAGAAGGTGCTAGCAGGGAATTCTCTGCCTGCCTTTCCCCAGTGCTCTGCAAGCTCTCCAGGACAACATAAAATCTGGGTCTCTGTGCTTTCTTTCGTTCTGAACAAGTGTTACTGTTTTCTGCACAAAAGCGATTCTGCGAAGCAATGTGAACACTTCTGCTTCCCAGGCACAGAGAAGGTGCTAGCAGGGAATTCTCTGCCTGCCTTTCCCCAGTGCTCTGCAAGCTCTCCAGGACAACATAAAATCTGGGGCTCTGTGCTTTCTTTCGTTCTGAACAAGTGTTACTGTTTTCTGCACAAAAGCGATTCTGCCAAGCAATGTGAACACTTCTGCTTCCCAGGCACAGAGAAGGTGCTAGCAGGGAATTCTCTGCCTGCCTTTCCCCAGTGCTCTGCAAGCTCTCCAGGACAACATAAAATCTGGGTCTCTGTGCTTTCTTTCGTTCTGAACAAGTGTTACTGTTTTCTGCACAAAAGCGATTCTGCCAAGCAATGTGAACACTTCTGCTTCCCAGGCACAGAGAAGGTGCTAGCAGGGAATTCTCTGCCTGACTTTCCCCAGTGCTCTGCAAGCTCTCCAGGACAACAACAAATCTGGGGCTCTGTGCTTTCTTTCGTTCTGAACAAGTGTTACTGTTTTCTGCACAAAAGCGATTCTGCCAAGCAATGTGAACACTTCTGCTTCCCAGGCACAGAGAAGGTGCTAGCAGGGAATTCTCTGCCTGCCTTTCCCCAGTGCTCTGCAAGCTCTCCAGGACAACAACAAATCTGGGGCTCTGTGCTTTCTTTCGTTCTGAACAAGTGTTACTGTTTTCTGCACAAAAGCGATTCTGCCAAGCAATGTGAACAGGCACAGAGAAGGTGCTAGCAGGGAATTCTCTGCCTGCCTTTCCCCAGTGCTCTGCAAGCTCTCCAGGACAACATAAAATCTGGGGCTCTGTGCTTTCTTTCGTTCTGAACAAGTGTTACTGTTTTCTGCACAAAAGCGATTCTGCCAAGCAATGTGAACACTTCTGCTTCCCAGGCACAGAGAAGGTGCTAGCAGGGAATTCTCTGCCTGCCTTTCCCCAGTGCTCTGCAAGCTCTCCAGGACAACATAAAATCTGGGGCTCTGTGCTTTCTTTCGTTCTGAACAAGTGTTACTGTTTTCTGCACAAAAGCGATTCTGCCAAGCAATGTGAACAGGCACAGAGAAGGTGCTAGCAGGGAATTCTCTGCCTGCCTTTCCCCAGTGCTCTGCAAGCTCTCCAGGACAACATAAAATCTGGGGCTCTGTGCTTTCTTTCGTTCTGAACAAGTGTTACTGTTTTCTGCACAAAAGCGATTCTGCCAAGCAATGTGAACAGGCACAGAGAAGGTGCTAGCAGGGAATTCTCTGCCTGCCTTTCCCCAGTGCTCTGCAAGCTCTCCAGGACAACATAAAATCTGGGGCTCTGTGCTTTCTTTCGTTCTGAACAAGTGTTACTGTTTTCTGCACAAAAGCGATTCTGCCAAGCAATGTGAACAGGCACAGAGAAGGTGCTAGCAGGGAATTCTCTGCCTGCCTTTCCCCAGTGCTCTGCAAGCTCTCCAGGACAACATAAAATCTGGGGCTCTATGCTTTCTTTCATTCTGAACAAGTGTTACTGTTTTCTGCACAAAAGCGATTCTGCCAAGCAATGTGAACACTTCAGCTTCCAGGCACAGAGAAGGTGCTAGCAGGGAATTCTCTGCCTGCCTTTCCCCAGTGCTCTGCAAGCTCTCCAGGACAACAACAAATCTGGGGCTCTGTGCTTTCTTTCGTTCTGAACAAGTGTTACTGTTTTCTGCACAAAAGCGATTCTGCCAAGCAATGTGAACAGGCACAGAGAAGGTGCTAGCAGGGAATTCTCTGCCTGCCTTTCCCCAGTGCTCTGCAAGCTCTCCAGGACAACAACAAATCTGGGGCTCTGTGCTTTCTTTCGTTCTGAACAAGTGTTACTGTTTTCTGCACAAAAGCGATTCTGCGAAGCAATGTGAACACTTCTGCTTCCCAGGCACAGAGAAGGTGCTAGCAGGGAATTCTCTGCCTGCCTTTCCCCAGTGCTCTGCAAGCTCTCCAGGACAACAACAAATCTGGGGCTCTGTGCTTTCTTTCGTTCTGAACAAGTGTTACTGTTTTCTGCACAAAAGCGATTCTGCCAAGCAATGTGAACACTTCTGCTTCCCAGGCACAGAGAAGGTGCTAGCAGGGAATTCTCTGCCTGCCTTTCCCCAGTGCTCTGCAAGCTCTCCAGGACAACATAAAATCTGGGGCTCTGTGCTTTCTTTCGTTCTGAACAAGTGTTACTGTTTTCTGCACAAAAGCGATTCTGCCAAGCAATGTGAACAGGCACAGAGAAGGTGCTAGCAGGGAATTCTCTGCCTGCCTTTCCCCAGTGCTCTGCAAGCTCTCCAGGACAACATAAAATCTGGGGCTCTATGCTTTCTTTCGTTCTGAACAAGTGTTACTGTTTTCTGCACAAAAGCGATTCTGCCAAGCAATGTGAACACTTCAGCTTCCAGGCACAGAGAAGGTGCTAGCAGGGAATTCTCTGCCTGCCTTTCCCCAGTGCTCTGCAAGCTCTCCAGGACAATATAAAATCTGGGGCTCTGTGCTTTCTTTCGTTCTGAACAAGTGTTACTGTTTTCTGCACAAAAGCGATTCTGCGAAGCAATGTGAACACTTCTGCTTCCCAGGCACAGAGAAGGTGCTAGCAGGGAATTCTCTGCCTGCCTTTCCCCAGTGCTCTGCAAGCTCTCCAGGACAACAACAAATCTGGGGCTCTGTGCTTTCTTTCGTTCTGAACAAGTGTTACTGTTTTCTGCACAAAAGCGATTCTGCCAAGCAATGTGAACACTTCTGCTTCCCAGGCACAGAGAAGGTGCTAGCAGGGAATTCTCTGCCTGCCTTTCCCCAGTGCTCTGCAAGCTCTCCAGGACAACAACAAATCTGGGGCTCTGTGCTTTCTTTCGTTCTGAACAAGTGTTACTGTTTTCTGCACAAAAGCGATTCTGCGAAGCAATGTGAACACTTCTGCTTCCCAGGCACAGAGAAGGTGCTAGCAGGGAATTCTCTGCCTGCCTTTCCCCAGTGCTCTGCAAGCTCTCCAGGACAACATAAAATCTGGGGCTCTGTGCTTTCTTTCGTTCTGAACAAGTGTTACTGTTTTCTGCACAAAAGCGATTCTGCGAAGCAATGTGAACACTTCTGCTTCCCAGGCACAGAGAAGGTGCTAGCAGGGAATTCTCTGCCCGCCTTTCCCCAGTGCTCTGCAAGCTCTCCAGGACAACATAAAATCTGGGGCTCTGTGCTTTCTTTCATTCTGAACAAGTGTTACTGTTTTCTGCACAAAAGCGATTCTGCGAAGCAATGTGAACACTTCTGCTTCCCAGGCACAGAGAAGGTGCTAGCAGGGAATTCTCTGCCTGCCTTTCCCCAGTGCTCTGCAAGCTCTCCAGGACAACATAAAATCTGGGGCTCTGTGCTTTCTTTCGTTCTGAACAATTTTTACTGTTTTCTGCACAAAAGCGATTCTGCCAAGCAATGTGAACAGGCACAGAGAAGGTGCTAGCAGGGAATTCTCTGCCTGCCTTTCCCCAGTGCTCCGCAAGCTCTCCAGGACAACATAAAATCTGGGGCTCTGTGCTTTCTTTCGTTCTGAACAAGTGTTAGTGTTTTCTGCACAAAAGCGATTCTGCCAAGCAATGTGAACACTTCTGCTTCCCAGGCACAGAGAAGGTGCTAGCAGGGAATTCTCTGCCTGCCTTTCCCCAGTGCTCTGCAAGCTCTCCAGGACAACATAAAATCTGGGGCTCTGTGCTTTCTTTCGTTCTGAACAAGTGTTACTGTTTTCTGCACAAAAGCGATTCTGCCAAGCAATGTGAACAGGCACAGAGAAGGTGCTAGCAGGGAATTCTCTGCCTGCCTTTCCCCAGTGCTCTGCAAGCTCTCCAGGACAACATAAAATCTGGGGCTCTGTGCTTTCTTTCGTTCTGAACAAGTGTTACTGTTTTCTGCACAAAAGCGATTCTGCCAAGCAATGTGAACAGGCACAGAGAAGGTGCTAGCAGGGAATTCTCTGCCTGCCTTTCCCCAGTGCTCTGCAAGCTCTCCAGGACAACATAAAATCTGGGGCTCTATGCTTTCTTTCGTTCTGAACAAGTGTTACTGTTTTCTGCACAAAAGCGATTCTGCCAAGCAATGTGAACACTTCTGCTTCCCAGGCACAGAGAAGGTGCTAGCAGGGAATTCTCTGCCTGCCTTTCCCCAGTGCTCTGCAAGCTCTCCAGGACAACATAAAATCTGGGGCTCTGTGCTTTCTTTCGTTCTGAACAAGTGTTACTGTTTTCTGCACAAAAGCGATTCTGCCAAGCAATGTGAACACTTCTGCTTCCCAGGCACAGAGAAGGTGCTAGCAGGGAATTCTCTGCCTGCCTTTCCCCAGTGCTCTGCAAGCTCTCCAGGACAACATAAAATCTGGGGCTCTGTGCTTTCTTTCGTTCTGAACAAGTGTTACTGTTTTCTGCACAAAAGCGATTCTGCGAAGCAATGTGAACACTTCTGCTTCCCAGGCACAGAGAAGGTGCTAGCAGGGAATTCTCTGCCTGCCTTTCCCCAGTGCTCTGCAAGCTCTCCAGGACAACAACAAATCTGGGGCTCTGTGCTTTCTTTCGTTCTGAACAAGTGTTACTGTTTTCTGCACAAAAGCGATTCTGCGAAGCAATGTGAACACTTCTGCTTCCCAGGCACAGAGAAGGTGCTAGCAGGGAATTCTCTGCCTGCCTTTCCCCAGTGCTCTGCAAGCTCTCCAGGACAACATAAAATCTGGGGCTCTGTGCTTTCTTTCGTTCTGAACAAGTGTTACTGTTTTCTGCACAAAAGCGATTCTGCCAAGCAATGTGAACACTTCTGCTTCCCAGGCACAGAGAAGGTGCTAGCAGGGAATTCTCTGCCTGCCTTTCCCCAGTGCTCTGCAAGCTCTCCAGGACAACATAAAATCTGGGGCTCTGTGCTTTCTTTCGTTCTGAACAAGTGTTACTGTTTTCTGCACAAAAGCGATTCTGCGAAGCAATGTGAACACTTGTCCTTCCCAGGCACAGAGAAGGTGCTAGCAGGGAATTCTCTGCCTGCCTTTCCCCAGTGCTCTGCAAGCTCTCCAGGACAACATAAAATCTGGGGCTCTGTGCTTTCTTTCGTTCTGAACAAGTGTTACTGTTTTCTGCACAAAAGCGATTCTGCCAAGCAATGTGAACAGGCACAGAGAAGGTGCTAGCAGGGAATTCTCTGCCTGCCTTTCCCCAGTGCTCTGCAAGCTCTCCAGGACAACATAAAATCTGGGGCTCTGTGCTTTCTTTCGTTCTGAACAAGTGTTACTGTTTTCTGCACAAAAGCGATTCTGCCAAGCAATGTGAACAGTTCTGCTTCCCAGGCACAGAGAAGGTGCTAGCAGGGAATTCTCTGCCTGCCTTTCCCCAGTGCTCTGCAAGCTCTCCAGGACAACATAAAATCTGGGGCTCTATGCTTTCTTTCGTTCTGAACAAGTGTTACTGTTTTCTGCACAAAAGCGATTCTGCCAAGCAATGTGAACACTTCAGCTTCCAGGCACAGAGAAGGTGCTAGCAGGGAATTCTCTGCCTGCCTTTCCCCAGTGCTCTGCAAGCTCTCCAGGACAATATAAAATCTGGGGCTCTGTGCTTTCTTTCGTTCTGAACAAGTGTTACTGTTTTCTGCACAAAAGCGATTCTGCGAAGCAATGTGAACACTTCTGCTTCCCAGGCACAGAGAAGGTGCTAGCAGGGAATTCTCTGCCTGCCTTTCCCCAGTGCTCTGCAAGCTCTCCAGGACAACAACAAATCTGGGGCTCTGTGCTTTCTTTCGTTCTGAACAAGTGTTACTGTTTTCTGCACAAAAGCGATTCTGCCAAGCAATGTGAACACTTCTGCTTCCCAGGCACAGAGAAGGTGCTAGCAGGGAATTCTCTGCCTGCCTTTCCCCAGTGCTCTGCAAGCTCTCCAGGACAACATAAAATCTGGGGCTCTGTGCTTTCTTTCGTTCTGAACAAGTGTTACTGTTTTCTGCACAAAAGCGATTCTGCCAAGCAATGTGAACACTTCTGCTTCCCAGGCACAGAGAAGGTGCTAGCAGGGAATTCTCTGCCTGCCTTTCCCCAGTGCTCTGCAAGCTCTCCAGGACAACATAAAATCTGGGGCTCTGTGCTTTCTTTCGTTCTGAACAAGTGTTACTGTTTTCTGCACAAAAGCGATTCTCCGAAGCAATGTGAACACTTGTCCTTCCCAGGCACAGAGAAGGTGCTAGCAGGGAATTCTCTGCCCGCCTTTCCCCAGTGCTCTGCAAGCTCTCCAGGACAACATAAAATCTGGGGCTCTGTGCTTTCTTTCGTTCTGAACAAGTGTTACTGTTTTCTGCACAAAAGCGATTCTGCCAAGCAATGTGAACACTTCTGCTTCCCAGGCACAGAGAAGGTGCTAGCAGGGAATTCTCTGCCTGCCTTTCCCCAGTGCTCTGCAAGCTCTCCAGGACAACATAAAATCTGGGGCTCTGTGCTTTCTTTCGTTCTGAACAAGTGTTACTGTTTTCTGCACAAAAGCGATTCTGCCAAGCAATGTGAACAGGCACAGAGAAGGTGCTAGCAGGGAATTCTCTGCCTGCCTTTCCCCAGTGCTCTGCAAGCTCTCCAGGACAACATAAAATCTGGGGCTCTATGCTTTCTTTCGTTCTGAACAAGTGTTACTGTTTTCTGCACAAAAGCGATTCTGCCAAGCAATGTGAACACTTCTGCTTCCCAGGCACAGAGAAGGTGCTAGCAGGGAATTCTCTGCCTGCCTTTCCCCAGTGCTCTGCAAGCTCTCCAGGACAATATAAAATCTGGGGCTCTGTGCTTTCTTTCGTTCTGAACAAGTGTTACTGTTTTCTGCACAAAAGCGATTCTGCCAAGCAATGTGAACACTTCTGCTTCCCAGGCACAGAGAAGGTGCTAGCAGGGAATTCTCTGCCTGCCTTTCCCCAGTGCTCTGCAAGCTCTCCAGGACAACATAAAATCTGGGGCTCTGTGCTTTCTTTCGTTCTGAACAAGTGTTACTGTTTTCTGCACAAAAGCGATTCTGCCAAGCAATGTGAACACTTCTGCTTCCCAGGCACAGAGAAGGTGCTAGCAGGGAATTCTCTGCCTGCCTTTCCCCAGTGCTCTGCAAGCTCTCCAGGACAACAACAAATCTGGGGCTCTGTGCTTTCTTTCGTTCTGAACAAGTGTTACTGTTTTCTGCACAAAAGCGATTCTGCGAAGCAATGTGAACACTTCTGCTTCCCAGGCACAGAGAAGGTGCTAGCAGGGAATTCTCTGCCTGCCTTTCCCCAGTGCTCTGCAAGCTCTCCAGGACAACAACAAATCTGGGGCTCTGTGCTTTCTTTCGTTCTGAACAAGTGTTACTGTTTTCTGCACAAAAGCGATTCTGCGAAGCAATGTGAACACTTCTGCTTCCCAGGCACAGAGAAGGTGCTAGCAGGGAATTCTCTGCCTGCCTTTCCCCAGTGCTCTGCAAGCTCTCCAGGACAACAACAAATCTGGGGCTCTGTGCTTTCTTTCGTTCTGAACAAGTGTTACTGTTTTCTGCACAAAAGCGATTCTGCCAAGCAATGTGAACACTTCTGCTTCCCAGGCACAGAGAAGGTGCTAGCAGGGAATTCTCTGCCTGCCTTTCCCCAGTGCTCTGCAAGCTCTCCAGGACAACATAAAATCTGGGTCTCTGTGCTTTCTTTCGTTCTGAACAAGTGTTACTGTTTTCTGCACAAAAGCGATTCTGCGAAGCAATGTGAACACTTCTGCTTCCCAGGCACAGAGAAGGTGCTAGCAGGGAATTCTCTGCCTGCCTTTCCCCAGTGCTCTGCAAGCTCTCCAGGACAACATAAAATCTGGGGCTCTGTGCTTTCTTTCGTTCTGAACAAGTGTTACTGTTTTCTGCACAAAAGCGATTCTGCCAAGCAATGTGAACACTTCTGCTTCCCAGGCACAGAGAAGGTGCTAGCAGGGAATTCTCTGCCTGCCTTTCCCCAGTGCTCTGCAAGCTCTCCAGGACAACATAAAATCTGGGTCTCTGTGCTTTCTTTCGTTCTGAACAAGTGTTACTGTTTTCTGCACAAAAGCGATTCTGCCAAGCAATGTGAACACTTCTGCTTCCCAGGCACAGAGAAGGTGCTAGCAGGGAATTCTCTGCCTGCCTTTCCCCAGTGCTCTGCAAGCTCTCCAGGACAACAACAAATCTGGGGCTCTGTGCTTTCTTTCGTTCTGAACAAGTGTTACTGTTTTCTGCACAAAAGCGATTCTGCCAAGCAATGTGAACACTTCTGCTTCCCAGGCACAGAGAAGGTGCTAGCAGGGAATTCTCTGCCTGCCTTTCCCCAGTGCTCTGCAAGCTCTCCAGGACAACAACAAATCTGGGGCTCTGTGCTTTCTTTCGTTCTGAACAAGTGTTACTGTTTTCTGCACAAAAGCGATTCTGCGAAGCAATGTGAACACTTCTGCTTCCCAGGCACAGAGAAGGTGCTAGCAGGGAATTCTCTGCCTGCCTTTCCCCAGTGCTCTGCAAGCTCTCCAGGACAACATAAAATCTGGGGCTCTGTGCTTTCTTTCGTTCTGAACAAGTGTTACTGTTTTCTGCACAAAAGCGATTCTGCCAAGCAATGTGAACAGGCACAGAGAAGGTGCTAGCAGGGAATTCTCTGCCTGCCTTTCCCCAGTGCTCTGCAAGCTCTCCAGGACAACATAAAATCTGGGGCTCTGTGCTTTCTTTCGTTCTGAACAAGTGTTACTGTTTTCTGCACAAAAGCGATTCTGCCAAGCAATGTGAACACTTCTGCTTCCCAGGCACAGAGAAGGTGCTAGCAGGGAATTCTCTGCCTGCCTTTCCCCAGTGCTCTGCAAGCTCTCCAGGACAACATAAAATCTGGGGCTCTGTGCTTTCTTTCGTTCTGAACAAGTGTTACTGTTTTCTGCACAAAAGCGATTCTGCCAAGCAATGTGAACAGGCACAGAGAAGGTGCTAGCAGGGAATTCTCTGCCTGCCTTTCCCCAGTGCTCTGCAAGCTCTCCAGGACAACATAAAATCTGGGGCTCTGTGCTTTCTTTCGTTCTGAACAAGTGTTACTGTTTTCTGCACAAAAGCGATTCTGCCAAGCAATGTGAACAGGCACAGAGAAGGTGCTAGCAGGGAATTCTCTGCCTGCCTTTCCCCAGTGCTCTGCAAGCTCTCCAGGACAACATAAAATCTGGGGCTCTGTGCTTTCTTTCGTTCTGAACAAGTGTTACTGTTTTCTGCACAAAAGCGATTCTGCCAAGCAATGTGAACAGGCACAGAGAAGGTGCTAGCAGGGAATTCTCTGCCTGCCTTTCCCCAGTGCTCTGCAAGCTCTCCAGGACAACATAAAATCTGGGGCTCTATGCTTTCTTTCATTCTGAACAAGTGTTACTGTTTTCTGCACAAAAGCGATTCTGCCAAGCAATGTGAACACTTCAGCTTCCAGGCACAGAGAAGGTGCTAGCAGGGAATTCTCTGCCTGCCTTTCCCCAGTGCTCTGCAAGCTCTCCAGGACAATATAAAATCTGGGGCTCTGTGCTTTCTTTCGTTCTGAACAAGTGTTACTGTTTTCTGCACAAAAGCGATTCTGCCAAGCAATGTGAACAGGCACAGAGAAGGTGCTAGCAGGGAATTCTCTGCCTGCCTTTCCCCAGTGCTCTGCAAGCTCTCCAGGACAACAACAAATCTGGGGCTCTGTGCTTTCTTTCGTTCTGAACAAGTGTTACTGTTTTCTGCACAAAAGCGATTCTGCGAAGCAATGTGAACACTTCTGCTTCCCAGGCACAGAGAAGGTGCTAGCAGGGAATTCTCTGCCTGCCTTTCCCCAGTGCTCTGCAAGCTCTCCAGGACAACAACAAATCTGGGGCTCTGTGCTTTCTTTCGTTCTGAACAAGTGTTACTGTTTTCTGCACAAAAGCGATTCTGCCAAGCAATGTGAACACTTCTGCTTCCCAGGCACAGAGAAGGTGCTAGCAGGGAATTCTCTGCCTGCCTTTCCCCAGTGCTCTGCAAGCTCTCCAGGACAACATAAAATCTGGGGCTCTGTGCTTTCTTTCGTTCTGAACAAGTGTTACTGTTTTCTGCACAAAAGCGATTCTGCGAAGCAATGTGAACACTTCTCCTTCCCAGGCACAGAGAAGGTGCTAGCAGGGAATTCTCTGCCCGCCTTTCCCCAGTGCTCTGCAAGCTCTCCAGGACAACATAAAATCTGGGGCTCTGTGCTTTCTTTCGTTCTGAACAAGTGTTACTGTTTTCTGCACAAAAGCGATTCTGCGAAGCAATGTGAACACTTCTGCTTCCCAGGCACAGAGAAGGTGCTAGCAGGGAATTCTCTGCCTGCCTTTCCCCAGTGCTCTGCAAGCTCTCCAGGACAACATAAAATCTGGGGCTCTGTGCTTTCTTTCGTTCTGAACAATTTTTACTGTTTTCTGCACAAAAGCGATTCTGCCAAGCAATGTGAACAGGCACAGAGAAGGTGCTAGCAGGGAATTCTCTGCCTGCCTTTCCCCAGTGCTCCGCAAGCTCTCCAGGACAACATAAAATCTGGGGCTCTGTGCTTTCTTTCGTTCTGAACAAGTGTTAGTGTTTTCTGCACAAAAGCGATTCTGCCAAGCAATGTGAACACTTCTGCTTCCCAGGCACAGAGAAGGTGCTAGCAGGGAATTCTCTGCCTGCCTTTCCCCAGTGGTCTGCAAGCTCTCCAGGACAACAACAAATCTGGGGCTCTGTGCTTTCTTTCGTTCTGAACAAGTGTTACTGTTTTCTGCACAAAAGCGATTCTGCCAAGCAATGTGAACAGGCACAGAGAAGGTGCTAGCAGGGAATTCTCTGCCTGCCTTTCCCCAGTGCTCTGCAAGCTCTCCAGGACAACATAAAATCTGGGGCTCTGTGCTTTCTTTCGTTCTGAACAAGTGTTACTGTTTTCTGCACAAAAGCGATTCTGCCAAGCAATGTGAACAGGCACAGAGAAGGTGCTAGCAGGGAATTCTCTGCCTGCCTTTCCCCAGTGCTCTGCAAGCTCTCCAGGACAACATAAAATCTGGGGCTCTATGCTTTCTTTCGTTCTGAACAAGTGTTACTGTTTTCTGCACAAAAGCGATTCTGCCAAGCAATGTGAACACTTCTGCTTCCCAGGCACAGAGAAGGTGCTAGCAGGGAATTCTCTGCCTGCCTTTCCCCAGTGCTCTGCAAGCTCTCCAGGACAACATAAAATCTGGGGCTCTGTGCTTTCTTTCGTTCTGAACAAGTGTTACTGTTTTCTGCACAAAAGCGATTCTGCCAAGCAATGTGAACACTTCTGCTTCCCAGGCACAGAGAAGGTGCTAGCAGGGAATTCTCTGCCTGCCTTTCCCCAGTGCTCTGCAAGCTCTCCAGGACAACATAAAATCTGGGGCTCTGTGCTTTCTTTCGTTCTGAACAAGTGTTACTGTTTTCTGCACAAAAGCGATTCTGCGAAGCAATGTGAACACTTCTGCTTCCCAGGCACAGAGAAGGTGCTAGCAGGGAATTCTCTGCCTGCCTTTCCCCAGTGCTCTGCAAGCTCTCCAGGACAACATAAAATCTGGGGCTCTGTGCTTTCTTTCGTTCTGAACAAGTGTTACTGTTTTCTGCACAAAAGCGATTCTGCCAAGCAATGTGAACAGGCACAGAGAAGGTGCTAGCAGGGAATTCTCTGCCTGCCTTTCCCCAGTGCTCTGCAAGCTCTCCAGGACAACAACAAATCTGGGGCTCTGTGCTTTCTTTCGTTCTGAACAAGTGTTACTGTTTTCTGCACAAAAGCGATTCTGCCAAGCAATGTGAACACTTCTGCTTCCCAGGCACAGAGAAGGTGCTAGCAGGGAATTCTCTGCCTGCCTTTCCCCAGTGCTCTGCAAGCTCTCCAGGACAACAACAAATCTGGGGCTCTGTGCTTTCTTTCGTTCTGAACAAGTGTTACTGTTTTCTGCACAAAAGCGATTCTGCCAAGCAATGTGAACACTTCAGCTTCCAGGCACAGAGAAGGTGCTAGCAGGGAATTCTCTGCCTGCCTTTCCCCAGTGCTCTGCAAGCTCTCCAGGACAACATAAAATCTGGGGCTCTGTGCTTTCTTTCGTTCTGAAAAAGTGTTACTGTTTTCTGCACAAAAGCGATTCTGCCAAGCAATGTGAACAGGCACAGAGAAGGTGCTAGCAGGGAATTCTCTGCCTGCCTTTCCCCAGTGCTCTGCAAGCTCTCCAGCACAACATAAAATCTGGGGCTCTGTGCTTTCTTTCGTTCTGAACAAGTGTTACTGTTTTCTGCACAAAAGCGATTCTGCGAAGCAATGTGAACACTTCTGCTTCCCAGGCACAGAGAAGGTGCTAGCAGGGAATTCTCTGCCTGCCTTTCCCCAGTGCTCTGCAAGCTCTCCAGGACAACAACAAATCTGGGGCTCTGTGCTTTCTTTCGTTCTGAACAAGTGTTACTGTTTTCTGCACAAAAGCGATTCTGCCAAGCAATGTGAACACTTCTGCTTCCCAGGCACAGAGAAGGTGCTAGCAGGGAATTCTCTGCCTGCCTTTCCCCAGTGGTCTGCAAGCTCTCCAGGACAACAACAAATCTGGGGCTCTGTGCTTTCTTTCGTTCTGAACAAGTGTTACTGTTTTCTGCACAAAAGCGATTCTGCCAAGCAATGTGAACACTTCTGCTTCCCAGGCACAGAGAAGGTGCTAGCAGGGAATTCTCTGCCTGCCTTTCCCCAGTGGTCTGCAAGCTCTCCAGGACAACAACAAATCTGGGGCTCTGTGCTTTCTTTCGTTCTGAACAAGTGTTACTGTTTTCTGCACAAAAGCGATTCTGCCAAGCAATGTGAACACTTCTGCTTCCCAGGCACAGAGAAGGTGCTAGCAGGGAATTCTCTGCCTGCCTTTCCCCAGTGCTCTGCAAGCTCTCCAGGACAACATAAAATCTGGGGCTCTGTGCTTTCTTTCGTTCTGAACAAGTGTTACTGTTTTCTGCACAAAAGCGATTCTGCCAAGCAATGTGAACACTTCAGCTTCCAGGCACAGAGAAGGTGCTAGCAGGGAATTCTCTGCCTGCCTTTCCCCAGTGCTCCGCAAGCTCTCCAGGCAAACATAAAATCTGGGGCTCTGTGCTTTCTTTCGTTCTGAACAAGTGTTACTGTTTTCTGCACAAAAGCGATTCTGCCAAGCAATGTGAACAGGCACAGAGAAGGTGCTAGCAGGGAATTCTCTGCCTGCCTTTCCCCAGTGCTCTGCAAGCTCTCCAGGACAACATAAAATCTGGGGCTCTATGCTTTCTTTCGTTCTGAACAAGTGTTACTGTTTTCTGCACAAAAGCGATTCTGCCAAGCAATGTGAACACTTCAGCTTCCAGGCACAGAGAAGGTGCTAGCAGGGAATTCTCTGCCTGCCTTTCCCCAGTGCTCTGCAAGCTCTCCAGGACAATATAAAATCTGGGGCTCTGTGCTTTCTTTCGTTCTGAACAAGTGTTACTGTTTTCTGCACAAAAGCGATTCTGCGAAGCAATGTGAACACTTCTGCTTCCCAGGCACAGAGAAGGTGCTAGCAGGGAATTCTCTGCCTGCCTTTCCCCAGTGCTCTGCAAGCTCTCCAGGACAACAACAAATCTGGGGCTCTGTGCTTTCTTTCGTTCTGAACAAGTGTTACTGTTTTCTGCACAAAAGCGATTCTGCCAAGCAATGTGAACACTTCTGCTTCCCAGGCACAGAGAAGGTGCTAGCATGGAATTCTCTGCCTGCCTTTCCCCAGTGCTCTGCAAGCTCTCCAGGACAACATAAAATCTGGGGCTCTGTGCTTTCTTTCGTTCTGAACAAGTGTTACTGTTTTCTGCACAAAAGCGATTCTGCCAAGCAATGTGAACACTTCTGCTTCCCAGGCACAGAGAAGGTGCTAGCAGGGAATTCTCTGCCTGCCTTTCCCCAGTGCTCTGCAAGCTCTCCAGGACAACATAAAATCTGGGGCTCTGTGCTTTCTTTCGTTCTGAACAAGTGTTACTGTTTTCTGCACAAAAGCGATTCTGCCAAGCAATGTGAACACTTCTGCTTCCCAGGCACAGAGAAGGTGCTAGCAGGGAATTCTCTGCCTGCCTTTCCCCAGTGCTCTGCAAGCTCTCCAGGACAACATAAAATCTGGGGCTCTGTGCTTTCTTTCGTTCTGAACAAGTGTTACTGTTTTCTGCACAAAAGCGATTCTGCGAAGCAATGTGAACACTTCTGCTTCCCAGGCACAGAGAAGGTGCTAGCAGGGAATTCTCTGCCTGCCTTTCCCCAGTGCTCTGCAAGCTCTCCAGGACAACATAAAATCTGGGGCTCTGTGCTTTCTTTCGTTCTGAACAAGTGTTACTGTTTTCTGCACAAAAGCGATTCTGCCAAGCAATGTGAACACTTCTGCTTCCCAGGCACAGAGAAGGTGCTAGCAGGGAATTCTCTGCCTGCCTTTCCCCAGTGCTCTGCAAGCTCTCCAGGACAACATAAAATCTGGGGCTCTGTGCTTTCTTTCGTTCTGAACAAGTGTTACTGTTTTCTGCACAAAAGCGATTCTGCCAAGCAATGTGAACACTTCTGCTTCCCAGGCACAGAGAAGGTGCTAGCAGGGAATTCTCTGCCTGCCTTTCCCCAGTGCTCTGCAAGCTCTCCAGGACAACAACAAATCTGGGGCTCTGTGCTTTCTTTCGTTCTGAACAAGTGTTACTGTTTTCTGCACAAAAGCGATTCTGCGAAGCAATGTGAACACTTCTGCTTCCCAGGCACAGAGAAGGTGCTAGCAGGGAATTCTCTGCCTGCCTTTCCCCAGTGCTCTGCAAGCTCTCCAGGACAACAACAAATCTGGGGCTCTGTGCTTTCTTTCGTTCTGAACAAGTGTTACTGTTTTCTGCACAAAAGCGATTCTGCGAAGCAATGTGAACACTTCTGCTTCCCAGGCACAGAGAAGGTGCTAGCAGGGAATTCTCTGCCTGCCTTTCCCCAGTGCTCTGCAAGCTCTCCAGGACAACAACAAATCTGGGGCTCTGTGCTTTCTTTCGTTCTGAACAAGTGTTACTGTTTTCTGCACAAAAGCGATTCTGCCAAGCAATGTGAACAGGCACAGAGAAGGTGCTAGCAGGGAATTCTCTGCCTGCCTTTCCCCAGTGCTCTGCAAGCTCTCCAGGACAACAACAAATCTGGGGCTCTGTGCTTTCTTTCGTTCTGAACAAGTGTTACTGTTTTCTGCACAAAAGCGATTCTGCCAAGCAATGTGAACAGTTCTGCTTCCCAGGCACAGAGAAGGTGCTAGCAGGGAATTCTCTGCCTGCCTTTCCCCAGTGCTCTGCAAGCTCTCCAGGACAACATAAAATCTGGGGCTCTATGCTTTCTTTCGTTCTGAACAAGTATTACTGTTTTCTGCACAAAAGCGATTCTGCCAAGCAATGTGAACACTTCAGCTTCCAGGCACAGAGAAGGTGCTAGCAGGGAATTCTCTGCCTGCCTTTCCCCAGTGCTCTGCAAGCTCTCCAGGACAACATAAAATCTGGGGCTCTGTGCTTTCTTTCGTTCTGAACAAGTGTTACTGTTTTCTGCACAAAAGCGATTCTGCCAAGCAATGTGAACAGGCACAGAGAAGGGGCTAGAAGGAAATTCTCTGCCTGCCTTTCCCCAGTGCTCTGCAAGCTCTCCAGGACAATATAAAATCTGGGGCTCTGTGCTTTCTTTCGTTCTGAACAAGTGTTACTGTTTTCTGCACAAAAGCGATTCTGCGAAGCAATGTGAACACTTCTGCTTCCCAGGCACAGAGAAGGTGCTAGCAGGGAATTCTCTGCCTGCCTTTCCCCAGTGCTCTGCAAGCTCTCCAGGACAACAACAAATCTGGGGCTCTGTGCTTTCTTTCGTTCTGAACAAGTGTTACTGTTTTCTGCACAAAAGCGATTCTGCCAAGCAATGTGAACACTTCTGCTTCCCAGGCACAGAGAAGGTGCTAGCAGGGAATTCTCTGCCTGCCTTTCCCCAGTGCTCTGCAAGCTCTCCAGGACAACATAAAATCTGGGGCTCTGTGCTTTCTTTCGTTCTGAACAAGTGTTACTGTTTTCTGCACAAAAGCGATTCTGCGAAGCAATGTGAACACTTCTGCTTCCCAGGCATAGAGAAGGTGCTAGCAGGGAATTCTCTGCCTGCCTTTCCCCAGTGCTCTGCAAGCTCTCCAGGACAACATAAAATCTGGGGCTCTGTGCTTTCTTTCGTTCTGAACAAGTGTTACTGTTTTCTGCACAAAAGCGATTCTGCGAAGCAATGTGAACACTTCTGCTTCCCAGGCACAGAGAAGGTGCTAGCAGGGAATTCTCTGCCTGCCTTTCCCCAGTGCTCTGCAAGCTCTCCAGGACAACAACAAATCTGGGGCTCTGTGCTTTCTTTCATTTTGAACAAGTGTTACTGTTTTCTGCACAAAAGCGATTCTGCGAAGCAATGTGAACACTTCTGCTTCCCAGGCACAGAGAAGGTGCTAGCAGGGAATTCTCTGCCTGCCTTTCCCCAGTGCTCTGCAAGCTCTCCAGGACAACAACAAATCTGGGGCTCTGTGCTTTCTTTCGTTCTGAACAAGTGTTACTGTTTTCTGCACAAAAGCGATTCTGCCAAGCAATGTGAACAGGCACAGAGAAGGTGCTAGCAGGGAATTCTCTGCCTGCCTTTCCCCAGTGCTCTGCAAGCTCTCCAGGACAATATAAAATCTGGGGCTCTGTGCTTTCTTTCGTTCTGAACAAGTGTTACTGTTTTCTGCACAAAAGCGATTCTGCCAAGCAATGTGAACACTTCTGCTTCCCAGGCACAGAGAAGGTGCTAGCAGGGAATTCTCTGCCTGCCTTTCCCCAGTGCTCTGCAAGCTCTCCAGGACAACAACAAATCTGGGGCTCTGTGCTTTCTTTCGTTCTGAACAAGTGTTACTGTTTTCTGCACTAAAGCGATTCTGCCAAGCAATGTGAACACTTCTGCTTCCCAGGCACAGAGAAGGTGCTAGCAGGGAATTCTCTGCCTGCCTTTCCCCAGTGCTCTGCAAGCTCTCCAGGACAACAACAAATCTGGGGCTCTGTGCTTTCTTTCGTTCTGAACAAGTGTTAATGTTTTCTGCACAAAAGCGATTCTGCGAAGCAATGTGAACACTTCTGCTTCCCAGGCACAGAGAAGGTACTAGCAGGGAATTCTCTGCCTGCCTTTCCCCAGTGCTCTGCAAGCTCTCCAGGACAACAACAAATCTGGGGCTCTGTGCTTTCTTTCGTTCTGAACAAGTGTTACTGTTTTCTGCACAAAAGCGATTCTGCGAAGCAATGTGAACACTTCTGCTTCCCAGGCACAGAGAAGGTGCTAGCAGGGAATTCTCTGCCTGCCTTTCCCCAGTGCTCTGCAAGCTCTCCAGGACAACATAAAATCTGGGGCTCTGTGCTTTCTTTCGTTCTGAACAAGTGTTACTGTTTTCTGCACAAAAGCGATTCTGCCAAGCAATGTGAACACTTCTGCTTCCCAGGCACAGAGAAGGTGCTAGCAGGGAATTCTCTGCCTGCCTTTCCCCAGTGCTCTGCAAGCTCTCCAGGACAACATAAAATCTGGGGCTCTGTGCTTTCTTTCGTTCTGAACAAGTGTTAGTGTTTTCTGCACAAAAGCGATTCTGCGAAGCAATGTGAACACTTCTGCTTCCCAGGCACAGAGAAGGTGCTAGCAGGGAATTCTCTGCCTGCCTTTCCCCAGTGCTCTGCAAGCTCTCCAGGACAACATAAAATCTGGGGCTCTGTGCTTTCTTTCGTTCTGAACAAGTGTTACTGTTTTCTGCACAAAAGCGATTCTGCGAAGCAATGTGAACACTTCTGCTTCCCAGGCACAGAGAAGGTGCTAGCAGGGAATTCTCTGCCTGCCTTTCCCCAGTGCTCTGCAAGCTCTCCAGGACAACATAAAATCTGGGGCTCTATGCTTTCTTTCGTTCTGAACAAGTGTTACTGTTTTCTGCACAAAAGCGATTCTGCCAAGCAATGTGAACACTTCAGCTTCCAGGCACAGAGAAGGTGCTAGCAGGGAATTCTCTGCCTGCCTTTCCCCAGTGCTCTGCAAGCTCTCCAGGACAACATAAAATCTGGGGCTCTGTGCTTTCTTTCGTTCTGAACAAGTGTTACTGTTTTCTGCACAAAAGCGATTCTGCCAAGCAATGTGAACAGGCACAGAGAAGGTGCTAGCAGGGAATTCTCTGCCTGCCTTTCCCCAGTGCTCTGCAAGCTCTCCAGGACAATATAAAATCTGGGGCTCTGTGCTTTCTTTCGTTCTGAACAAGTGTTACTGTTTTCTGCACAAAAGCGATTCTGCCAAGCAATGTGAACACTTCTGCTTCCCAGGCACAGAGAAGGTGCTAGCAGGGAATTCTCTGCCTGCCTTTCCCCAGTGCTCTGCAAGCTCTCCAGGACAACAACAAATCTGGGGCTCTGTGCTTTCTTTCGTTCTGAACAAGTGTTACTGTTTTCTGCACAAAAGCGATTCTGCCAAGCAATGTGAACACTTCTGCTTCCCAGGCACAGAGAAGGTGCTAGCAGGGAATTCTCTGCCTGCCTTTCCCCAGTGCTCTGCAAGCTCTCCAGGACAACAACAAATCTGGGGCTCTGTGCTTTCTTTCGTTCTGAACAAGTGTTACTGTTTTCTGCACAAAAGCGATTCTGCCAAGCAATGTGAACACTTCTGCTTCCCAGGCACAGAGAAGGTGCTAGCAGGGAATTCTCTGCCTGCCTTTCCCCAGTGCTCTGCAAGCTCTCCAGGACAACATAAAATCTGGGGCTCTGTGCTTTCTTTCGTTCTGAACAAGTGTTACTGTTTTCTGCACAAAAGCGATTCTGCGAAGCAATGTGAACACTTCTGCTTCCCAGGCACAGAGAAGGTGCTAGCAGGGAATTCTCTGCCTGCCTTTCCCCAGTGCTCTGCAAGCTCTCCAGGACAACAACAAATCTGGGGCTCTGTGCTTTCTTTCGTTCTGAACAAGTGTTACTGTTTTCTGCACAAAAGCGATTCTGCGAAGCAATGTGAACACTTCTGCTTCCCAGGCACAGAGAAGGTGCTAGCAGGGAATTCTCTGCCTGCCTTTCCCCAGTGCTCTGCAAGCTCTCCAGGACAACATAAAATCTGGGGCTCTGTGCTTTCTTTCGTTCTGAACAAGTGTTACTGTTTTCTGCACAAAAGCGATTCTGCCAAGCAATGTGAACAGGCACAGAGAAGGTGCTAGCAGGGAATTCTCTGCCTGCCTTTCCCCAGTGCTCTGCAAGCTCTCCAGGACAACATAAAATCTGGGGCTCTGTGCTTTCTTTCGTTCTGAACAAGTGTTACTGTTTTCTGCACAAAAGCGATTCTGCCAAGCAATGTGAACAGTTCTGCTTCCCAGGCACAGAGAAGGTGCTAGCAGGGAATTCTCTGCCTGCCTTTCCCCAGTGCTCTGCAAGCTCTCCAGGACAACATAAAATCTGGGGCTCTCTGCTTTCTTTCGTTCTGAACAAGTGTTACTGTTTTCTGCACAAAAGCGATTCTGCCAAGCAATGTGAACAGGCACAGAGAAGGTGCTAGCAGGGAATTCTCTGCCTGCCTTTCCCCAGTGCTCTGCAAGCTCTCCAGGACAACAACAAATCTGGGGCTCTGTGCTTTCTTTCGTTCTGAACAAGTGTTACTGTTTTCTGCACAAAAGCGATTCTGCCAAGCAATGTGAACAGGCACAGAGAAGGTGCTAGCAGGGAATTCTCTGCCTGCCTTTCCCCAGTGCTCTGCAAGCTCTCCAGGACAACATAAAATCTGGGGCTCTATGCTTTCTTTCGTTCTGAACAAGTGTTACTGTTTTCTGCACAAAAGCGATTCTGCCAAGCAATGTGAACACTTCAGCTTCCAGGCACAGAGAAGGTGCTAGCAGGGAATTCTCTGCCTGCCTTTCCCCAGTGCTCTGCAAGCTCTCCAGGACAACAACAAATCTGGGGCTCTGTGCTTTCTTTCGTTCTGAACAAGTGTTACTGTTTTCTGCACAAAAGCGATTCTGCGAAGCAATGTGAACACTTCTGCTTCCCAGGCACAGAGAAGGTGCTAGCAGGGAATTCTCTGCCTGCCTTTCCCCAGTGCTCTGCAAGCTCTCCAGGACAACAACAAATCTGGGGCTCTGTGCTTTCTTTCGTTCTGAACAAGTGTTACTGTTTTCTGCACAAAAGCGATTCTGCCAAGCAATGTGAACACTTCTGCTTCCCAGGCACAGAGAAGGTGCTAGCAGGGAATTCTCTGCCTGCCTTTCCCCAGTGCTCTGCAAGCTCTCCAGGACAACATAAAATCTGGGGCTCTGTGCTTTCTTTCGTTCTGAACAAGTGTTACTGTTTTCTGCACAAAAGCGATTCTGCCAAGCAATGTGAACACTTCTGCTTCCCAGGCACAGAGAAGGTGCTAGCAGGGAATTCTCTGCCTGCCTTTCCCCAGTGCTCTGCAAGCTCTCCAGGACAACATAAAATCTGGGGCTCTGTGCTTTCTTTCGTTCTGAACAAGTGTTACTGTTTTCTGCACAAAAGCGATTCTGCCAAGCAATGTGAACACTTGTCCTTCCCAGGCACAGAGAAGGTGCTAGCAGGGAATTCTCTGCCCGCCTTTCCCCAGTGCTCTGCAAGCTCTCCAGGACAACATAAAATCTGGGGCTCTGTGCTTTCTTTCGTTCTGAACAAGTGTTACTGTTTTCTGCACAAAAGCGATTCTGCCAAGCAATGTGAACACTTCTGCTTCCCAGGCACAGAGAAGGTGCTAGCAGGGAATTCTCTGCCTGCCTTTCCCCAGTGCTCTGCAAGCTCTCCAGGACAACATAAAATCTGGGGCTCTGTGCTTTCTTTCGTTCTGAACAAGTGTTACTGTTTTCTGCACAAAAGCGATTCTGCCAAGCAATGTGAACAGGCACAGAGAAGGTGCTAGCAGGGAATTCTCTGCCTGCCTTTCCCCAGTGCTCTGCAAGCTCTCCAGGACAACATAAAATCTGGGGCTCTATGCTTTCTTTCGTTCTGAACAAGTGTTACTGTTTTCTGCACAAAAGCGATTCTGCCAAGCAATGTGAACACTTCTGCTTCCCAGGCACAGAGAAGGTGCTAGCAGGGAATTCTCTGCCTGCCTTTCCCCAGTGCTCTGCAAGCTCTCCAGGACAACATAAAATCTGGGGCTCTGTGCTTTCTTTCGTTCTGAACAAGTGTTACTGTTTTCTGCACAAAAGCGATTCTGCCAAGCAATGTGAACACTTCTGCTTCCCAGGCACAGAGAAGGTGCTAGCAGGGAATTCTCTGCCTGCCTTTCCCCAGTGCTCTGCAAGCTCTCCAGGACAACATAAAATCTGGGGCTCTGTGCTTTCTTTCGTTCTGAACAAGTGTTACTGTTTTCTGCACAAAAGCGATTCTGCGAAGCAATGTGAACACTTCTGCTTCCCAGGCACAGAGAAGGTGCTAGCAGGGAATTCTCTGCCTGCCTTTCCCCAGTGCTCTGCAAGCTCTCCAGGACAACAACAAATCTGGGGCTCTGTGCTTTCTTTCGTTCTGAACAAGTGTTACTGTTTTCTGCACAAAAGCGATTCTGCGAAGCAATGTGAACACTTCTGCTTCCCAGGCACAGAGAAGGTGCTAGCAGGGAATTCTCTGCCTGCCTTTCCCCAGTGCTCTGCAAGCTCTCCAGGACAACATAAAATCTGGGGCTCTGTGCTTTCTTTCGTTCTGAACAAGTGTTACTGTTTTCTGCACAAAAGCGATTCTGCCAAGCAATGTGAACACTTCTGCTTCCCAGGCACAGAGAAGGTGCTAGCAGGGAATTCTCTGCCTGCCTTTCCCCAGTGCTCTGCAAGCTCTCCAGGACAACATAAAATCTGGGTCTCTGTGCTTTCTTTCGTTCTGAACAAGTGTTACTGTTTTCTGCACAAAAGCGATTCTGCCAAGCAATGTGAACACTTCTGCTTCCCAGGCACAGAGAAGGTGCTAGCAGGGAATTCTCTGCCTGCCTTTCCCCAGTGCTCTGCAAGCTCTCCAGGACAACAACAAATCTGGGGCTCTGTGCTTTCTTTCGTTCTGAACAAGTGTTACTGTTTTCTGCACAAAAGCGATTCTGCGAAGCAATGTGAACACTTCTGCTTCCCAGGCACAGAGAAGGTGCTAGCAGGGAATTCTCTGCCTGCCTTTCCCCAGTGCTCTGCAAGCTCTCCAGGACAACAACAAATCTGGGGCTCTGTGCTTTCTTTCGTTCTGAACAAGTGTTACTGTTTTCTGCACAAAAGCGATTCTGCGAAGCAATGTGAACACTTCTGCTTCCCAGGCACAGAGAAGGTGCTAGCAGGGAATTCTCTGCCTGCCTTTCCCCAGTGCTCTGCAAGCTCTCCAGGACAACATAAAATCTGGGGCTCTGTGCTTTCTTTCGTTCTGAACAAGTGTTACTGTTTTCTGCACAAAAGCGATTCTGCCAAGCAATGTGAACAGGCACAGAGAAGGTGCTAGCAGGGAATTCTCTGCCTGCCTTTCCCCAGTGCTCTGCAAGCTCTCCAGGACAACATAAAATCTGGGGCTCTGTGCTTTCTTTCGTTCTGAACAAGTGTTACTGTTTTCTGCACAAAAGCGATTCTGCCAAGCAATGTGAACACTTCTGCTTCCCAGGCACAGAGAAGGTGCTAGCAGGGAATTCTCTGCCTGCCTTTCCCCAGTGCTCTGCAAGCTCTCCAGGACAACATAAAATCTGGGGCTCTGTGCTTTCTTTCGTTCTGAACAAGTGTTACTGTTTTCTGCACAAAAGCGATTCTGCCAAGCAATGTGAACAGGCACAGAGAAGGTGCTAGCAGGGAATTCTCTGCCTGCCTTTCCCCAGTGCTCTGCAAGCTCTCCAGGACAACATAAAATCTGGGGCTCTGTGCTTTCTTTCGTTCTGAACAAGTGTTACTGTTTTCTGCACAAAAGCGATTCTGCCAAGCAATGTGAACAGGCACAGAGAAGGTGCTAGCAGGGAATTCTCTGCCTGCCTTTCCCCAGTGCTCTGCAAGCTCTCCAGGACAACATAAAATCTGGGGCTCTGTGCTTTCTTTCGTTCTGAACAAGTGTTACTGTTTTCTGCACAAAAGCGATTCTGCCAAGCAATGTGAACAGGCACAGAGAAGGTGCTAGCAGGGAATTCTCTGCCTGCCTTTCCCCAGTGCTCTGCAAGCTCTCCAGGACAACATAAAATCTGGGGCTCTATGCTTTCTTTCATTCTGAACAAGTGTTACTGTTTTCTGCACAAAAGCGATTCTGCCAAGCAATGTGAACACTTCAGCTTCCAGGCACAGAGAAGGTGCTAGCAGGGAATTCTCTGCCTGCCTTTCCCCAGTGCTCTGCAAGCTCTCCAGGACAACAACAAATCTGGGGCTCTGTGCTTTCTTTCGTTCTGAACAAGTGTTACTGTTTTCTGCACAAAAGCGATTCTGCCAAGCAATGTGAACAGGCACAGAGAAGGTGCTAGCAGGGAATTCTCTGCCTGCCTTTCCCCAGTGCTCTGCAAGCTCTCCAGGACAACAACAAATCTGGGGCTCTGTGCTTTCTTTCGTTCTGAACAAGTGTTACTGTTTTCTGCACAAAAGCGATTCTGCGAAGCAATGTGAACACTTCTGCTTCCCAGGCACAGAGAAGGTGCTAGCAGGGAATTCTCTGCCTGCCTTTCCCCAGTGCTCTGCAAGCTCTCCAGGACAACAACAAATCTGGGGCTCTGTGCTTTCTTTCGTTCTGAACAAGTGTTACTGTTTTCTGCACAAAAGCGATTCTGCGAAGCAATGTGAACACTTCTGCTTCCCAGGCACAGAGAAGGTGCTAGCAGGGAATTCTCTGCCTGCCTTTCCCCAGTGCTCTGCAAGCTCTCCAGGACAACAACAAATCTGGGGCTCTGTGCTTTCTTTCGTTCTGAACAAGTGTTACTGTTTTCTGCACAAAAGCGATTCTGCCAAGCAATGTGAACACTTCTGCTTCCCAGGCACAGAGAAGGTGCTAGCAGGGAATTCTCTGCCTGCCTTTCCCCAGTGCTCTGCAAGCTCTCCAGGACAACATAAAATCTGGGGCTCTGTGCTTTCTTTCGTTCTGAACAAGTGTTACTGTTTTCTGCACAAAAGCGATTCTGCCAAGCAATGTGAACACTTCTGCTTCCCAGGCACAGAGAAGGTGCTAGCAGGGAATTCTCTGCCTGCCTTTCCCCAGTGCTCTGCAAGCTCTCCAGGACAACATAAAATCTGGGGCTCTGTGCTTTCTTTCGTTCTGAACAAGTGTTACTGTTTTCTGCACAAAAGCGATTCTGCGAAGCAATGTGAACACTTCTCCTTCCCAGGCACAGAGAAGGTGCTAGCAGGGAATTCTCTGCCCGCCTTTCCCCAGTGCTCTGCAAGCTCTCCAGGACAACATAAAATCTGGGGCTCTGTGCTTTCTTTCGTTCTGAACAAGTGTTACTGTTTTCTGCACAAAAGCGATTCTGCGAAGCAATGTGAACACTTCTGCTTCCCAGGCACAGAGAAGGTGCTAGCAGGGAATTCTCTGCCTGCCTTTCCCCAGTGCTCTGCAAGCTCTCCAGGACAACATAAAATCTGGGGCTCTGTGCTTTCTTTCGTTCTGAACAATTTTTACTGTTTTCTGCACAAAAGCGATTCTGCCAAGCAATGTGAACAGGCACAGAGAAGGTGCTAGCAGGGAATTCTCTGCCTGCCTTTCCCCAGTGCTCCGCAAGCTCTCCAGGACAACATAAAATCTGGGGCTCTGTGCTTTCTTTCGTTCTGAACAAGTGTTAGTGTTTTCTGCACAAAAGCGATTCTGCCAAGCAATGTGAACACTTCTGCTTCCCAGGCACAGAGAAGGTGCTAGCAGGGAATTCTCTGCCTGCCTTTCCCCAGTGCTCTGCAAGCTCTCCAGGACAACATAAAATCTGGGGCTCTGTGCTTTCTTTCGTTCTGAACAAGTGTTACTGTTTTCTGCACAAAAGCGATTCTGCCAAGCAATGTGAACAGGCACAGAGAAGGTGCTAGCAGGGAATTCTCTGCCTGCCTTTCCCCAGTGCTCTGCAAGCTCTCCAGGACAACATAAAATCTGGGGCTCTATGCTTTCTTTCGTTCTGAACAAGTGTTACTGTTTTCTGCACAAAAGCGATTCTGCCAAGCAATGTGAACACTTCTGCTTCCCAGGCACAGAGAAGGTGCTAGCAGGGAATTCTCTGCCTGCCTTTCCCCAGTGCTCTGCAAGCTCTCCAGGACAACATAAAATCTGGGGCTCTGTGCTTTCTTTCGTTCTGAAAAAGTGTTACTGTTTTCTGCACAAAAGCGATTCTGCCAAGCAATGTGAACACTTCTGCTTCCCAGGCACAGAGAAGGTGCTAGCAGGGAATTCTCTGCCTGCCTTTCCCCAGTGCTCTGCAAGCTCTCCAGGACAACATAAAATCTGGGGCTCTGTGCTTTCTTTCGTTCTGAACAAGTGTTAGTGTTTTCTGCACAAAAGCGATTCTGCGAAGCAATGTGAACACTTCTGCTTCCCAGGCACAGAGAAGGTGCTAGCAGGGAATTCTCTGCCTGCCTTTCCCCAGTGCTCTGCAAGCTCTCCAGGACAACAACAAATCTGGGGCTCTGTGCTTTCTTTCGTTCTGAACAAGTGTTACTGTTTTCTGCACAAAAGCGATTCTGCGAAGCAATGTGAACACTTCTGCTTCCCAGGCACAGAGAAGGTGCTAGCAGGGAATTCTCTGCCTGCCTTTCCCCAGTGCTCTGCAAGCTCTCCAGGACAACATAAAATCTGGGTCTCTGTGCTTTCTTTCGTTCTGAACAAGTGTTACTGTTTTCTGCACAAAAGCGATTCTGCGAAGCAATGTGAACACTTCTGCTTCCCAGGCACAGAGAAGGTGCTAGCAGGGAATTCTCTGCCTGCCTTTCCCCAGTGCTCTGCAAGCTCTCCAGGACAACATAAAATCTGGGGCTCTGTGCTTTCTTTCGTTCTGAACAAGTGTTACTGTTTTCTGCACAAAAGCGATTCTGCCAAGCAATGTGAACACTTCTGCTTCCCAGGCACAGAGAAGGTGCTAGCAGGGAATTCTCTGCCTGCCTTTCCCCAGTGCTCTGCAAGCTCTCCAGGACAACATAAAATCTGGGTCTCTGTGCTTTCTTTCGTTCTGAACAAGTGTTACTGTTTTCTGCACAAAAGCGATTCTGCGAAGCAATGTGAACACTTCTGCTTCCCAGGCACAGAGAAGGTGCTAGCAGGGAATTCTCTGCCTGCCTTTCCCCAGTGCTCTGCAAGCTCTCCAGGACAACAACAAATCTGGGGCTCTGTGCTTTCTTTCGTTCTGAACAAGTGTTACTGTTTTCTGCACAAAAGCGATTCTGCCAAGCAATGTGAACACTTCTGCTTCCCAGGCACAGAGAAGGTGCTAGCGGGGAATTCTCTGCCTGCCTTTCCCCAGTGCTCTGCAAGCTCTCCAGGACAACAACAAATCTGGGGCTCTGTGCTTTCTTTCGTTCTGAACAAGTGTTACTGTTTTCTGCACAAAAGCGATTCTGCCAAGCAATGTGAACACTTCTGCTTCCCAGGCACAGAGAAGGTGCTAGCAGGGAATTCTCTGCCTGCCTTTCCCCAGTGCTCTGCAAGCTCTCCAGGACAACATAAAATCTGGGGCTCTGTGCTTTCTTTCGTTCTGAACAAGTGTTACTGTTTTCTGCACAAAAGCGATTCTGCCAAGCAATGTGAACAGGCACAGAGAAGGTGCTAGCAGGGAATTCTCTGCCTGCCTTTCCCCAGTGCTCTGCAAGCTCTCCAGGACAACAACAAATCTGGGGCTCTGTGCTTTCTTTCGTTCTGAACAAGTGTTACTGTTTTCTGCACAAAAGCGATTCTGCCAAGCAATGTGAACACTTCTGCTTCCCAGGCACAGAGAAGGTGCTAGCAGGGAATTCTCTGCCTGCCTTTCCCCAGTGCTCTGCAAGCTCTCCAGGACAACATAAAATCTGGGGCTCTGTGCTTTCTTTCGTTCTGAACAAGTGTTAGTGTTTTCTGCACAAAAGCGATTCTGCCAAGCAATGTGAACACTTCTGCTTCCCAGGCACAGAGAAGGTGCTAGCAGGGAATTCTCTGCCTGCCTTTCCCCAGTGCTCTGCAAGCTCTCCAGGACAACAACAAATCTGGGGCTCTGTGCTTTCTTTCGTTCTGAACAAGTGTTACTGTTTTCTGCACAAAAGCGATTCTGCCAAGCAATGTGAACACTTCAGCTTCCAGGCACAGAGAAGGTGCTAGCAGGGAATTCTCTGCCTGCCTTTCCCCAGTGCTCTGCAAGCTCTCCAGGACAACATAAAATCTGGGGCTCTGTGCTTTCTTCCGTTCTGAAAAAGTGTTACTGTTTTCTGCACAAAAGCGATTCTGCCAAGCAATGTGAACAGGCACAGAGAAGGTGCTAGCAGGGAATTCTCTGCCTGCCTTTCCCCAGTGCTCTGCAAGCTCTCCAGCACAACATAAAATCTGGGGCTCTGTGCTTTCTTTCGTTCTGAACAAGTGTTACTGTTTTCTGCACAAAAGCGATTCTGCGAAGCAATGTGAACACTTCTGCTTCCCAGGCACAGAGAAGGTGCTAGCAGGGAATTCTCTGCCTGCCTTTCCCCAGTGCTCTGCAAGCTCTCCAGGACAACAACAAATCTGGGGCTCTGTGCTTTCTTTCGTTCTGAACAAGTGTTACTGTTTTCTGCACAAAAGCGATTCTGCCAAGCAATGTGAACACTTCTGCTTCCCAGGCACAGAGAAGGTGCTAGCAGGGAATTCTCTGCCTGCCTTTCCCCAGTGGTCTGCAAGCTCTCCAGGACAACAACAAATCTGGGGCTCTGTGCTTTCTTTCGTTCTGAACAAGTGTTACTGTTTTCTGCACAAAAGCGATTCTGCCAAGCAATGTGAACACTTCTGCTTCCCAGGCACAGAGAAGGTGCTAGCAGGGAATTCTCTGCCTGCCTTTCCCCAGTGCTCTGCAAGCTCTCCAGGACAACATAAAATCTGGGGCTCTGTGCTTTCTTTCGTTCTGAACAAGTGTTACTGTTTTCTGCACAAAAGCGGTTCTGCGAAGCAATGTGAACACTTCTGCTTCCCAGGCACAGAGAAGGTGCTAGCAGGGAATTCTCTGCCTGCCTTTCCCCAGTGCTCTGCAAGCTCTCCAGGACAACAACAAATCTGGGGCTCTGTGCTTTCTTTCGTTCTGAACAAGTGTTACTGTTTTCTGCACAAAAGCGATTCTGCGAAGCAATGTGAACACTTCTGCTTCCCAGGCACAGAGAAGGTGCTAGCAGGGAATTCTCTGCCTGCCTTTCCCCAGTGCTCTGCAAGCTCTCCAGGACAACATAAAATCTGGGGCTCTGTGCTTTCTTTCGTTCTGAACAAGTGTTACTGTTTTCTGCACAAAAGCGATTCTGCCAAGCAATGTGAACACTTCTGCTTCCCAGGCACAGAGAAGGTGCTAGCAGGGAATTCTCTGCCTGCCTTTCCCCAGTGCTCTGCAAGCTCTCCAGGACAACATAAAATCTGGGGCTCTGTGCTTTCTTTCGTTCTGAACAAGTGTTACTGTTTTCTGCACAAAAGCGATTCTGCGAAGCAATGTGAACACTTCTCCTTCCCAGGCACAGAGAAGGTGCTAGCAGGGAATTCTCTGCCCGCCTTTCCCCAGTGCTCTGCAAGCTCTCCAGGACAACATAAAATCTGGGGCTCTGTGCTTTCTTTCGTTCTGAACAAGTGTTACTGTTTTCTGCACAAAAGCGATTCTGCGAAGCAATGTGAACACTTCTGCTTCCCAGGCACAGAGAAGGTGCTAGCAGGGAATTCTCTGCCTGCCTTTCCCCAGTGCTCTGCAAGCTCTCCAGGACAACATAAAATCTGGGGCTCTGTGCTTTCTTTCGTTCTGAACAATTTTTACTGTTTTCTGCACAAAAGCGATTCTGCCAAGCAATGTGAACAGGCACAGAGAAGGTGCTAGCAGGGAATTCTCTGCCTGCCTTTCCCCAGTGCTCCGCAAGCTCTCCAGGACAACATAAAATCTGGGGCTCTGTGCTTTCTTTCGTTCTGAACAAGTGTTAGTGTTTTCTGCACAAAAGCGATTCTGCCAAGCAATGTGAACACTTCTGCTTCCCAGGCACAGAGAAGGTGCTAGCAGGGAATTCTCTGCCTGCCTTTCCCCAGTGCTCTGCAAGCTCTCCAGGACAACATAAAATCTGGGGCTCTGTGCTTTCTTTCGTTCTGAACAAGTGTTACTGTTTTCTGCACAAAAGCGATTCTGCCAAGCAATGTGAACAGGCACAGAGAAGGTGCTAGCAGGGAATTCTCTGCCTGCCTTTCCCCAGTGCTCTGCAAGCTCTCCAGGACAACATAAAATCTGGGGCTCTGTGCTTTCTTTCGTTCTGAACAAGTGTTACTGTTTTCTGCACAAAAGCGATTCTGCCAAGCAATGTGAACAGGCACAGAGAAGGTGCTAGCAGGGAATTCTCTGCCTGCCTTTCCCCAGTGCTCTGCAAGCTCTCCAGGACAACATAAAATCTGGGGCTCTATGCTTTCTTTCGTTCTGAACAAGTGTTACTGTTTTCTGCACAAAAGCGATTCTGCCAAGCAATGTGAACACTTCTGCTTCCCAGGCACAGAGAAGGTGCTAGCAGGGAATTCTCTGCCTGCCTTTCCCCAGTGCTCTGCAAGCTCTCCAGGACAACATAAAATCTGGGGCTCTGTGCTTTCTTTCGTTCTGAACAAGTGTTACTGTTTTCTGCACAAAAGCGATTCTGCCAAGCAATGTGAACACTTCTGCTTCCCAGGCACAGAGAAGGTGCTAGCAGGGAATTCTCTGCCTGCCTTTCCCCAGTGCTCTGCAAGCTCTCCAGGACAACATAAAATCTGGGGCTCTGTGCTTTCTTTCGTTCTGAACAAGTGTTACTGTTTTCTGCACAAAAGCGATTCTGCGAAGCAATGTGAACACTTCTGCTTCCCAGGCACAGAGAAGGTGCTAGCAGGGAATTCTCTGCCTGCCTTTCCCCAGTGCTCTGCAAGCTCTCCAGGACAACAACAAATCTGGGGCTCTGTGCTTTCTTTCGTTCTGAACAAGTGTTACTGTTTTCTGCACAAAAGCGATTCTGCCAAGCAATGTGAACACTTCTGCTTCCCAGGCACAGAGAAGGTGCTAGCAGGGAATTCTCTGCCTGCCTTTCCCCAGTGCTCTGCAAGCTCTCCAGGACAACATAAAATCTGGGTCTCTGTGCTTTCTTTCGTTCTGAACAAGTGTTACTGTTTTCTGCACAAAAGCGATTCTGCCAAGCAATGTGAACACTTCTGCTTCCCAGGCACAGAGAAGGTGCTAGCAGGGAATTCTCTGCCTGCCTTTCCCCAGTGCTCTGCAAGCTCTCCAGGACAACATAAAATCTGGGGCTCTGTGCTTTCTTTCGTTCTGAACAAGTGTTACTGTTTTCTGCACAAAAGCGATTCTGCCAAGCAATGTGAACAGGCACAGAGAAGGTGCTAGCAGGGAATTCTCTGCCTGCCTTTCCCCAGTGCTCTGCAAGCTCTCCAGGACAACAACAAATCTGGGGCTCTGTGCTTTCTTTCGTTCTGAACAAGTGTTACTGTTTTCTGCACAAAAGCGATTCTGCCAAGCAATGTGAACACTTCTGCTTCCCAGGCACAGAGAAGGTGCTAGCAGGGAATTCTCTGCCTGCCTTTCCCCAGTGCTCTGCAAGCTCTCCAGGACAACATAAAATCTGGGGCTCTGTGCTTTCTTTCGTTCTGAACAATTTTTACTGTTTTCTGCACAAAAGCGATTCTGCCAAGCAATGTGAACAGGCACAGAGAAGGTGCTAGCAGGGAATTCTCTGCCTGCCTTTCCCCAGTGCTCCGCAAGCTCTCCAGGACAACATAAAATCTGGGGCTCTGTGCTTTCTTTCGTTCTGAACAAGTGTTAGTGTTTTCTGCACAAAAGCGATTCTGCCAAGCAATGTGAACACTTCTGCTTCCCAGGCACAGAGAAGGTGCTAGCAGGGAATTCTCTGCCTGCCTTTCCCCAGTGCTCTGCAAGCTCTCCAGGACAACATAAAATCTGGGGCTCTGTGCTTTCTTTCGTTCTGAACAAGTGTTACTGTTTTCTGCACAAAAGCGATTCTGCGAAGCAATGTGAACACTTCTGCTTCCCAGGCACAGAGAAGGTGCTAGCAGGGAATTCTCTGCCTGCCTTTCCCCAGTGCTCTGCAAGCTCTCCAGGACAACAACAAATCTGGGGCTCTGTGCTTTCTTTCGTTCTGAACAAGTGTTACTGTTTTCTGCACAAAAGCGATTCTGCCAAGCAATGTGAACACTTCTGCTTCCCAGGCACAGAGAAGGTGCTAGCAGGGAATTCTCTGCCTGCCTTTCCCCAGTGCTCTGCAAGCTCTCCAGGACAACATAAAATCTGGGTCTCTGTGCTTTCTTTCGTTCTGAACAAGTGTTACTGTTTTCTGCACAAAAGCGATTCTGCCAAGCAATGTGAACACTTCTGCTTCCCAGGCACAGAGAAGGTGCTAGCAGGGAATTCTCTGCCTGCCTTTCCCCAGTGCTCTGCAAGCTCTCCAGGACAACATAAAATCTGGGGCTCTGTGCTTTCTTTCGTTCTGAACAAGTGTTACTGTTTTCTGCACAAAAGCGATTCTGCGAAGCAATGTGAACACTTCTGCTTCCCAGGCACAGAGAAGGTGCTAGCAGGGAATTCTCTGCCTGCCTTTCCCCAGTGCTCTGCAAGCTCTCCAGGACAACATAAAATCTGGGTCTCTGTGCTTTCTTTCGTTCTGAACAAGTGTTACTGTTTTCTGCACAAAAGCGATTCTGCGAAGCAATGTGAACACTTCTGCTTCCCAGGCACAGAGAAGGTGCTAGCAGGGAATTCTCTGCCTGCCTTTCCCCAGTGCTCTGCAAGCTCTCCAGGACAACAACAAATCTGGGGCTCTGTGCTTTCTTTCGTTCTGAACAAGTGTTACTGTTTTCTGCACAAAAGCGATTCTGCCAAGCAATGTGAACACTTCTGCTTCCCAGGCACAGAGAAGGTGCTAGCGGGGAATTCTCTGCCTGCCTTTCCCCAGTGCTCTGCAAGCTCTCCAGGACAACAACAAATCTGGGGCTCTGTGCTTTCTTTCGTTCTGAACAAGTGTTACTGTTTTCTGCACAAAAGCGATTCTGCGAAGCAATGTGAACACTTCTGCTTCCCAGGCACAGAGAAGGTGCTAGCAGGGAATTCTCTGCCTGCCTTTCCCCAGTGCTCTGCAAGCTCTCCAGGACAACATAAAATCTGGGGCTCTGTGCTTTCTTTCGTTCTGAACAAGTGTTACTGTTTTCTGCACAAAAGCGATTCTGCCAAGCAATGTGAACAGGCACAGAGAAGGTGCTAGCAGGGAATTCTCTGCCTGCCTTTCCCCAGTGCTCTGCAAGCTCTCCAGGACAACAACAAATCTGGGGCTCTGTGCTTTCTTTCGTTCTGAACAAGTGTTACTGTTTTCTGCACAAAAGCGATTCTGCCAAGCAATGTGAACACTTCTGCTTCCCAGGCACAGAGAAGGTGCTAGCAGGGAATTCTCTGCCTGCCTTTCCCCAGTGCTCTGCAAGCTCTCCAGGACAACATAAAATCTGGGGCTCTGTGCTTTCTTTCGTTCTGAACAATTTTTACTGTTTTCTGCACAAAAGCGATTCTGCCAAGCAATGTGAACAGGCACAGAGAAGGTGCTAGCAGGGAATTCTCTGCCTGCCTTTCCCCAGTGCTCCGCAAGCTCTCCAGGACAACATAAAATCTGGGGCTCTGTGCTTTCTTTCGTTCTGAACAAGTGTTAGTGTTTTCTGCACAAAAGCGATTCTGCCAAGCAATGTGAACACTTCTGCTTCCCAGGCACAGAGAAGGTGCTAGCAGGGAATTCTCTGCCTGCCTTTCCCCAGTGCTCTGCAAGCTCTCCAGGACAACATAAAATCTGGGGCTCTGTGCTTTCTTTCGTTCTGAACAAGTGTTACTGTTTTCTGCACAAAAGCGATTCTGCCAAGCAATGTGAACAGGCACAGAGAAGGTGCTAGCAGGGAATTCTCTGCCTGCCTTTCCCCAGTGCTCTGCAAGCTCTCCAGGACAACATAAAATCTGGGGCTCTGTGCTTTCTTTCGTTCTGAACAAGTGTTACTGTTTTCTGCACAAAAGCGATTCTGCCAAGCAATGTGAACAGGCACAGAGAAGGTGCTAGCAGGGAATTCTCTGCCTGCCTTTCCCCAGTGCTCTGCAAGCTCTCCAGGACAACATAAAATCTGGGGCTCTATGCTTTCTTTCGTTCTGAACAAGTGTTACTGTTTTCTGCACAAAAGCGATTCTGCCAAGCAATGTGAACACTTCTGCTTCCCAGGCACAGAGAAGGTGCTAGCAGGGAATTCTCTGCCTGCCTTTCCCCAGTGCTCTGCAAGCTCTCCAGGACAACATAAAATCTGGGGCTCTGTGCTTTCTTTCGTTCTGAACAAGTGTTACTGTTTTCTGCACAAAAGCGATTCTGCCAAGCAATGTGAACACTTCTGCTTCCCAGGCACAGAGAAGGTGCTAGCAGGGAATTCTCTGCCTGCCTTTCCCCAGTGCTCTGCAAGCTCTCCAGGACAACATAAAATCTGGGGCTCTGTGCTTTCTTTCGTTCTGAACAAGTGTTACTGTTTTCTGCACAAAAGCGATTCTGCGAAGCAATGTGAACACTTCTGCTTCCCAGGCACAGAGAAGGTGCTAGCAGGGAATTCTCTGCCTGCCTTTCCCCAGTGCTCTGCAAGCTCTCCAGGACAACAACAAATCTGGGGCTCTGTGCTTTCTTTCGTTCTGAACAAGTGTTACTGTTTTCTGCACAAAAGCGATTCTGCCAAGCAATGTGAACACTTCTGCTTCCCAGGCACAGAGAAGGTGCTAGCAGGGAATTCTCTGCCTGCCTTTCCCCAGTGCTCTGCAAGCTCTCCAGGACAACATAAAATCTGGGGCTCTGTGCTTTCTTTCGTTCTGAACAAGTGTTACTGTTTTCTGCACAAAAGCGATTCTGCCAAGCAATGTGAACACTTCTGCTTCCCAGGCACAGAGAAGGTGCTAGCAGGGAATTCTCTGCCTGCCTTTCCCCAGTGCTCTGCAAGCTCTCCAGGACAACAACAAATCTGGGGCTCTGTGCTTTCTTTCGTTCTGAACAAGTGTTACTGTTTTCTGCACAAAAGCGATTCTGCCAAGCAATGTGAACAGGCACAGAGAAGGTGCTAGCAGGGAATTCTCTGCCTGCCTTTCCCCAGTGCTCTGCAAGCTCTCCAGGACAACAACAAATCTGGGGCTCTGTGCTTTCTTTCGTTCTGAACAAGTGTTACTGTTTTCTGCACAAAAGCGATTCTGCCAAGCAATGTGAACAGTTCTGCTTCCCAGGCACAGAGAAGGTGCTAGCAGGGAATTCTCTGCCTGCCTTTCCCCAGTGCTCTGCAAGCTCTCCAGGACAACATAAAATCTGGGGCTCTATGCTTTCTTTCGTTCTGAACAAGTATTACTGTTTTCTGCACAAAAGCGATTCTGCCAAGCAATGTGAACACTTCAGCTTCCAGGCACAGAGAAGGTGCTAGCAGGGAATTCTCTGCCTGCCTTTCCCCAGTGCTCTGCAAGCTCTCCAGGACAACATAAAATCTGGGGCTCTGTGCTTTCTTTCGTTCTGAACAAGTGTTACTGTTTTCTGCACAAAAGCGATTCTGCCAAGCAATGTGAACAGGCACAGAGAAGGGGCTAGAAGGAAATTCTCTGCCTGCCTTTCCCCAGTGCTCTGCAAGCTCTCCAGGACAATATAAAATCTGGGGCTCTGTGCTTTCTTTCGTTCTGAACAAGTGTTACTGTTTTCTGCACAAAAGCGATTCTGCGAAGCAATGTGAACACTTCTGCTTCCCAGGCACAGAGAAGGTGCTAGCAGGGAATTCTCTGCCTGCCTTTCCCCAGTGCTCTGCAAGCTCTCCAGGACAACAACAAATCTGGGGCTCTGTGCTTTCTTTCGTTCTGAACAAGTGTTACTGTTTTCTGCACAAAAGCGATTCTGCCAAGCAATGTGAACACTTCTGCTTCCCAGGCACAGAGAAGGTGCTAGCAGGGAATTCTCTGCCTGCCTTTCCCCAGTGCTCTGCAAGCTCTCCAGGACAACATAAAATCTGGGGCTCTGTGCTTTCTTTCGTTCTGAACAAGTGTTACTGTTTTCTGCACAAAAGCGATTCTGCGAAGCAATGTGAACACTTCTGCTTCCCAGGCATAGAGAAGGTGCTAGCAGGGAATTCTCTGCCTGCCTTTCCCCAGTGCTCTGCAAGCTCTCCAGGACAACATAAAATCTGGGGCTCTGTGCTTTCTTTCGTTCTGAACAAGTGTTACTGTTTTCTGCACAAAAGCGATTCTGCGAAGCAATGTGAACACTTCTGCTTCCCAGGCACAGAGAAGGTGCTAGCAGGGAATTCTCTGCCTGCCTTTCCCCAGTGCTCTGCAAGCTCTCCAGGACAACAACAAATCTGGGGCTCTGTGCTTTCTTTCATTTTGAACAAGTGTTACTGTTTTCTGCACAAAAGCGATTCTGCGAAGCAATGTGAACACTTCTGCTTCCCAGGCACAGAGAAGGTGCTAGCAGGGAATTCTCTGCCTGCCTTTCCCCAGTGCTCTGCAAGCTCTCCAGGACAACAACAAATCTGGGGCTCTGTGCTTTCTTTCGTTCTGAACAAGTGTTACTGTTTTCTGCACAAAAGCGATTCTGCCAAGCAATGTGAACAGGCACAGAGAAGGTGCTAGCAGGGAATTCTCTGCCTGCCTTTCCCCAGTGCTCTGCAAGCTCTCCAGGACAATATAAAATCTGGGGCTCTGTGCTTTCTTTCGTTCTGAACAAGTGTTACTGTTTTCTGCACAAAAGCGATTCTGCCAAGCAATGTGAACACTTCTGCTTCCCAGGCACAGAGAAGGTGCTAGCAGGGAATTCTCTGCCTGCCTTTCCCCAGTGCTCTGCAAGCTCTCCAGGACAACAACAAATCTGGGGCTCTGTGCTTTCTTTCGTTCTGAACAAGTGTTACTGTTTTCTGCACTAAAGCGATTCTGCCAAGCAATGTGAACACTTCTGCTTCCCAGGCACAGAGAAGGTGCTAGCAGGGAATTCTCTGCCTGCCTTTCCCCAGTGCTCTGCAAGCTCTCCAGGACAACAACAAATCTGGGGCTCTGTGCTTTCTTTCGTTCTGAACAAGTGTTAATGTTTTCTGCACAAAAGCGATTCTGCGAAGCAATGTGAACACTTCTGCTTCCCAGGCACAGAGAAGGTACTAGCAGGGAATTCTCTGCCTGCCTTTCCCCAGTGCTCTGCAAGCTCTCCAGGACAACAACAAATCTGGGGCTCTGTGCTTTCTTTCGTTCTGAACAAGTGTTACTGTTTTCTGCACAAAAGCGATTCTGCGAAGCAATGTGAACACTTCTGCTTCCCAGGCACAGAGAAGGTGCTAGCAGGGAATTCTCTGCCTGCCTTTCCCCAGTGCTCTGCAAGCTCTCCAGGACAACATAAAATCTGGGTCTCTGTGCTTTCTTTCGTTCTGAACAAGTGTTACTGTTTTCTGCACAAAAGCGATTCTGCGAAGCAATGTGAACACTTCTGCTTCCCAGGCACAGAGAAGGTGCTAGCAGGGAATTCTCTGCCTGCCTTTCCCCAGTGCTCTGCAAGCTCTCCAGGACAACATAAAATCTGGGGCTCTGTGCTTTCTTTCGTTCTGAACAAGTGTTAGTGTTTTCTGCACAAAAGCGATTCTGCGAAGCAATGTGAACACTTCTGCTTCCCAGGCACAGAGAAGGTGCTAGCAGGGAATTCTCTGCCTGCCTTTCCCCAGTGCTCTGCAAGCTCTCCAGGACAACATAAAATCTGGGGCTCTGTGCTTTCTTTCGTTCTGAACAAGTGTTACTGTTTTCTGCACAAAAGCGATTCTGCGAAGCAATGTGAACACTTCTGCTTCCCAGGCACAGAGAAGGTGCTAGCAGGGAATTCTCTGCCTGCCTTTCCCCAGTGCTCTGCAAGCTCTCCAGGACAACATAAAATCTGGGGCTCTATGCTTTCTTTCGTTCTGAACAAGTGTTACTGTTTTCTGCACAAAAGCGATTCTGCCAAGCAATGTGAACACTTCAGCTTCCAGGCACAGAGAAGGTGCTAGCAGGGAATTCTCTGCCTGCCTTTCCCCAGTGCTCTGCAAGCTCTCCAGGACAACATAAAATCTGGGGCTCTGTGCTTTCTTTCGTTCTGAACAAGTGTTACTGTTTTCTGCACAAAAGCGATTCTGCCAAGCAATGTGAACAGGCACAGAGAAGGTGCTAGCAGGGAATTCTCTGCCTGCCTTTCCCCAGTGCTCTGCAAGCTCTCCAGGACAATATAAAATCTGGGGCTCTGTGCTTTCTTTCGTTCTGAACAAGTGTTACTGTTTTCTGCACAAAAGCGATTCTGCCAAGCAATGTGAACACTTCTGCTTCCCAGGCACAGAGAAGGTGCTAGCAGGGAATTCTCTGCCTGCCTTTCCCCAGTGCTCTGCAAGCTCTCCAGGACAACAACAAATCTGGGGCTCTGTGCTTTCTTTCGTTCTGAACAAGTGTTACTGTTTTCTGCACAAAAGCGATTCTGCCAAGCAATGTGAACACTTCTGCTTCCCAGGCACAGAGAAGGTGCTAGCAGGGAATTCTCTGCCTGCCTTTCCCCAGTGCTCTGCAAGCTCTCCAGGACAACAACAAATCTGGGGCTCTGTGCTTTCTTTCGTTCTGAACAAGTGTTACTGTTTTCTGCACAAAAGCGATTCTGCCAAGCAATGTGAACACTTCTGCTTCCCAGGCACAGAGAAGGTGCTAGCAGGGAATTCTCTGCCTGCCTTTCCCCAGTGCTCTGCAAGCTCTCCAGGACAACATAAAATCTGGGGCTCTGTGCTTTCTTTCGTTCTGAACAAGTGTTACTGTTTTCTGCACAAAAGCGATTCTGCGAAGCAATGTGAACACTTCTGCTTCCCAGGCACAGAGAAGGTGCTAGCAGGGAATTCTCTGCCTGCCTTTCCCCAGTGCTCTGCAAGCTCTCCAGGACAACAACAAATCTGGGGCTCTGTGCTTTCTTTCGTTCTGAACAAGTGTTACTGTTTTCTGCACAAAAGCGATTCTGCGAAGCAATGTGAACACTTCTGCTTCCCAGGCACAGAGAAGGTGCTAGCAGGGAATTCTCTGCCTGCCTTTCCCCAGTGCTCTGCAAGCTCTCCAGGACAACATAAAATCTGGGGCTCTGTGCTTTCTTTCGTTCTGAACAAGTGTTACTGTTTTCTGCACAAAAGCGATTCTGCCAAGCAATGTGAACAGGCACAGAGAAGGTGCTAGCAGGGAATTCTCTGCCTGCCTTTCCCCAGTGCTCTGCAAGCTCTCCAGGACAACATAAAATCTGGGGCTCTGTGCTTTCTTTCGTTCTGAACAAGTGTTACTGTTTTCTGCACAAAAGCGATTCTGCCAAGCAATGTGAACAGTTCTGCTTCCCAGGCACAGAGAAGGTGCTAGCAGGGAATTCTCTGCCTGCCTTTCCCCAGTGCTCTGCAAGCTCTCCAGGACAACATAAAATCTGGGGCTCTCTGCTTTCTTTCGTTCTGAACAAGTGTTACTGTTTTCTGCACAAAAGCGATTCTGCCAAGCAATGTGAACAGGCACAGAGAAGGTGCTAGCAGGGAATTCTCTGCCTGCCTTTCCCCAGTGCTCTGCAAGCTCTCCAGGACAACAACAAATCTGGGGCTCTGTGCTTTCTTTCGTTCTGAACAAGTGTTACTGTTTTCTGCACAAAAGCGATTCTGCCAAGCAATGTGAACAGGCACAGAGAAGGTGCTAGCAGGGAATTCTCTGCCTGCCTTTCCCCAGTGCTCTGCAAGCTCTCCAGGACAACATAAAATCTGGGGCTCTATGCTTTCTTTCGTTCTGAACAAGTGTTACTGTTTTCTGCACAAAAGCGATTCTGCCAAGCAATGTGAACACTTCAGCTTCCAGGCACAGAGAAGGTGCTAGCAGGGAATTCTCTGCCTGCCTTTCCCCAGTGCTCTGCAAGCTCTCCAGGACAACAACAAATCTGGGGCTCTGTGCTTTCTTTCGTTCTGAACAAGTGTTACTGTTTTCTGCACAAAAGCGATTCTGCGAAGCAATGTGAACACTTCTGCTTCCCAGGCACAGAGAAGGTGCTAGCAGGGAATTCTCTGCCTGCCTTTCCCCAGTGCTCTGCAAGCTCTCCAGGACAACAACAAATCTGGGGCTCTGTGCTTTCTTTCGTTCTGAACAAGTGTTACTGTTTTCTGCACAAAAGCGATTCTGCCAAGCAATGTGAACACTTCTGCTTCCCAGGCACAGAGAAGGTGCTAGCAGGGAATTCTCTGCCTGCCTTTCCCCAGTGCTCTGCAAGCTCTCCAGGACAACATAAAATCTGGGGCTCTGTGCTTTCTTTCGTTCTGAACAAGTGTTACTGTTTTCTGCACAAAAGCGATTCTGCCAAGCAATGTGAACACTTCTGCTTCCCAGGCACAGAGAAGGTGCTAGCAGGGAATTCTCTGCCTGCCTTTCCCCAGTGCTCTGCAAGCTCTCCAGGACAACATAAAATCTGGGGCTCTGTGCTTTCTTTCGTTCTGAACAAGTGTTACTGTTTTCTGCACAAAAGCGATTCTGCCAAGCAATGTGAACACTTGTCCTTCCCAGGCACAGAGAAGGTGCTAGCAGGGAATTCTCTGCCCGCCTTTCCCCAGTGCTCTGCAAGCTCTCCAGGACAACATAAAATCTGGGGCTCTGTGCTTTCTTTCGTTCTGAACAAGTGTTACTGTTTTCTGCACAAAAGCGATTCTGCCAAGCAATGTGAACACTTCTGCTTCCCAGGCACAGAGAAGGTGCTAGCAGGGAATTCTCTGCCTGCCTTTCCCCAGTGCTCTGCAAGCTCTCCAGGACAACATAAAATCTGGGGCTCTGTGCTTTCTTTCGTTCTGAACAAGTGTTACTGTTTTCTGCACAAAAGCGATTCTGCCAAGCAATGTGAACAGGCACAGAGAAGGTGCTAGCAGGGAATTCTCTGCCTGCCTTTCCCCAGTGCTCTGCAAGCTCTCCAGGACAACATAAAATCTGGGGCTCTATGCTTTCTTTCGTTCTGAACAAGTGTTACTGTTTTCTGCACAAAAGCGATTCTGCCAAGCAATGTGAACACTTCTGCTTCCCAGGCACAGAGAAGGTGCTAGCAGGGAATTCTCTGCCTGCCTTTCCCCAGTGCTCTGCAAGCTCTCCAGGACAACATAAAATCTGGGGCTCTGTGCTTTCTTTCGTTCTGAACAAGTGTTACTGTTTTCTGCACAAAAGCGATTCTGCCAAGCAATGTGAACACTTCTGCTTCCCAGGCACAGAGAAGGTGCTAGCAGGGAATTCTCTGCCTGCCTTTCCCCAGTGCTCTGCAAGCTCTCCAGGACAACATAAAATCTGGGGCTCTGTGCTTTCTTTCGTTCTGAACAAGTGTTACTGTTTTCTGCACAAAAGCGATTCTGCGAAGCAATGTGAACACTTCTGCTTCCCAGGCACAGAGAAGGTGCTAGCAGGGAATTCTCTGCCTGCCTTTCCCCAGTGCTCTGCAAGCTCTCCAGGACAACAACAAATCTGGGGCTCTGTGCTTTCTTTCGTTCTGAACAAGTGTTACTGTTTTCTGCACAAAAGCGATTCTGCGAAGCAATGTGAACACTTCTGCTTCCCAGGCACAGAGAAGGTGCTAGCAGGGAATTCTCTGCCTGCCTTTCCCCAGTGCTCTGCAAGCTCTCCAGGACAACATAAAATCTGGGGCTCTGTGCTTTCTTTCGTTCTGAACAAGTGTTACTGTTTTCTGCACAAAAGCGATTCTGCCAAGCAATGTGAACACTTCTGCTTCCCAGGCACAGAGAAGGTGCTAGCAGGGAATTCTCTGCCTGCCTTTCCCCAGTGCTCTGCAAGCTCTCCAGGACAACATAAAATCTGGGTCTCTGTGCTTTCTTTCGTTCTGAACAAGTGTTACTGTTTTCTGCACAAAAGCGATTCTGCCAAGCAATGTGAACACTTCTGCTTCCCAGGCACAGAGAAGGTGCTAGCAGGGAATTCTCTGCCTGCCTTTCCCCAGTGCTCTGCAAGCTCTCCAGGACAACAACAAATCTGGGGCTCTGTGCTTTCTTTCGTTCTGAACAAGTGTTACTGTTTTCTGCACAAAAGCGATTCTGCGAAGCAATGTGAACACTTCTGCTTCCCAGGCACAGAGAAGGTGCTAGCAGGGAATTCTCTGCCTGCCTTTCCCCAGTGCTCTGCAAGCTCTCCAGGACAACAACAAATCTGGGGCTCTGTGCTTTCTTTCGTTCTGAACAAGTGTTACTGTTTTCTGCACAAAAGCGATTCTGCGAAGCAATGTGAACACTTCTGCTTCCCAGGCACAGAGAAGGTGCTAGCAGGGAATTCTCTGCCTGCCTTTCCCCAGTGCTCTGCAAGCTCTCCAGGACAACATAAAATCTGGGGCTCTGTGCTTTCTTTCGTTCTGAACAAGTGTTACTGTTTTCTGCACAAAAGCGATTCTGCCAAGCAATGTGAACAGGCACAGAGAAGGTGCTAGCAGGGAATTCTCTGCCTGCCTTTCCCCAGTGCTCTGCAAGCTCTCCAGGACAACATAAAATCTGGGGCTCTGTGCTTTCTTTCGTTCTGAACAAGTGTTACTGTTTTCTGCACAAAAGCGATTCTGCCAAGCAATGTGAACACTTCTGCTTCCCAGGCACAGAGAAGGTGCTAGCAGGGAATTCTCTGCCTGCCTTTCCCCAGTGCTCTGCAAGCTCTCCAGGACAACATAAAATCTGGGGCTCTGTGCTTTCTTTCGTTCTGAACAAGTGTTACTGTTTTCTGCACAAAAGCGATTCTGCCAAGCAATGTGAACAGGCACAGAGAAGGTGCTAGCAGGGAATTCTCTGCCTGCCTTTCCCCAGTGCTCTGCAAGCTCTCCAGGACAACATAAAATCTGGGGCTCTGTGCTTTCTTTCGTTCTGAACAAGTGTTACTGTTTTCTGCACAAAAGCGATTCTGCCAAGCAATGTGAACAGGCACAGAGAAGGTGCTAGCAGGGAATTCTCTGCCTGCCTTTCCCCAGTGCTCTGCAAGCTCTCCAGGACAACATAAAATCTGGGGCTCTGTGCTTTCTTTCGTTCTGAACAAGTGTTACTGTTTTCTGCACAAAAGCGATTCTGCCAAGCAATGTGAACAGGCACAGAGAAGGTGCTAGCAGGGAATTCTCTGCCTGCCTTTCCCCAGTGCTCTGCAAGCTCTCCAGGACAACATAAAATCTGGGGCTCTATGCTTTCTTTCATTCTGAACAAGTGTTACTGTTTTCTGCACAAAAGCGATTCTGCCAAGCAATGTGAACACTTCAGCTTCCAGGCACAGAGAAGGTGCTAGCAGGGAATTCTCTGCCTGCCTTTCCCCAGTGCTCTGCAAGCTCTCCAGGACAACAACAAATCTGGGGCTCTGTGCTTTCTTTCGTTCTGAACAAGTGTTACTGTTTTCTGCACAAAAGCGATTCTGCCAAGCAATGTGAACAGGCACAGAGAAGGTGCTAGCAGGGAATTCTCTGCCTGCCTTTCCCCAGTGCTCTGCAAGCTCTCCAGGACAACAACAAATCTGGGGCTCTGTGCTTTCTTTCGTTCTGAACAAGTGTTACTGTTTTCTGCACAAAAGCGATTCTGCGAAGCAATGTGAACACTTCTGCTTCCCAGGCACAGAGAAGGTGCTAGCAGGGAATTCTCTGCCTGCCTTTCCCCAGTGCTCTGCAAGCTCTCCAGGACAACAACAAATCTGGGGCTCTGTGCTTTCTTTCGTTCTGAACAAGTGTTACTGTTTTCTGCACAAAAGCGATTCTGCGAAGCAATGTGAACACTTCTGCTTCCCAGGCACAGAGAAGGTGCTAGCAGGGAATTCTCTGCCTGCCTTTCCCCAGTGCTCTGCAAGCTCTCCAGGACAACAACAAATCTGGGGCTCTGTGCTTTCTTTCGTTCTGAACAAGTGTTACTGTTTTCTGCACAAAAGCGATTCTGCCAAGCAATGTGAACACTTCTGCTTCCCAGGCACAGAGAAGGTGCTAGCAGGGAATTCTCTGCCTGCCTTTCCCCAGTGCTCTGCAAGCTCTCCAGGACAACATAAAATCTGGGGCTCTGTGCTTTCTTTCGTTCTGAACAAGTGTTACTGTTTTCTGCACAAAAGCGATTCTGCCAAGCAATGTGAACACTTCTGCTTCCCAGGCACAGAGAAGGTGCTAGCAGGGAATTCTCTGCCTGCCTTTCCCCAGTGCTCTGCAAGCTCTCCAGGACAACATAAAATCTGGGGCTCTGTGCTTTCTTTCGTTCTGAACAAGTGTTACTGTTTTCTGCACAAAAGCGATTCTGCGAAGCAATGTGAACACTTCTCCTTCCCAGGCACAGAGAAGGTGCTAGCAGGGAATTCTCTGCCCGCCTTTCCCCAGTGCTCTGCAAGCTCTCCAGGACAACATAAAATCTGGGGCTCTGTGCTTTCTTTCGTTCTGAACAAGTGTTACTGTTTTCTGCACAAAAGCGATTCTGCGAAGCAATGTGAACACTTCTGCTTCCCAGGCACAGAGAAGGTGCTAGCAGGGAATTCTCTGCCTGCCTTTCCCCAGTGCTCTGCAAGCTCTCCAGGACAACATAAAATCTGGGGCTCTGTGCTTTCTTTCGTTCTGAACAATTTTTACTGTTTTCTGCACAAAAGCGATTCTGCCAAGCAATGTGAACAGGCACAGAGAAGGTGCTAGCAGGGAATTCTCTGCCTGCCTTTCCCCAGTGCTCCGCAAGCTCTCCAGGACAACATAAAATCTGGGGCTCTGTGCTTTCTTTCGTTCTGAACAAGTGTTAGTGTTTTCTGCACAAAAGCGATTCTGCCAAGCAATGTGAACACTTCTGCTTCCCAGGCACAGAGAAGGTGCTAGCAGGGAATTCTCTGCCTGCCTTTCCCCAGTGCTCTGCAAGCTCTCCAGGACAACATAAAATCTGGGGCTCTGTGCTTTCTTTCGTTCTGAACAAGTGTTACTGTTTTCTGCACAAAAGCGATTCTGCCAAGCAATGTGAACAGGCACAGAGAAGGTGCTAGCAGGGAATTCTCTGCCTGCCTTTCCCCAGTGCTCTGCAAGCTCTCCAGGACAACATAAAATCTGGGGCTCTATGCTTTCTTTCGTTCTGAACAAGTGTTACTGTTTTCTGCACAAAAGCGATTCTGCCAAGCAATGTGAACACTTCTGCTTCCCAGGCACAGAGAAGGTGCTAGCAGGGAATTCTCTGCCTGCCTTTCCCCAGTGCTCTGCAAGCTCTCCAGGACAACATAAAATCTGGGGCTCTGTGCTTTCTTTCGTTCTGAAAAAGTGTTACTGTTTTCTGCACAAAAGCGATTCTGCCAAGCAATGTGAACACTTCTGCTTCCCAGGCACAGAGAAGGTGCTAGCAGGGAATTCTCTGCCTGCCTTTCCCCAGTGCTCTGCAAGCTCTCCAGGACAACATAAAATCTGGGGCTCTGTGCTTTCTTTCGTTCTGAACAAGTGTTAGTGTTTTCTGCACAAAAGCGATTCTGCGAAGCAATGTGAACACTTCTGCTTCCCAGGCACAGAGAAGGTGCTAGCAGGGAATTCTCTGCCTGCCTTTCCCCAGTGCTCTGCAAGCTCTCCAGGACAACAACAAATCTGGGGCTCTGTGCTTTCTTTCGTTCTGAACAAGTGTTACTGTTTTCTGCACAAAAGCGATTCTGCGAAGCAATGTGAACACTTCTGCTTCCCAGGCACAGAGAAGGTGCTAGCAGGGAATTCTCTGCCTGCCTTTCCCCAGTGCTCTGCAAGCTCTCCAGGACAACATAAAATCTGGGTCTCTGTGCTTTCTTTCGTTCTGAACAAGTGTTACTGTTTTCTGCACAAAAGCGATTCTGCGAAGCAATGTGAACACTTCTGCTTCCCAGGCACAGAGAAGGTGCTAGCAGGGAATTCTCTGCCTGCCTTTCCCCAGTGCTCTGCAAGCTCTCCAGGACAACATAAAATCTGGGGCTCTGTGCTTTCTTTCGTTCTGAACAAGTGTTACTGTTTTCTGCACAAAAGCGATTCTGCCAAGCAATGTGAACACTTCTGCTTCCCAGGCACAGAGAAGGTGCTAGCAGGGAATTCTCTGCCTGCCTTTCCCCAGTGCTCTGCAAGCTCTCCAGGACAACATAAAATCTGGGTCTCTGTGCTTTCTTTCGTTCTGAACAAGTGTTACTGTTTTCTGCACAAAAGCGATTCTGCGAAGCAATGTGAACACTTCTGCTTCCCAGGCACAGAGAAGGTGCTAGCAGGGAATTCTCTGCCTGCCTTTCCCCAGTGCTCTGCAAGCTCTCCAGGACAACAACAAATCTGGGGCTCTGTGCTTTCTTTCGTTCTGAACAAGTGTTACTGTTTTCTGCACAAAAGCGATTCTGCCAAGCAATGTGAACACTTCTGCTTCCCAGGCACAGAGAAGGTGCTAGCGGGGAATTCTCTGCCTGCCTTTCCCCAGTGCTCTGCAAGCTCTCCAGGACAACAACAAATCTGGGGCTCTGTGCTTTCTTTCGTTCTGAACAAGTGTTACTGTTTTCTGCACAAAAGCGATTCTGCCAAGCAATGTGAACACTTCTGCTTCCCAGGCACAGAGAAGGTGCTAGCAGGGAATTCTCTGCCTGCCTTTCCCCAGTGCTCTGCAAGCTCTCCAGGACAACATAAAATCTGGGGCTCTGTGCTTTCTTTCGTTCTGAACAAGTGTTACTGTTTTCTGCACAAAAGCGATTCTGCCAAGCAATGTGAACAGGCACAGAGAAGGTGCTAGCAGGGAATTCTCTGCCTGCCTTTCCCCAGTGCTCTGCAAGCTCTCCAGGACAACAACAAATCTGGGGCTCTGTGCTTTCTTTCGTTCTGAACAAGTGTTACTGTTTTCTGCACAAAAGCGATTCTGCCAAGCAATGTGAACACTTCTGCTTCCCAGGCACAGAGAAGGTGCTAGCAGGGAATTCTCTGCCTGCCTTTCCCCAGTGCTCTGCAAGCTCTCCAGGACAACATAAAATCTGGGGCTCTGTGCTTTCTTTCGTTCTGAACAAGTGTTAGTGTTTTCTGCACAAAAGCGATTCTGCCAAGCAATGTGAACACTTCTGCTTCCCAGGCACAGAGAAGGTGCTAGCAGGGAATTCTCTGCCTGCCTTTCCCCAGTGCTCTGCAAGCTCTCCAGGACAACAACAAATCTGGGGCTCTGTGCTTTCTTTCGTTCTGAACAAGTGTTACTGTTTTCTGCACAAAAGCGATTCTGCCAAGCAATGTGAACACTTCAGCTTCCAGGCACAGAGAAGGTGCTAGCAGGGAATTCTCTGCCTGCCTTTCCCCAGTGCTCTGCAAGCTCTCCAGGACAACATAAAATCTGGGGCTCTGTGCTTTCTTCCGTTCTGAAAAAGTGTTACTGTTTTCTGCACAAAAGCGATTCTGCCAAGCAATGTGAACAGGCACAGAGAAGGTGCTAGCAGGGAATTCTCTGCCTGCCTTTCCCCAGTGCTCTGCAAGCTCTCCAGCACAACATAAAATCTGGGGCTCTGTGCTTTCTTTCGTTCTGAACAAGTGTTACTGTTTTCTGCACAAAAGCGATTCTGCGAAGCAATGTGAACACTTCTGCTTCCCAGGCACAGAGAAGGTGCTAGCAGGGAATTCTCTGCCTGCCTTTCCCCAGTGCTCTGCAAGCTCTCCAGGACAACAACAAATCTGGGGCTCTGTGCTTTCTTTCGTTCTGAACAAGTGTTACTGTTTTCTGCACAAAAGCGATTCTGCCAAGCAATGTGAACACTTCTGCTTCCCAGGCACAGAGAAGGTGCTAGCAGGGAATTCTCTGCCTGCCTTTCCCCAGTGGTCTGCAAGCTCTCCAGGACAACAACAAATCTGGGGCTCTGTGCTTTCTTTCGTTCTGAACAAGTGTTACTGTTTTCTGCACAAAAGCGATTCTGCCAAGCAATGTGAACACTTCTGCTTCCCAGGCACAGAGAAGGTGCTAGCAGGGAATTCTCTGCCTGCCTTTCCCCAGTGCTCTGCAAGCTCTCCAGGACAACATAAAATCTGGGGCTCTGTGCTTTCTTTCGTTCTGAACAAGTGTTACTGTTTTCTGCACAAAAGCGGTTCTGCGAAGCAATGTGAACACTTCTGCTTCCCAGGCACAGAGAAGGTGCTAGCAGGGAATTCTCTGCCTGCCTTTCCCCAGTGCTCTGCAAGCTCTCCAGGACAACAACAAATCTGGGGCTCTGTGCTTTCTTTCGTTCTGAACAAGTGTTACTGTTTTCTGCACAAAAGCGATTCTGCGAAGCAATGTGAACACTTCTGCTTCCCAGGCACAGAGAAGGTGCTAGCAGGGAATTCTCTGCCTGCCTTTCCCCAGTGCTCTGCAAGCTCTCCAGGACAACATAAAATCTGGGGCTCTGTGCTTTCTTTCGTTCTGAACAAGTGTTACTGTTTTCTGCACAAAAGCGATTCTGCCAAGCAATGTGAACACTTCTGCTTCCCAGGCACAGAGAAGGTGCTAGCAGGGAATTCTCTGCCTGCCTTTCCCCAGTGCTCTGCAAGCTCTCCAGGACAACATAAAATCTGGGGCTCTGTGCTTTCTTTCGTTCTGAACAAGTGTTACTGTTTTCTGCACAAAAGCGATTCTGCGAAGCAATGTGAACACTTCTCCTTCCCAGGCACAGAGAAGGTGCTAGCAGGGAATTCTCTGCCCGCCTTTCCCCAGTGCTCTGCAAGCTCTCCAGGACAACATAAAATCTGGGGCTCTGTGCTTTCTTTCGTTCTGAACAAGTGTTACTGTTTTCTGCACAAAAGCGATTCTGCGAAGCAATGTGAACACTTCTGCTTCCCAGGCACAGAGAAGGTGCTAGCAGGGAATTCTCTGCCTGCCTTTCCCCAGTGCTCTGCAAGCTCTCCAGGACAACATAAAATCTGGGGCTCTGTGCTTTCTTTCGTTCTGAACAATTTTTACTGTTTTCTGCACAAAAGCGATTCTGCCAAGCAATGTGAACAGGCACAGAGAAGGTGCTAGCAGGGAATTCTCTGCCTGCCTTTCCCCAGTGCTCCGCAAGCTCTCCAGGACAACATAAAATCTGGGGCTCTGTGCTTTCTTTCGTTCTGAACAAGTGTTAGTGTTTTCTGCACAAAAGCGATTCTGCCAAGCAATGTGAACACTTCTGCTTCCCAGGCACAGAGAAGGTGCTAGCAGGGAATTCTCTGCCTGCCTTTCCCCAGTGCTCTGCAAGCTCTCCAGGACAACATAAAATCTGGGGCTCTGTGCTTTCTTTCGTTCTGAACAAGTGTTACTGTTTTCTGCACAAAAGCGATTCTGCCAAGCAATGTGAACAGGCACAGAGAAGGTGCTAGCAGGGAATTCTCTGCCTGCCTTTCCCCAGTGCTCTGCAAGCTCTCCAGGACAACATAAAATCTGGGGCTCTGTGCTTTCTTTCGTTCTGAACAAGTGTTACTGTTTTCTGCACAAAAGCGATTCTGCCAAGCAATGTGAACAGGCACAGAGAAGGTGCTAGCAGGGAATTCTCTGCCTGCCTTTCCCCAGTGCTCTGCAAGCTCTCCAGGACAACATAAAATCTGGGGCTCTATGCTTTCTTTCGTTCTGAACAAGTGTTACTGTTTTCTGCACAAAAGCGATTCTGCCAAGCAATGTGAACACTTCTGCTTCCCAGGCACAGAGAAGGTGCTAGCAGGGAATTCTCTGCCTGCCTTTCCCCAGTGCTCTGCAAGCTCTCCAGGACAACATAAAATCTGGGGCTCTGTGCTTTCTTTCGTTCTGAACAAGTGTTACTGTTTTCTGCACAAAAGCGATTCTGCCAAGCAATGTGAACACTTCTGCTTCCCAGGCACAGAGAAGGTGCTAGCAGGGAATTCTCTGCCTGCCTTTCCCCAGTGCTCTGCAAGCTCTCCAGGACAACATAAAATCTGGGGCTCTGTGCTTTCTTTCGTTCTGAACAAGTGTTACTGTTTTCTGCACAAAAGCGATTCTGCGAAGCAATGTGAACACTTCTGCTTCCCAGGCACAGAGAAGGTGCTAGCAGGGAATTCTCTGCCTGCCTTTCCCCAGTGCTCTGCAAGCTCTCCAGGACAACAACAAATCTGGGGCTCTGTGCTTTCTTTCGTTCTGAACAAGTGTTACTGTTTTCTGCACAAAAGCGATTCTGCCAAGCAATGTGAACACTTCTGCTTCCCAGGCACAGAGAAGGTGCTAGCAGGGAATTCTCTGCCTGCCTTTCCCCAGTGCTCTGCAAGCTCTCCAGGACAACATAAAATCTGGGTCTCTGTGCTTTCTTTCGTTCTGAACAAGTGTTACTGTTTTCTGCACAAAAGCGATTCTGCCAAGCAATGTGAACACTTCTGCTTCCCAGGCACAGAGAAGGTGCTAGCAGGGAATTCTCTGCCTGCCTTTCCCCAGTGCTCTGCAAGCTCTCCAGGACAACATAAAATCTGGGGCTCTGTGCTTTCTTTCGTTCTGAACAAGTGTTACTGTTTTCTGCACAAAAGCGATTCTGCCAAGCAATGTGAACAGGCACAGAGAAGGTGCTAGCAGGGAATTCTCTGCCTGCCTTTCCCCAGTGCTCTGCAAGCTCTCCAGGACAACAACAAATCTGGGGCTCTGTGCTTTCTTTCGTTCTGAACAAGTGTTACTGTTTTCTGCACAAAAGCGATTCTGCCAAGCAATGTGAACACTTCTGCTTCCCAGGCACAGAGAAGGTGCTAGCAGGGAATTCTCTGCCTGCCTTTCCCCAGTGCTCTGCAAGCTCTCCAGGACAACATAAAATCTGGGGCTCTGTGCTTTCTTTCGTTCTGAACAATTTTTACTGTTTTCTGCACAAAAGCGATTCTGCCAAGCAATGTGAACAGGCACAGAGAAGGTGCTAGCAGGGAATTCTCTGCCTGCCTTTCCCCAGTGCTCCGCAAGCTCTCCAGGACAACATAAAATCTGGGGCTCTGTGCTTTCTTTCGTTCTGAACAAGTGTTAGTGTTTTCTGCACAAAAGCGATTCTGCCAAGCAATGTGAACACTTCTGCTTCCCAGGCACAGAGAAGGTGCTAGCAGGGAATTCTCTGCCTGCCTTTCCCCAGTGCTCTGCAAGCTCTCCAGGACAACATAAAATCTGGGGCTCTGTGCTTTCTTTCGTTCTGAACAAGTGTTACTGTTTTCTGCACAAAAGCGATTCTGCGAAGCAATGTGAACACTTCTGCTTCCCAGGCACAGAGAAGGTGCTAGCAGGGAATTCTCTGCCTGCCTTTCCCCAGTGCTCTGCAAGCTCTCCAGGACAACAACAAATCTGGGGCTCTGTGCTTTCTTTCGTTCTGAACAAGTGTTACTGTTTTCTGCACAAAAGCGATTCTGCCAAGCAATGTGAACACTTCTGCTTCCCAGGCACAGAGAAGGTGCTAGCAGGGAATTCTCTGCCTGCCTTTCCCCAGTGCTCTGCAAGCTCTCCAGGACAACATAAAATCTGGGTCTCTGTGCTTTCTTTCGTTCTGAACAAGTGTTACTGTTTTCTGCACAAAAGCGATTCTGCCAAGCAATGTGAACACTTCTGCTTCCCAGGCACAGAGAAGGTGCTAGCAGGGAATTCTCTGCCTGCCTTTCCCCAGTGCTCTGCAAGCTCTCCAGGACAACATAAAATCTGGGGCTCTGTGCTTTCTTTCGTTCTGAACAAGTGTTACTGTTTTCTGCACAAAAGCGATTCTGCGAAGCAATGTGAACACTTCTGCTTCCCAGGCACAGAGAAGGTGCTAGCAGGGAATTCTCTGCCTGCCTTTCCCCAGTGCTCTGCAAGCTCTCCAGGACAACATAAAATCTGGGTCTCTGTGCTTTCTTTCGTTCTGAACAAGTGTTACTGTTTTCTGCACAAAAGCGATTCTGCGAAGCAATGTGAACACTTCTGCTTCCCAGGCACAGAGAAGGTGCTAGCAGGGAATTCTCTGCCTGCCTTTCCCCAGTGCTCTGCAAGCTCTCCAGGACAACAACAAATCTGGGGCTCTGTGCTTTCTTTCGTTCTGAACAAGTGTTACTGTTTTCTGCACAAAAGCGATTCTGCCAAGCAATGTGAACACTTCTGCTTCCCAGGCACAGAGAAGGTGCTAGCGGGGAATTCTCTGCCTGCCTTTCCCCAGTGCTCTGCAAGCTCTCCAGGACAACAACAAATCTGGGGCTCTGTGCTTTCTTTCGTTCTGAACAAGTGTTACTGTTTTCTGCACAAAAGCGATTCTGCGAAGCAATGTGAACACTTCTGCTTCCCAGGCACAGAGAAGGTGCTAGCAGGGAATTCTCTGCCTGCCTTTCCCCAGTGCTCTGCAAGCTCTCCAGGACAACATAAAATCTGGGGCTCTGTGCTTTCTTTCGTTCTGAACAAGTGTTACTGTTTTCTGCACAAAAGCGATTCTGCCAAGCAATGTGAACAGGCACAGAGAAGGTGCTAGCAGGGAATTCTCTGCCTGCCTTTCCCCAGTGCTCTGCAAGCTCTCCAGGACAACAACAAATCTGGGGCTCTGTGCTTTCTTTCGTTCTGAACAAGTGTTACTGTTTTCTGCACAAAAGCGATTCTGCCAAGCAATGTGAACACTTCTGCTTCCCAGGCACAGAGAAGGTGCTAGCAGGGAATTCTCTGCCTGCCTTTCCCCAGTGCTCTGCAAGCTCTCCAGGACAACATAAAATCTGGGGCTCTGTGCTTTCTTTCGTTCTGAACAATTTTTACTGTTTTCTGCACAAAAGCGATTCTGCCAAGCAATGTGAACAGGCACAGAGAAGGTGCTAGCAGGGAATTCTCTGCCTGCCTTTCCCCAGTGCTCCGCAAGCTCTCCAGGACAACATAAAATCTGGGGCTCTGTGCTTTCTTTCGTTCTGAACAAGTGTTAGTGTTTTCTGCACAAAAGCGATTCTGCCAAGCAATGTGAACACTTCTGCTTCCCAGGCACAGAGAAGGTGCTAGCAGGGAATTCTCTGCCTGCCTTTCCCCAGTGCTCTGCAAGCTCTCCAGGACAACATAAAATCTGGGGCTCTGTGCTTTCTTTCGTTCTGAACAAGTGTTACTGTTTTCTGCACAAAAGCGATTCTGCCAAGCAATGTGAACAGGCACAGAGAAGGTGCTAGCAGGGAATTCTCTGCCTGCCTTTCCCCAGTGCTCTGCAAGCTCTCCAGGACAACATAAAATCTGGGGCTCTGTGCTTTCTTTCGTTCTGAACAAGTGTTACTGTTTTCTGCACAAAAGCGATTCTGCCAAGCAATGTGAACAGGCACAGAGAAGGTGCTAGCAGGGAATTCTCTGCCTGCCTTTCCCCAGTGCTCTGCAAGCTCTCCAGGACAACATAAAATCTGGGGCTCTATGCTTTCTTTCGTTCTGAACAAGTGTTACTGTTTTCTGCACAAAAGCGATTCTGCCAAGCAATGTGAACACTTCTGCTTCCCAGGCACAGAGAAGGTGCTAGCAGGGAATTCTCTGCCTGCCTTTCCCCAGTGCTCTGCAAGCTCTCCAGGACAACATAAAATCTGGGGCTCTGTGCTTTCTTTCGTTCTGAACAAGTGTTACTGTTTTCTGCACAAAAGCGATTCTGCCAAGCAATGTGAACACTTCTGCTTCCCAGGCACAGAGAAGGTGCTAGCAGGGAATTCTCTGCCTGCCTTTCCCCAGTGCTCTGCAAGCTCTCCAGGACAACATAAAATCTGGGGCTCTGTGCTTTCTTTCGTTCTGAACAAGTGTTACTGTTTTCTGCACAAAAGCGATTCTGCGAAGCAATGTGAACACTTCTGCTTCCCAGGCACAGAGAAGGTGCTAGCAGGGAATTCTCTGCCTGCCTTTCCCCAGTGCTCTGCAAGCTCTCCAGGACAACAACAAATCTGGGGCTCTGTGCTTTCTTTCGTTCTGAACAAGTGTTACTGTTTTCTGCACAAAAGCGATTCTGCCAAGCAATGTGAACACTTCTGCTTCCCAGGCACAGAGAAGGTGCTAGCGGGGAATTCTCTGCCTGCCTTTCCCCAGTGCTCTGCAAGCTCTCCAGGACAACAACAAATCTGGGGCTCTGTGCTTTCTTTCGTTCTGAACAAGTGTTACTGTTTTCTGCACAAAAGCGATTCTGCGAAGCAATGTGAACACTTCTGCTTCCCAGGCACAGAGAAGGTGCTAGCAGGGAATTCTCTGCCTGCCTTTCCCCAGTGCTCTGCAAGCTCTCCAGGACAACATAAAATCTGGGGCTCTGTGCTTTCTTTCGTTCTGAACAAGTGTTACTGTTTTCTGCACAAAAGCGATTCTGCCAAGCAATGTGAACAGGCACAGAGAAGGTGCTAGCAGGGAATTCTCTGCCTGCCTTTCCCCAGTGCTCTGCAAGCTCTCCAGGACAACAACAAATCTGGGGCTCTGTGCTTTCTTTCGTTCTGAACAAGTGTTACTGTTTTCTGCACAAAAGCGATTCTGCCAAGCAATGTGAACACTTCTGCTTCCCAGGCACAGAGAAGGTGCTAGCAGGGAATTCTCTGCCTGCCTTTCCCCAGTGCTCTGCAAGCTCTCCAGGACAACAACAAATCTGGGGCTCTGTGCTTTCTTTCGTTCTGAACAAGTGTTACTGTTTTCTGCACAAAAGCGATTCTGCCAAGCAATGTGAACACTTCTGCTTCCCAGGCACAGAGAAGGTGCTAGCAGGGAATTCTCTGCCTGCCTTTCCCCAGTGCTCTGCAAGCTCTCCAGGACAACAACAAATCTGGGGCTCTGTGCTTTCTTTCGTTCTGAACAAGTGTTACTGTTTTCTGCACAAAAGCGATTCTGCCAAGCAATGTGAACACTTCAGCTTCCAGGCACAGAGAAGGTGCTAGCAGGGAATTCTCTGCCTGCCTTTCCCCAGTGCTCTGCAAGCTCTCCAGGACAACATAAAATCTGGGGCTCTGTGCTTTCTTTCGTTCTGAAAAAGTGTTACTGTTTTCTGCACAAAAGCGATTCTGCCAAGCAATGTGAACAGGCACAGAGAAGGTGCTAGCAGGGAATTCTCTGCCTGCCTTTCCCCAGTGCTCTGCAAGCTCTCCAGCACAACATAAAATCTGGGGCTCTGTGCTTTCTTTCGTTCTGAACAAGTGTTACTGTTTTCTGCACAAAAGCGATTCTGCGAAGCAATGTGAACACTTCTGCTTCCCAGGCACAGAGAAGGTGCTAGCAGGGAATTCTCTGCCTGCCTTTCCCCAGTGCTCTGCAAGCTCTCCAGGACAACAACAAATCTGGGGCTCTGTGCTTTCTTTCGTTCTGAACAAGTGTTACTGTTTTCTGCACAAAAGCGATTCTGCCAAGCAATGTGAACACTTCTGCTTCCCAGGCACAGAGAAGGTGCTAGCAGGGAATTCTCTGCCTGCCTTTCCCCAGTGGTCTGCAAGCTCTCCAGGACAACAACAAATCTGGGGCTCTGTGCTTTCTTTCGTTCTGAACAAGTGTTACTGTTTTCTGCACAAAAGCGATTCTGCCAAGCAATGTGAACACTTCTGCTTCCCAGGCACAGAGAAGGTGCTAGCAGGGAATTCTCTGCCTGCCTTTCCCCAGTGCTCTGCAAGCTCTCCAGGACAACATAAAATCAGGGGCTCTGTGCTTTCTTTCGTTCTGAACAAGTGTTACTGTTTTCTGCACAAAAGCGGTTCTGCGAAGCAATGTGAACACTTCTGCTTCCCAGGCACAGAGAAGGTGCTAGCAGGGAATTCTCTGCCTGCCTTTCCCCAGTGCTCTGCAAGCTCTCCAGGACAACAACAAATCTGGGGCTCTGTGCTTTCTTTCATTTTGAACAAGTGTTACTGTTTTCTGCACAAAAGCGATTCTGCGAAGCAATGTGAACACTTCTGCTTCCCAGGCACAGAGAAGGTGCTAGCAGGGAATTCTGTGCCTGCCTTTCCCCAGTGCTCTGCAAGCTCTCCAGGACAACATAAAATCTGGGTCTCTGTGCTTTCTTTCGTTCTGAACAAGTGTTACTGTTTTCTGCACAAAAGCGATTCTGCCAAGCAATGTGAACACTTCAGCTTCCAGGCACAGAGAAGGTGCTAGCAGGGAATTCTCTGCCTGCCTTTCCCCAGTGCTCCGCAAGCTCTCCAGGCAAACATAAAATCTGGGGCTCTGTGCTTTCTTTCGTTCTGAACAAGTGTTACTGTTTTCTGCACAAAAGCGATTCTGCCAAGCAATGTGAACAGGCACAGAGAAGGTGCTAGCAGGGAATTCTCTGCCTGCCTTTCCCCAGTGCTCTGCAAGCTCTCCAGGACAACATAAAATCTGGGGCTCTATGCTTTCTTTCGTTCTGAACAAGTGTTACTGTTTTCTGCACAAAAGCGATTCTGCCAAGCAATGTGAACACTTCAGCTTCCAGGCACAGAGAAGGTGCTAGCAGGGAATTCTCTGCCTGCCTTTCCCCAGTGCTCTGCAAGCTCTCCAGGACAATATAAAATCTGGGGCTCTGTGCTTTCTTTCGTTCTGAACAAGTGTTACTGTTTTCTGCACAAAAGCGATTCTGCGAAGCAATGTGAACACTTCTGCTTCCCAGGCACAGAGAAGGTGCTAGCAGGGAATTCTCTGCCTGCCTTTCCCCAGTGCTCTGCAAGCTCTCCAGGACAACAACAAATCTGGGGCTCTGTGCTTTCTTTCGTTCTGAACAAGTGTTACTGTTTTCTGCACAAAAGCGATTCTGCCAAGCAATGTGAACACTTCTGCTTCCCAGGCACAGAGAAGGTGCTAGCATGGAATTCTCTGCCTGCCTTTCCCCAGTGCTCTGCAAGCTCTCCAGGACAACATAAAATCTGGGGCTCTGTGCTTTCTTTCGTTCTGAACAAGTGTTACTGTTTTCTGCACAAAAGCGATTCTGCCAAGCAATGTGAACACTTCTGCTTCCCAGGCACAGAGAAGGTGCTAGCAGGGAATTCTCTGCCTGCCTTTCCCCAGTGCTCTGCAAGCTCTCCAGGACAACATAAAATCTGGGGCTCTGTGCTTTCTTTCGTTCTGAACAAGTGTTACTGTTTTCTGCACAAAAGCGATTCTGCGAAGCAATGTGAACACTTCTGCTTCCCAGGCACAGAGAAGGTGCTAGCAGGGAATTCTCTGCCTGCCTTTCCCCAGTGCTCTGCAAGCTCTCCAGGACAACATAAAATCTGGGGCTCTGTGCTTTCTTTCGTTCTGAACAAGTGTTACTGTTTTCTGCACAAAAGCGATTCTGCGAAGCAATGTGAACACTTCTGCTTCCCAGGCACAGAGAAGGTGCTAGCAGGGAATTCTCTGCCTGCCTTTCCCCAGTGCTCTGCAAGCTCTCCAGGACAACATAAAATCTGGGGCTCTGTGCTTTCTTTCGTTCTGAACAAGTGTTACTGTTTTCTGCACAAAAGCGATTCTGCCAAGCAATGTGAACACTTCTGCTTCCCAGGCACAGAGAAGGTGCTAGCAGGGAATTCTCTGCCTGCCTTTCCCCAGTGCTCTGCAAGCTCTCCAGGACAACATAAAATCTGGGTCTCTGTGCTTTCTTTCGTTCTGAACAAGTGTTACTGTTTTCTGCACAAAAGCGATTCTGCCAAGCAATGTGAACACTTCTGCTTCCCAGGCACAGAGAAGGTGCTAGCAGGGAATTCTCTGCCTGCCTTTCCCCAGTGCTCTGCAAGCTCTCCAGGACAACAACAAATCTGGGGCTCTGTGCTTTCTTTCGTTCTGAACAAGTGTTACTGTTTTCTGCACAAAAGCGATTCTGCGAAGCAATGTGAACACTTCTGCTTCCCAGGCACAGAGAAGGTGCTAGCAGGGAATTCTCTGCCTGCCTTTCCCCAGTGCTCTGCAAGCTCTCCAGGACAACAACAAATCTGGGGCTCTGTGCTTTCTTTCGTTCTGAACAAGTGTTACTGTTTTCTGCACAAAAGCGATTCTGCGAAACAATGTGAACACTTCTGCTTCCCAGGCACAGAGAAGGTGCTAGCAGGGAATTCTCTGCCTGCCTTTCCCCAGTGCTCTGCAAGCTCTCCAGGACAACAACAAATCTGGGGCTCTGTGCTTTCTTTCGTTCTGAACAAGTGTTACTGTTTTCTGCACAAAAGCGATTCTGCCAAGCAATGTGAACAGGCACAGAGAAGGTGCTAGCAGGGAATTCTCTGCCTGCCTTTCCCCAGTGCTCTGCAAGCTCTCCAGGACAACAACAAATCTGGGGCTCTGTGCTTTCTTTCGTTCTGAACAAGTGTTACTGTTTTCTGCACAAAAGCGATTCTGCCAAGCAATGTGAACACTTCTGCTTCCCAGGCACAGAGAAGGTGCTAGCAGGGAATTCTCTGCCTGCCTTTCCCCAGTGCTCTGCAAGCTCTCCAGGACAACATAAAATCTGGGGCTCTATGCTTTCTTTCGTTCTGAACAAGTATTACTGTTTTCTGCACAAAAGCGATTCTGCCAAGCAATGTGAACACTTCAGCTTCCAGGCACAGAGAAGGTGCTAGCAGGGAATTCTCTGCCTGCCTTTCCCCAGTGCTCTGCAAGCTCTCCAGGACAACATAAAATCTGGGGCTCTGTGCTTTCTTTCGTTCTGAACAAGTGTTACTGTTTTCTGCACAAAAGCGATTCTGCCAAGCAATGTGAACAGGCACAGAGAAGGGGCTAGAAGGAAATTCTCTGCCTGCCTTTCCCCAGTGCTCTGCAAGCTCTCCAGGACAATATAAAATCTGGGGCTCTGTGCTTTCTTTCGTTCTGAACAAGTGTTACTGTTTTCTGCACAAAAGCGATTCTGCCAAGCAATGTGAACACTTCTGCTTCCCAGGCACAGAGAAGGTGCTAGCAGGGAATTCTCTGCCTGCCTTTCCCCAGTGCTCTGCAAGCTCTCCAGGACAACAACAAATCTGGGGCTCTGTGCTTTCTTTCGTTCTGAACAAGTGTTACTGTTTTCTGCACAAAAGCGATTCTGCCAAGCAATGTGAACACTTCTGCTTCCCAGGCACAGAGAAGGTGCTAGCAGGGAATTCTCTGCCTGCCTTTCCCCAGTGCTCTGCAAGCTCTCCAGGACAACATAAAATCTGGGGCTCTGTGCTTTCTTTCGTTCTGAACAAGTGTTACTGTTTTCTGCACAAAAGCGATTCTGCGAAGCAATGTGAACACTTCTGCTTCCCAGGCATAGAGAAGGTGCTAGCAGGGAATTCTCTGCCTGCCTTTCCCCAGTGCTCTGCAAGCTCTCCAGGACAACATAAAATCTGGGGCTCTGTGCTTTCTTTCGTTCTGAACAAGTGTTACTGTTTTCTGCACAAAAGCGATTCTGCCAAGCAATGTGAACAGGCACAGAGAAGGTGCTAGCAGGGAATTCTCTGCCTGACTTTCCCCAGTGCTCTGCAAGCTCTCCAGGACAACAACAAATCTGGGGCTCTGTGCTTTCTTTCGTTCTGAACAAGTATTACTGTTTTCTGCACAAAAGCGATTCTGCCAAGCAATGTGAACACTTCAGCTTCCAGGCACAGAGAAGGTGCTAGCAGGGAATTCTCTGCCTGCCTTTCCCCAGTGCTCTGCAAGCTCTCCAGGACAACAACAAATCTGGGGCTCTGTGCTTTCTTTCGTTCTGAACAAGTGTTACTGTTTTCTGCACAAAAGCGATTCTGCGAAGCAATGTGAACACTTCTGCTTCCCAGGCACAGAGAAGGTGCTAGCAGGGAATTCTCTGCCTGCCTTTCCCCAGTGCTCTGCAAGCTCTCCAGGACAACAACAAATCTGGGGCTCTGTGCTTTCTTTCGTTCTGAACAAGTGTTACTGTTTTCTGCACAAAAGCGATTCTGCGAAACAATGTGAACACTTCTGCTTCCCAGGCACAGAGAAGGTGCTAGCAGGGAATTCTCTGCCTGCCTTTCCCCAGTGCTCTGCAAGCTCTCCAGGACAACAACAAATCTGGGGCTCTGTGCTTTCTTTCGTTCTGAACAAGTGTTAGTGTTTTCTGCACAAAAGCGATTCTGCCAAGCAATGTGAACACTTCTGCTTCCCAGGCACAGAGAAGGTGCTAGCAGGGAATTCTCTGCCTGCCTTTCCCCAGTGCTCTGCAAGCTCTCCAGGACAACAACAAATCTGGGGCTCTGTGCTTTCTTTCGTTCTGAACAAGTGTTACTGTTTTCTGCACAAAAGCGATTCTGCCAAGCAATGTGAACACTTCTGCTTCCCAGGCACAGAGAAGGTGCTAGCGGGGAATTCTCTGCCTGCCTTTCCCCAGTGCTCTGCAAGCTCTCCAGGACAACAACAAATCTGGGGCTCTGTGCTTTCTTTCGTTCTGAACAAGTGTTACTGTTTTCTGCACAAAAGCGATTCTGCGAAGCAATGTGAACACTTCTGCTTCCCAGGCACAGAGAAGGTGCTAGCAGGGAATTCTCTGCCTGCCTTTCCCCAGTGCTCTGCAAGCTCTCCAGGACAACATAAAATCTGGGGCTCTGTGCTTTCTTTCGTTCTGAACAAGTGTTACTGTTTTCTGCACAAAAGCGATTCTGCCAAGCAATGTGAACAGGCACAGAGAAGGTGCTAGCAGGGAATTCTCTGCCTGCCTTTCCCCAGTGCTCTGCAAGCTCTCCAGGACAACAACAAATCTGGGGCTCTGTGCTTTCTTTCGTTCTGAACAAGTGTTACTGTTTTCTGCACAAAAGCGATTCTGCCAAGCAATGTGAACACTTCTGCTTCCCAGGCACAGAGAAGGTGCTAGCAGGGAATTCTCTGCCTGCCTTTCCCCAGTGCTCTGCAAGCTCTCCAGGACAACAACAAATCTGGGGCTCTGTGCTTTCTTTCGTTCTGAACAAGTGTTAGTGTTTTCTGCACAAAAGCGATTCTGCCAAGCAATGTGAACACTTCTGCTTCCCAGGCACAGAGAAGGTGCTAGCAGGGAATTCTCTGCCTGCCTTTCCCCAGTGCTCTGCAAGCTCTCCAGGACAACAACAAATCTGGGGCTCTGTGCTTTCTTTCGTTCTGAACAAGTGTTACTGTTTTCTGCACAAAAGCGATTCTGCCAAGCAATGTGAACACTTCAGCTTCCAGGCACAGAGAAGGTGCTAGCAGGGAATTCTCTGCCTGCCTTTCCCCAGTGCTCTGCAAGCTCTCCAGGACAACATAAAATCTGGGGCTCTGTGCTTTCTTTCGTTCTGAAAAAGTGTTACTGTTTTCTGCACAAAAGCGATTCTGCCAAGCAATGTGAACAGGCACAGAGAAGGTGCTAGCAGGGAATTCTCTGCCTGCCTTTCCCCAGTGCTCTGCAAGCTCTCCAGCACAACATAAAATCTGGGGCTCTGTGCTTTCTTTCGTTCTGAACAAGTGTTACTGTTTTCTGCACAAAAGCGATTCTGCGAAGCAATGTGAACACTTCTGCTTCCCAGGCACAGAGAAGGTGCTAGCAGGGAATTCTCTGCCTGCCTTTCCCCAGTGCTCTGCAAGCTCTCCAGGACAACAACAAATCTGGGGCTCTGTGCTTTCTTTCGTTCTGAACAAGTGTTACTGTTTTCTGCACAAAAGCGATTCTGCCAAGCAATGTGAACACTTCTGCTTCCCAGGCACAGAGAAGGTGCTAGCAGGGAATTCTCTGCCTGCCTTTCCCCAGTGCTCTGCAAGCTCTCCAGGACAACATAAAATCTGGGGCTCTGTGCTTTCTTTCGTTCTGAACAAGTGTTACTGTTTTCTGCACAAAAGCGATTCTGCCAAGCAATGTGAACACTTCTGCTTCCCAGGCACAGAGAAGGTGCTAGCAGGGAATTCTCTGCCTGCCTTTCCCCAGTGCTCTGCAAGCTCTCCAGGACAACATAAAATCTGGGGCTCTGTGCTTTCTTTCGTTCTGAACAAGTGTTACTGTTTTCTGCACAAAAGCGATTCTGCGAAGCAATGTGAACACTTCTGCTTCCCAGGCACAGAGAAGGTGCTAGCAGGGAATTCTCTGCCTGCCTTTCCCCAGTGCTCTGCAAGCTCTCCAGGACAACAACAAATCTGGGGCTCTGTGCTTTCTTTCGTTCTGAACAAGTGTTACTGTTTTCTGCACAAAAGCGATTCTGCCAAGCAATGTGAACACTTCTGCTTCCCAGGCACAGAGAAGGTGCTAGCAGGGAATTCTCTGCCTGCCTTTCCCCAGTGCTCTGCAAGCTCTCCAGGACAACATAAAATCTGGGTCTCTGTGCTTTCTTTCGTTCTGAACAAGTGTTACTGTTTTCTGCACAAAAGCGATTCTGCCAAGCAATGTGAACACTTCTGCTTCCCAGGCACAGAGAAGGTGCTAGCAGGGAATTCTCTGCCTGCCTTTCCCCAGTGCTCTGCAAGCTCTCCAGGACAACATAAAATCTGGGGCTCTGTGCTTTCTTTCGTTCTGAACAAGTGTTACTGTTTTCTGCACAAAAGCGATTCTGCGAAGCAATGTGAACACTTCTGCTTCCCAGGCACAGAGAAGGTGCTAGCAGGGAATTCTCTGCCTGCCTTTCCCCAGTGCTCTGCAAGCTCTCCAGGACAACATAAAATCTGGGGCTCTGTGCTTTCTTTCGTTCTGAACAAGTGTTACTGTTTTCTGCACAAAAGCGATTCTGCGAAGCAATGTGAACACTTCTGCTTCCCAGGCATAGAGAAGGTGCTAGCAGGGAATTCTCTGCCTGCCTTTCCCCAGTGCTCTGCAAGCTCTCCAGGACAACATAAAATCTGGGGCTCTGTGCTTTCTTTCGTTCTGAACAAGTGTTACTGTTTTCTGCACAAAAGCGATTCTGCCAAGCAATGTGAACAGGCACAGAGAAGGTGCTAGCAGGGAATTCTCTGCCTGACTTTCCCCAGTGCTCTGCAAGCTCTCCAGGACAACAACAAATCTGGGGCTCTGTGCTTTCTTTCGTTCTGAACAAGTATTACTGTTTTCTGCACAAAAGCGATTCTGCCAAGCAATGTGAACACTTCAGCTTCCAGGCACAGAGAAGGTGCTAGCAGGGAATTCTCTGCCTGCCTTTCCCCAGTGCTCTGCAAGCTCTCCAGGACAACAACAAATCTGGGGCTCTGTGCTTTCTTTCGTTCTGAACAAGTGTTACTGTTTTCTGCACAAAAGCGATTCTGCGAAGCAATGTGAACACTTCTGCTTCCCAGGCACAGAGAAGGTGCTAGCAGGGAATTCTCTGCCTGCCTTTCCCCAGTGCTCTGCAAGCTCTCCAGGACAACAACAAATCTGGGGCTCTGTGCTTTCTTTCGTTCTGAACAAGTGTTACTGTTTTCTGCACAAAAGCGATTCTGCGAAACAATGTGAACACTTCTGCTTCCCAGGCACAGAGAAGGTGCTAGCAGGGAATTCTCTGCCTGCCTTTCCCCAGTGCTCTGCAAGCTCTCCAGGACAACAACAAATCTGGGGCTCTGTGCTTTCTTTCGTTCTGAACAAGTGTTAGTGTTTTCTGCACAAAAGCGATTCTGCCAAGCAATGTGAACACTTCTGCTTCCCAGGCACAGAGAAGGTGCTAGCAGGGAATTCTCTGCCTGCCTTTCCCCAGTGCTCTGCAAGCTCTCCAGGACAACAACAAATCTGGGGCTCTGTGCTTTCTTTCGTTCTGAACAAGTGTTACTGTTTTCTGCACAAAAGCGATTCTGCCAAGCAATGTGAACACTTCTGCTTCCCAGGCACAGAGAAGGTGCTAGCGGGGAATTCTCTGCCTGCCTTTCCCCAGTGCTCTGCAAGCTCTCCAGGACAACAACAAATCTGGGGCTCTGTGCTTTCTTTCGTTCTGAACAAGTGTTACTGTTTTCTGCACAAAAGCGATTCTGCGAAGCAATGTGAACACTTCTGCTTCCCAGGCACAGAGAAGGTGCTAGCAGGGAATTCTCTGCCTGCCTTTCCCCAGTGCTCTGCAAGCTCTCCAGGACAACATAAAATCTGGGGCTCTGTGCTTTCTTTCGTTCTGAACAAGTGTTACTGTTTTCTGCACAAAAGCGATTCTGCCAAGCAATGTGAACAGGCACAGAGAAGGTGCTAGCAGGGAATTCTCTGCCTGCCTTTCCCCAGTGCTCTGCAAGCTCTCCAGGACAACAACAAATCTGGGGCTCTGTGCTTTCTTTCGTTCTGAACAAGTGTTACTGTTTTCTGCACAAAAGCGATTCTGCCAAGCAATGTGAACACTTCTGCTTCCCAGGCACAGAGAAGGTGCTAGCAGGGAATTCTCTGCCTGCCTTTCCCCAGTGCTCTGCAAGCTCTCCAGGACAACAACAAATCTGGGGCTCTGTGCTTTCTTTCGTTCTGAACAAGTGTTAGTGTTTTCTGCACAAAAGCGATTCTGCCAAGCAATGTGAACACTTCTGCTTCCCAGGCACAGAGAAGGTGCTAGCAGGGAATTCTCTGCCTGCCTTTCCCCAGTGCTCTGCAAGCTCTCCAGGACAACAACAAATCTGGGGCTCTGTGCTTTCTTTCGTTCTGAACAAGTGTTACTGTTTTCTGCACAAAAGCGATTCTGCCAAGCAATGTGAACACTTCAGCTTCCAGGCACAGAGAAGGTGCTAGCAGGGAATTCTCTGCCTGCCTTTCCCCAGTGCTCTGCAAGCTCTCCAGGACAACATAAAATCTGGGGCTCTGTGCTTTCTTTCGTTCTGAAAAAGTGTTACTGTTTTCTGCACAAAAGCGATTCTGCCAAGCAATGTGAACAGGCACAGAGAAGGTGCTAGCAGGGAATTCTCTGCCTGCCTTTCCCCAGTGCTCTGCAAGCTCTCCAGCACAACATAAAATCTGGGGCTCTGTGCTTTCTTTCGTTCTGAACAAGTGTTACTGTTTTCTGCACAAAAGCGATTCTGCGAAGCAATGTGAACACTTCTGCTTCCCAGGCACAGAGAAGGTGCTAGCAGGGAATTCTCTGCCTGCCTTTCCCCAGTGCTCTGCAAGCTCTCCAGGACAACAACAAATCTGGGGCTCTGTGCTTTCTTTCGTTCTGAACAAGTGTTACTGTTTTCTGCACAAAAGCGATTCTGCCAAGCAATGTGAACACTTCTGCTTCCCAGGCACAGAGAAGGTGCTAGCAGGGAATTCTCTGCCTGCCTTTCCCCAGTGGTCTGCAAGCTCTCCAGGACAACAACAAATCTGGGGCTCTGTGCTTTCTTTCGTTCTGAACAAGTGTTACTGTTTTCTGCACAAAAGCGATTCTGCCAAGCAATGTGAACACTTCTGCTTCCCAGGCACAGAGAAGGTGCTAGCAGGGAATTCTCTGCCTGCCTTTCCCCAGTGCTCTGCAAGCTCTCCAGGACAACATAAAATCAGGGGCTCTGTGCTTTCTTTCGTTCTGAACAAGTGTTACTGTTTTCTGCACAAAAGCGGTTCTGCGAAGCAATGTGAACACTTCTGCTTCCCAGGCACAGAGAAGGTGCTAGCAGGGAATTCTCTGCCTGCCTTTCCCCAGTGCTCTGCAAGCTCTCCAGGACAACAACAAATCTGGGGCTCTGTGCTTTCTTTCATTTTGAACAAGTGTTACTGTTTTCTGCACAAAAGCGATTCTGCGAAGCAATGTGAACACTTCTGCTTCCCAGGCACAGAGAAGGTGCTAGCAGGGAATTCTGTGCCTGCCTTTCCCCAGTGCTCTGCAAGCTCTCCAGGACAACATAAAATCTGGGTCTCTGTGCTTTCTTTCGTTCTGAACAAGTGTTACTGTTTTCTGCACAAAAGCGATTCTGCCAAGCAATGTGAACACTTCAGCTTCCAGGCACAGAGAAGGTGCTAGCAGGGAATTCTCTGCCTGCCTTTCCCCAGTGCTCCGCAAGCTCTCCAGGCAAACATAAAATCTGGGGCTCTGTGCTTTCTTTCGTTCTGAACAAGTGTTACTGTTTTCTGCACAAAAGCGATTCTGCCAAGCAATGTGAACAGGCACAGAGAAGGTGCTAGCAGGGAATTCTCTGCCTGCCTTTCCCCAGTGCTCTGCAAGCTCTCCAGGACAACATAAAATCTGGGGCTCTATGCTTTCTTTCGTTCTGAACAAGTGTTACTGTTTTCTGCACAAAAGCGATTCTGCCAAGCAATGTGAACACTTCAGCTTCCAGGCACAGAGAAGGTGCTAGCAGGGAATTCTCTGCCTGCCTTTCCCCAGTGCTCTGCAAGCTCTCCAGGACAATATAAAATCTGGGGCTCTGTGCTTTCTTTCGTTCTGAACAAGTGTTACTGTTTTCTGCACAAAAGCGATTCTGCGAAGCAATGTGAACACTTCTGCTTCCCAGGCACAGAGAAGGTGCTAGCAGGGAATTCTCTGCCTGCCTTTCCCCAGTGCTCTGCAAGCTCTCCAGGACAACAACAAATCTGGGGCTCTGTGCTTTCTTTCGTTCTGAACAAGTGTTACTGTTTTCTGCACAAAAGCGATTCTGCCAAGCAATGTGAACACTTCTGCTTCCCAGGCACAGAGAAGGTGCTAGCATGGAATTCTCTGCCTGCCTTTCCCCAGTGCTCTGCAAGCTCTCCAGGACAACATAAAATCTGGGGCTCTGTGCTTTCTTTCGTTCTGAACAAGTGTTACTGTTTTCTGCACAAAAGCGATTCTGCCAAGCAATGTGAACACTTCTGCTTCCCAGGCACAGAGAAGGTGCTAGCAGGGAATTCTCTGCCTGCCTTTCCCCAGTGCTCTGCAAGCTCTCCAGGACAACATAAAATCTGGGGCTCTGTGCTTTCTTTCGTTCTGAACAAGTGTTACTGTTTTCTGCACAAAAGCGATTCTGCGAAGCAATGTGAACACTTCTGCTTCCCAGGCACAGAGAAGGTGCTAGCAGGGAATTCTCTGCCTGCCTTTCCCCAGTGCTCTGCAAGCTCTCCAGGACAACATAAAATCTGGGGCTCTGTGCTTTCTTTCGTTCTGAACAAGTGTTACTGTTTTCTGCACAAAAGCGATTCTGCGAAGCAATGTGAACACTTCTGCTTCCCAGGCACAGAGAAGGTGCTAGCAGGGAATTCTCTGCCTGCCTTTCCCCAGTGCTCTGCAAGCTCTCCAGGACAACATAAAATCTGGGGCTCTGTGCTTTCTTTCGTTCTGAACAAGTGTTACTGTTTTCTGCACAAAAGCGATTCTGCCAAGCAATGTGAACACTTCTGCTTCCCAGGCACAGAGAAGGTGCTAGCAGGGAATTCTCTGCCTGCCTTTCCCCAGTGCTCTGCAAGCTCTCCAGGACAACATAAAATCTGGGTCTCTGTGCTTTCTTTCGTTCTGAACAAGTGTTACTGTTTTCTGCACAAAAGCGATTCTGCCAAGCAATGTGAACACTTCTGCTTCCCAGGCACAGAGAAGGTGCTAGCAGGGAATTCTCTGCCTGCCTTTCCCCAGTGCTCTGCAAGCTCTCCAGGACAACAACAAATCTGGGGCTCTGTGCTTTCTTTCGTTCTGAACAAGTGTTACTGTTTTCTGCACAAAAGCGATTCTGCGAAGCAATGTGAACACTTCTGCTTCCCAGGCACAGAGAAGGTGCTAGCAGGGAATTCTCTGCCTGCCTTTCCCCAGTGCTCTGCAAGCTCTCCAGGACAACAACAAATCTGGGGCTCTGTGCTTTCTTTCGTTCTGAACAAGTGTTACTGTTTTCTGCACAAAAGCGATTCTGCGAAACAATGTGAACACTTCTGCTTCCCAGGCACAGAGAAGGTGCTAGCAGGGAATTCTCTGCCTGCCTTTCCCCAGTGCTCTGCAAGCTCTCCAGGACAACAACAAATCTGGGGCTCTGTGCTTTCTTTCGTTCTGAACAAGTGTTACTGTTTTCTGCACAAAAGCGATTCTGCCAAGCAATGTGAACAGGCACAGAGAAGGTGCTAGCAGGGAATTCTCTGCCTGCCTTTCCCCAGTGCTCTGCAAGCTCTCCAGGACAACAACAAATCTGGGGCTCTGTGCTTTCTTTCGTTCTGAACAAGTGTTACTGTTTTCTGCACAAAAGCGATTCTGCCAAGCAATGTGAACACTTCTGCTTCCCAGGCACAGAGAAGGTGCTAGCAGGGAATTCTCTGCCTGCCTTTCCCCAGTGCTCTGCAAGCTCTCCAGGACAACATAAAATCTGGGGCTCTATGCTTTCTTTCGTTCTGAACAAGTATTACTGTTTTCTGCACAAAAGCGATTCTGCCAAGCAATGTGAACACTTCAGCTTCCAGGCACAGAGAAGGTGCTAGCAGGGAATTCTCTGCCTGCCTTTCCCCAGTGCTCTGCAAGCTCTCCAGGACAACATAAAATCTGGGGCTCTGTGCTTTCTTTCGTTCTGAACAAGTGTTACTGTTTTCTGCACAAAAGCGATTCTGCCAAGCAATGTGAACAGGCACAGAGAAGGGGCTAGAAGGAAATTCTCTGCCTGCCTTTCCCCAGTGCTCTGCAAGCTCTCCAGGACAATATAAAATCTGGGGCTCTGTGCTTTCTTTCGTTCTGAACAAGTGTTACTGTTTTCTGCACAAAAGCGATTCTGCCAAGCAATGTGAACACTTCTGCTTCCCAGGCACAGAGAAGGTGCTAGCAGGGAATTCTCTGCCTGCCTTTCCCCAGTGCTCTGCAAGCTCTCCAGGACAACAACAAATCTGGGGCTCTGTGCTTTCTTTCGTTCTGAACAAGTGTTACTGTTTTCTGCACAAAAGCGATTCTGCCAAGCAATGTGAACACTTCTGCTTCCCAGGCACAGAGAAGGTGCTAGCAGGGAATTCTCTGCCTGCCTTTCCCCAGTGCTCTGCAAGCTCTCCAGGACAACATAAAATCTGGGGCTCTGTGCTTTCTTTCGTTCTGAACAAGTGTTACTGTTTTCTGCACAAAAGCGATTCTGCGAAGCAATGTGAACACTTCTGCTTCCCAGGCATAGAGAAGGTGCTAGCAGGGAATTCTCTGCCTGCCTTTCCCCAGTGCTCTGCAAGCTCTCCAGGACAACATAAAATCTGGGGCTCTGTGCTTTCTTTCGTTCTGAACAAGTGTTACTGTTTTCTGCACAAAAGCGATTCTGCGAAGCAATGTGAACACTTCTGCTTCCCAGGCACAGAGAAGGTGCTAGCAGGGAATTCTCTGCCTGCCTTTCCCCAGTGCTCTGCAAGCTCTCCAGGACAACAACAAATCTGGGGCTCTGTGCTTTCTTTCATTTTGAACAAGTGTTACTGTTTTCTGCACAAAAGCGATTCTGCGAAGCAATGTGAACACTTCTGCTTCCCAGGCACAGAGAAGGTGCTAGCAGGGAATTCTCTGCCTGCCTTTCCCCAGTGCTCTGCAAGCTCTCCAGGACAACAACAAATCTGGGGCTCTGTGCTTTCTTTCGTTCTGAACAAGTGTTACTGTTTTCTGCACAAAAGCGATTCTGCCAAGCAATGTGAACAGGCACAGAGAAGGTGCTAGCAGGGAATTCTCTGCCTGCCTTTCCCCAGTGCTCTGCAAGCTCTCCAGGACAACAACAAATCTGGGGCTCTGTGCTTTCTTTCGTTCTGAACAAGTATTACTGTTTTCTGCACAAAAGCGATTCTGCCAAGCAATGTGAACACTTGAGCTTCCAGGCACAGAGAAGGTGCTAGCAGGGAATTCTCTGCCTGCCTTTCCCCAGTGCTCTGCAAGCTCTCCAGGACAACAACAAATCTGGGGCTCTGTGCTTTCTTTCGTTCTGAACAAGTGTTACTGTTTTCTGCACAAAAGCGATTCTGCGAAGCAATGTGAACACTTCTGCTTCCCAGGCACAGAGAAGGTGCTAGCAGGGAATTCTCTGCCTGCCTTTCCCCAGTGCTCTGCAAGCTCTCCAGGACAACAACAAATCTGGGGCTCTGTGCTTTCTTTCGTTCTGAACAAGTGTTACTGTTTTCTGCACAAAAGCGATTCTGCGAAACAATGTGAACACTTCTGCTTCCCAGGCACAGAGAAGGTGCTAGCAGGGAATTCTCTGCCTGCCTTTCCCCAGTGCTCTGCAAGCTCTCCAGGACAACAACAAATCTGGGGCTCTGTGCTTTCTTTCGTTCTGAACAAGTGTTACTGTTTTCTGCACAAAAGCGATTCTGCCAAGCAATGTGAACAGGCACAGAGAAGGTGCTAGCAGGGAATTCTCTGCCTGCCTTTCCCCAGTGCTCTGCAAGCTCTCCAGGACAACAACAAATCTGGGGCTCTGTGCTTTCTTTCGTTCTGAACAAGTGTTACTGTTTTCTGCACAAAAGCGATTCTGCCAAGCAATGTGAACACTTCTGCTTCCCAGGCACAGAGAAGGTGCTAGCAGGGAATTCTCTGCCTGCCTTTCCCCAGTGCTCTGCAAGCTCTCCAGGACAACATAAAATCTGGGGCTCTATGCTTTCTTTCGTTCTGAACAAGTATTACTGTTTTCTGCACAAAAGCGATTCTGCCAAGCAATGTGAACACTTCAGCTTCCAGGCACAGAGAAGGTGCTAGCAGGGAATTCTCTGCCTGCCTTTCCCCAGTGCTCTGCAAGCTCTCCAGGACAACATAAAATCTGGGGCTCTGTGCTTTCTTTCGTTCTGAACAAGTGTTACTGTTTTCTGCACAAAAGCGATTCTGCCAAGCAATGTGAACAGGCACAGAGAAGGGGCTAGAAGGAAATTCTCTGCCTGCCTTTCCCCAGTGCTCTGCAAGCTCTCCAGGACAATATAAAATCTGGGGCTCTGTGCTTTCTTTCGTTCTGAACAAGTGTTACTGTTTTCTGCACAAAAGCGATTCTGCCAAGCAATGTGAACACTTCTGCTTCCCAGGCACAGAGAAGGTGCTAGCAGGGAATTCTCTGCCTGCCTTTCCCCAGTGCTCTGCAAGCTCTCCAGGACAACAACAAATCTGGGGCTCTGTGCTTTCTTTCGTTCTGAACAAGTGTTACTGTTTTCTGCACAAAAGCGATTCTGCCAAGCAATGTGAACACTTCTGCTTCCCAGGCACAGAGAAGGTGCTAGCAGGGAATTCTCTGCCTGCCTTTCCCCAGTGCTCTGCAAGCTCTCCAGGACAACATAAAATCTGGGGCTCTGTGCTTTCTTTCGTTCTGAACAAGTGTTACTGTTTTCTGCACAAAAGCGATTCTGCGAAGCAATGTGAACACTTCTGCTTCCCAGGCATAGAGAAGGTGCTAGCAGGGAATTCTCTGCCTGCCTTTCCCCAGTGCTCTGCAAGCTCTCCAGGACAACATAAAATCTGGGGCTCTGTGCTTTCTTTCGTTCTGAACAAGTGTTACTGTTTTCTGCACAAAAGCGATTCTGCGAAGCAATGTGAACACTTCTGCTTCCCAGGCACAGAGAAGGTGCTAGCAGGGAATTCTCTGCCTGCCTTTCCCCAGTGCTCTGCAAGCTCTCCAGGACAACAACAAATCTGGGGCTCTGTGCTTTCTTTCATTTTGAACAAGTGTTACTGTTTTCTGCACAAAAGCGATTCTGCGAAGCAATGTGAACACTTCTGCTTCCCAGGCACAGAGAAGGTGCTAGCAGGGAATTCTCTGCCTGCCTTTCCCCAGTGCTCTGCAAGCTCTCCAGGACAACAACAAATCTGGGGCTCTGTGCTTTCTTTCGTTCTGAACAAGTGTTACTGTTTTCTGCACAAAAGCGATTCTGCCAAGCAATGTGAACAGGCACAGAGAAGGTGCTAGCAGGGAATTCTCTGCCTGCCTTTCCCCAGTGCTCTGCAAGCTCTCCAGGACAACAACAAATCTGGGGCTCTGTGCTTTCTTTCGTTCTGAACAAGTATTACTGTTTTCTGCACAAAAGCGATTCTGCCAAGCAATGTGAACACTTCAGCTTCCAGGCACAGAGAAGGTGCTAGCAGGGAATTCTCTGCCTGCCTTTCCCCAGTGCTCTGCAAGCTCTCCAGGACAACATAAAATCTGGGGCTCTGTGCTTTCTTTCGTTCTGAACAAGTGTTACTGTTTTCTGCACAAAAGCGATTCTGCCAAGCAATGTGAACAGGCACAGAGAAGGGGCTAGAAGGAAATTCTCTGCCTGCCTTTCCCCAGTGCTCTGCAAGCTCTCCAGGACAATATAAAATCTGGGGCTCTGTGCTTTCTTTCGTTCTGAACAAGTGTTACTGTTTTCTGCACAAAAGCGATTCTGCCAAGCAATGTGAACACTTCTGCTTCCCAGGCACAGAGAAGGTGCTAGCAGGGAATTCTCTGCCTGCCTTTCCCCAGTGCTCTGCAAGCTCTCCAGGACAACAACAAATCTGGGGCTCTGTGCTTTCTTTCGTTCTGAACAAGTGTTACTGTTTTCTGCACAAAAGCGATTCTGCCAAGCAATGTGAACACTTCTGCTTCCCAGGCACAGAGAAGGTGCTAGCAGGGAATTCTCTGCCTGCCTTTCCCCAGTGCTCTGCAAGCTCTCCAGGACAACATAAAATCTGGGGCTCTGTGCTTTCTTTCGTTCTGAACAAGTGTTACTGTTTTCTGCACAAAAGCGATTCTGCGAAGCAATGTGAACACTTCTGCTTCCCAGGCATAGAGAAGGTGCTAGCAGGGAATTCTCTGCCTGCCTTTCCCCAGTGCTCTGCAAGCTCTCCAGGACAACATAAAATCTGGGGCTCTGTGCTTTCTTTCGTTCTGAACAAGTGTTACTGTTTTCTGCACAAAAGCGATTCTGCGAAGCAATGTGAACACTTCTGCTTCCCAGGCACAGAGAAGGTGCTAGCAGGGAATTCTCTGCCTGCCTTTCCCCAGTGCTCTGCAAGCTCTCCAGGACAACAACAAATCTGGGGCTCTGTGCTTTCTTTCATTTTGAACAAGTGTTACTGTTTTCTGCACAAAAGCGATTCTGCGAAGCAATGTGAACACTTCTGCTTCCCAGGCACAGAGAAGGTGCTAGCAGGGAATTCTCTGCCTGCCTTTCCCCAGTGCTCTGCAAGCTCTCCAGGACAACAACAAATCTGGGGCTCTGTGCTTTCTTTCGTTCTGAACAAGTGTTACTGTTTTCTGCACAAAAGCGATTCTGCCAAGCAATGTGAACAGGCACAGAGAAGGTGCTAGCAGGGAATTCTCTGCCTGCCTTTCCCCAGTGCTCTGCAAGCTCTCCAGGACAATATAAAATCTGGGGCTCTGTGCTTTCTTTCGTTCTGAACAAGTGTTACTGTTTTCTGCACAAAAGCGATTCTGCCAAGCAATGTGAACACTTCTGCTTCCCAGGCACAGAGAAGGTGCTAGCAGGGAATTCTCTGCCTGCCTTTCCCCAGTGCTCTGCAAGCTCTCCAGGACAACAACAAATCTGGGGCTCTGTGCTTTCTTTCGTTCTGAACAAGTGTTACTGTTTTCTGCACTAAAGCGATTCTGCCAAGCAATGTGAACACTTCTGCTTCCCAGGCACAGAGAAGGTGCTAGCAGGGAATTCTCTGCCTGCCTTTCCCCAGTGGTCTGCAAGCTCTCCAGGACAACAACAAATCTGGGGCTCTGTGCTTTCTTTCGTTCTGAACAAGTGTTAATGTTTTCTGCACAAAAGCGATTCTGCGAAGCAATGTGAACACTTCTGCTTCCCAGGCACAGAGAAGGTACTAGCAGGGAATTCTCTGCCTGCCTTTCCCCAGTGCTCTGCAAGCTCTCCAGGACAACAACAAATCTGGGGCTCTGTGCTTTCTTTCGTTCTGAACAAGTGTTACTGTTTTCTGCACAAAAGCGATTCTGCGAAGCAATGTGAACACTTCTGCTTCCCAGGCACAGAGAAGGTGCTAGCAGGGAATTCTCTGCCTGCCTTTCCCCAGTGCTCTGCAAGCTCTCCAGGACAACATAAAATCTGGGTCTCTGTGCTTTCTTTCGTTCTGAACAAGTGTTACTGTTTTCTGCACAAAAGCGATTCTGCGAAGCAATGTGAACACTTCTGCTTCCCAGGCACAGAGAAGGTGCTAGCAGGGAATTCTCTGCCTGCCTTTCCCCAGTGCTCTGCAAGCTCTCCAGGACAACATAAAATCTGGGGCTCTGTGCTTTCTTTCGTTCTGAACAAGTGTTAGTGTTTTCTGCACAAAAGCGATTCTGCGAAGCAATGTGAACACTTCTGCTTCCCAGGCACAGAGAAGGTGCTAGCAGGGAATTCTCTGCCTGCCTTTCCCCAGTGCTCTGCAAGCTCTCCAGGACAACATAAAATCTGGGGCTCTGTGCTTTCTTTCGTTCTGAACAAGTGTTACTGTTTTCTGCACAAAAGCGATTCTGCGAAGCAATGTGAACACTTCTGCTTCCCAGGCACAGAGAAGGTGCTAGCAGGGAATTCTCTGCCTGCCTTTCCCCAGTGCTCTGCAAGCTCTCCAGGACAACATAAAATCTGGGGCTCTATGCTTTCTTTCGTTCTGAACAAGTGTTACTGTTTTCTGCACAAAAGCGATTCTGCCAAGCAATGTGAACACTTCAGCTTCCAGGCACAGAGAAGGTGCTAGCAGGGAATTCTCTGCCTGCCTTTCCCCAGTGCTCTGCAAGCTCTCCAGGACAACATAAAATCTGGGGCTCTGTGCTTTCTTTCGTTCTGAACAAGTGTTACTGTTTTCTGCACAAAAGCGATTCTGCCAAGCAATGTGAACAGGCACAGAGAAGGGGCTAGCAGGGAATTCTCTGCCTGCCTTTCCCCAGTGCTCTGCAAGCTCTCCAGGACAATATAAAATCTGGGGCTCTGTGCTTTCTTTCGTTCTGAACAAGTGTTACTGTTTTCTGCACAAAAGCGATTCTGCCAAGCAATGTGAACACTTCTGCTTCCCAGGCACAGAGAAGGTGCTAGCAGGGAATTCTCTGCCTGCCTTTCCCCAGTGCTCTGCAAGCTCTCCAGGACAACAACAAATCTGGGGCTCTGTGCTTTCTTTCGTTCTGAACAAGTGTTACTGTTTTCTGCACAAAAGCGATTCTGCCAAGCAATGTGAACACTTCTGCTTCCCAGGCACAGAGAAGGTGCTAGCAGGGAATTCTCTGCCTGCCTTTCCCCAGTGCTCTGCAAGCTCTCCAGGACAACATAAAATCTGGGGCTCTGTGCTTTCTTTCGTTCTGAACAAGTGTTACTGTTTTCTGCACAAAAGCGATTCTGCGAAGCAATGTGAACACTTCTGCTTCCCAGGCACAGAGAAGGTGCTAGCAGGGAATTCTCTGCCTGCCTTTCCCCAGTGCTCTGCAAGCTCTCCAGGACAACATAAAATCTGGGGCTCTGTGCTTTCTTTCGTTCTGAACAAGTGTTACTGTTTTCTGCACAAAAGCGATTCTGCGAAGCAATGTGAACACTTCTGCTTCCCAGGCACAGAGAAGGTGCTAGCAGGGAATTCTCTGCCTGCCTTTCCCCAGTGCTCTGCAAGCTCTCCAGGACAACAACAAATCTGGGGCTCTGTGCTTTCTTTCATTTTGAACAAGTGTTACTGTTTTCTGCACAAAAGCGATTCTGCGAAGCAATGTGAACACTTCTGCTTCCCAGGCACAGAGAAGGTGCTAGCAGGGAATTCTCTGCCTGCCTTTCCCCAGTGCTCTGCAAGCTCTCCAGGACAACAACAAATCTGGGGCTCTGTGCTTTCTTTCGTTCTGAACAAGTGTTACTGTTTTCTGCACAAAAGCGATTCTGCCAAGCAATGTGAACAGGCACAGAGAAGGTGCTAGCAGGGAATTCTCTGCCTGCCTTTCCCCAGTGCTCTGCAAGCTCTCCAGGACAACAACAAATCTGGGGCTCTGTGCTTTCTTTCGTTCTGAACAAGTATTACTGTTTTCTGCACAAAAGCGATTCTGCCAAGCAATGTGAACACTTCAGCTTCCAGGCACAGAGAAGGTGCTAGCAGGGAATTCTCTGCCTGCCTTTCCCCAGTGCTCTGCAAGCTCTCCAGGACAACATAAAATCTGGGGCTCTGTGCTTTCTTTCGTTCTGAACAAGTGTTACTGTTTTCTGCACAAAAGCGATTCTGCCAAGCAATGTGAACAGGCACAGAGAAGGGGCTAGAAGGAAATTCTCTGCCTGCCTTTCCCCAGTGCTCTGCAAGCTCTCCAGGACAATATAAAATCTGGGGCTCTGTGCTTTCTTTCGTTCTGAACAAGTGTTACTGTTTTCTGCACAAAAGCGATTCTGCCAAGCAATGTGAACACTTCTGCTTCCCAGGCACAGAGAAGGTGCTAGCAGGGAATTCTCTGCCTGCCTTTCCCCAGTGCTCTGCAAGCTCTCCAGGACAACAACAAATCTGGGGCTCTGTGCTTTCTTTCGTTCTGAACAAGTGTTACTGTTTTCTGCACAAAAGCGATTCTGCCAAGCAATGTGAACACTTCTGCTTCCCAGGCACAGAGAAGGTGCTAGCAGGGAATTCTCTGCCTGCCTTTCCCCAGTGCTCTGCAAGCTCTCCAGGACAACATAAAATCTGGGGCTCTGTGCTTTCTTTCGTTCTGAACAAGTGTTACTGTTTTCTGCACAAAAGCGATTCTGCGAAGCAATGTGAACACTTCTGCTTCCCAGGCATAGAGAAGGTGCTAGCAGGGAATTCTCTGCCTGCCTTTCCCCAGTGCTCTGCAAGCTCTCCAGGACAACATAAAATCTGGGGCTCTGTGCTTTCTTTCGTTCTGAACAAGTGTTACTGTTTTCTGCACAAAAGCGATTCTGCGAAGCAATGTGAACACTTCTGCTTCCCAGGCACAAAGAAGGTGCTAGCAGGGAATTCTCTGCCTGCCTTTCCCCAGTGCTCTGCAAGCTCTCCAGGACAACAACAAATCTGGGGCTCTGTGCTTTCTTTCATTTTGAACAAGTGTTACTGTTTTCTGCACAAAAGCGATTCTGCGAAGCAATGTGAACACTTCTGCTTCCCAGGCACAGAGAAGGTGCTAGCAGGGAATTCTCTGCCTGCCTTTCCCCAGTGCTCTGCAAGCTCTCCAGGACAACAACAAATCTGGGGCTCTGTGCTTTCTTTCGTTCTGAACAAGTGTTACTGTTTTCTGCACAAAAGCGATTCTGCCAAGCAATGTGAACAGGCACAGAGAAGGTGCTAGCAGGGAGTTCTCTGCCTGCCTTTCCCCAGTGCTCTGCAAGCTCTCCAGGACAATATAAAATCTGGGGCTCTGTGCTTTCTTTCGTTCTGAACAAGTGTTACTGTTTTCTGCACAAAAGCGATTCTGCCAAGCAATGTGAACACTTCTGCTTCCCAGGCACAGAGAAGGTGCTAGCAGGGAATTCTCTGCCTGCCTTTCCCCAGTGCTCTGCAAGCTCTCCAGGACAACAACAAATCTGGGGCTCTGTGCTTTCTTTCGTTCTGAACAAGTGTTACTGTTTTCTGCACTAAAGCGATTCTGCCAAGCAATGTGAACACTTCTGCTTCCCAGGCACAGAGAAGGTGCTAGCAGGGAATTCTCTGCCTGCCTTTCCCCAGTGGTCTGCAAGCTCTCCAGGACAACAACAAATCTGGGGCTCTGTGCTTTCTTTCATTCTGAACAAGTGTTAATGTTTTCTGCACAAAAGCGATTCTGCGAAGCAATGTGAACACTTCTGCTTCCCAGGCACAGAGAAGGTACTAGCAGGGAATTCTCTGCCTGCCTTTCCCCAGTGCTCTGCAAGCTCTCCAGGACAACAACAAATCTGGGGCTCTGTGCTTTCTTTCGTTCTGAACAAGTGTTACTGTTTTCTGCACAAAAGCGATTCTGCGAAGCAATGTGAACACTTCTGCTTCCCAGGCACAGAGAAGGTGCTAGCAGGGAATTCTCTGCCTGCCTTTCCCCAGTGCTCTGCAAGCTCTCCAGGACAACATAAAATCTGGGTCTCTGTGCTTTCTTTCGTTCTGAACAAGTGTTACTGTTTTCTGCACAAAAGCGATTCTGCGAAGCAATGTGAACACTTCTGCTTCCCAGGCACAGAGAAGGTGCTAGCAGGGAATTCTCTGCCTGCCTTTCCCCAGTGCTCTGCAAGCTCTCCAGGACAACATAAAATCTGGGGCTCTGTGCTTTCTTTCGTTCTGAACAAGTGTTAGTGTTTTCTGCACAAAAGCGATTCTGCGAAGCAATGTGAACACTTCTGCTTCCCAGGCACAGAGAAGGTGCTAGCAGGGAATTCTCTGCCTGCCTTTCCCCAGTGCTCTGCAAGCTCTCCAGGACAACATAAAATCTGGGGCTCTGTGCTTTCTTTCGTTCTGAACAAGTGTTACTGTTTTCTGCACAAAAGCGATTCTGCGAAGCAATGTGAACACTTCTGCTTCCCAGGCACAGAGAAGGTGCTAGCAGGGAATTCTCTGCCTGCCTTTCCCCAGTGCTCTGCAAGCTCTCCAGGACAACATAAAATCTGGGGCTCTATGCTTTCTTTCGTTCTGAACAAGTGTTACTGTTTTCTGCACAAAAGCGATTCTGCCAAGCAATGTGAACACTTCAGCTTCCAGGCACAGAGAAGGTGCTAGCAGGGAATTCTCTGCCTGCCTTTCCCCAGTGCTCTGCAAGCTCTCCAGGACAACATAAAATCTGGGGCTCTGTGCTTTCTTTCGTTCTGAACAAGTGTTACTGTTTTCTGCACAAAAGCGATTCTGCCAAGCAATGTGAACAGGCACAGAGAAGGGGCTAGCAGGGAATTCTCTGCCTGCCTTTCCCCAGTGCTCTGCAAGCTCTCCAGGACAATATAAAATCTGGGGCTCTGTGCTTTCTTTCGTTCTGAACAAGTGTTACTGTTTTCTGCACAAAAGCGATTCTGCCAAGCAATGTGAACACTTCTGCTTCCCAGGCACAGAGAAGGTGCTAGCAGGGAATTCTCTGCCTGCCTTTCCCCAGTGCTCTGCAAGCTCTCCAGGACAACAACAAATCTGGGGCTCTGTGCTTTCTTTCGTTCTGAACAAGTGTTACTGTTTTCTGCACAAAAGCGATTCTGCCAAGCAATGTGAACACTTCTGCTTCCCAGGCACAGAGAAGGTGCTAGCAGGGAATTCTCTGCCTGCCTTTCCCCAGTGCTCTGCAAGCTCTCCAGGACAACATAAAATCTGGGGCTCTGTGCTTTCTTTCGTTCTGAACAAGTGTTACTGTTTTCTGCACAAAAGCGATTCTGCGAAGCAATGTGAACACTTCTGCTTCCCAGGCACAGAGAAGGTGCTAGCAGGGAATTCTCTGCCTGCCTTTCCCCAGTGCTCTGCAAGCTCTCCAGGACAACATAAAATCTGGGGCTCTGTGCTTTCTTTCGTTCTGAACAAGTGTTAGTGTTTTCTGCACAAAAGCGATTCTGCGAAGCAATGTGAACACTTCTGCTTCCCAGGCACAGAGAAGGTGCTAGCAGGGAATTCTCTGCCTGCCTTTCCCCAGTGCTCTGCAAGCTCTCCAGGACAACAACAAATCTGGGGCTCTGTGCTTTCTTTCATTTTGAACAAGTGTTACTGTTTTCTGCACAAAAGCGATTCTGCGAAGCAATGTGAACACTTCTGCTTCCCAGGCACAGAGAAGGTGCTAGCAGGGAATTCTCTGCCTGCCTTTCCCCAGTGCTCTGCAAGCTCTCCAGGACAACAACAAATCTGGGGCTCTGTGCTTTCTTTCGTTCTGAACAAGTGTTACTGTTTTCTGCACAAAAGCGATTCTGCCAAGCAATGTGAACAGGCACAGAGAAGGTGCTAGCAGGGAATTCTCTGCCTGCCTTTCCCCAGTGCTCTGCAAGCTCTCCAGGACAACAACAAATCTGGGGCTCTGTGCTTTCTTTCGTTCTGAACAAGTGTTACTGTTTTCTGCACAAAAGCGATTCTGCCAAGCAATGTGAACACTTCTGCTTCCCAGGCACAGAGAAGGTGCTAGCAGGGAATTCTCTGCCTGCCTTTCCCCAGTGCTCTGCAAGCTCTCCAGGACAACAACAAATCTGGGGCTCTGTGCTTTCTTTCGTTCTGAACAAGTGTTACTGTTTTCTGCACAAAAGCGATTCTGCCAAGCAATGTGAACACTTCTGCTTCCCAGGCACAGAGAAGGTGCTAGCAGGGAATTCTCTGCCTGCCTTTCCCCAGTGCTCTGCAAGCTCTCCAGGACAACAACAAATCTGGGGCTCTGTGCTTTCTTTCGTTCTGAACAAGTGTTAGTGTTTTCTGCACAAAAGCGATTCTGCGAAGCAATGTGAACACTTCTGCTTCCCAGGCACAGAGAAGGTGCTAGCAGGGAATTCTCTGCCTGCCTTTCCCCAGTGCTCTGCAAGCTCTCCAGGACAACAACAAATCTGGGGCTCTGTGCTTTCTTTCGTTCTGAACAAGTGTTACTGTTTTCTGCACAAAAGCGATTCTGCGAAGCAATGTGAACACTTCTGCTTCCCAGGCACAGAGAAGGTGCTAGCAGGGAATTCTCTGCCTGCCTTTCCCCAGTGCTCTGCAAGCTCTCCAGGACAACATAAAATCTGGGTCTCTGTGCTTTCTTTCGTTCTGAACAAGTGTTAGTGTTTTCTGCACAAAAGCGATTCTGCGAAGCAATGTGAACACTTCTGCTTCCCAGGCACAGAGAAGGTGCTAGCAGGGAATTCTCTGCCTGCCTTTCCCCAGTGCTCTGCAAGCTCTCCAGGACAACATAAAATCTGGGGCTCTGTGCTTTCTTTCGTTCTGAACAAGTGTTACTGTTTTCTGCACAAAAGCGATTCTGCCAAGCAATGTGAACACTTCTGCTTCCCAGGCACAGAGAAGGTGCTAGCAGGGAATTCTCTGCCTGCCTTTCCCCAGTGCTCTGCAAGCTCTCCAGGACAACAACAAATCTGGGGCTCTGTGCTTTCTTTCGTTCTGAACAAGTGTTACTGTTTTCTGCACAAAAGCGATTCTGCCAAGCAATGTGAACAGTTCTGCTTCCCAGGCACAGAGAAGGTGCTAGCAGGGAATTCTCTGCCTGCCTTTCCCCAGTGCTCTGCAAGCTCTCCAGGACAACAACAAATCTGGGGCTCTGTGCTTTCTTTCGTTCTGAACAAGTGTTACTGTTTTCTGCACAAAAGCGATTCTGCCAAGCAATGTGAACAGGCACAGAGAAGGTGCTAGCAGGGAATTCTCTGCCTGCCTTTCCCCAGTGCTCTGCAAGCTCTCCAGGACAACATAAAATCTGGGGCTCTGTGCTTTCTTTCGTTCTGAACAAGTGTTACTGTTTTCTGCACAAAAGCGATTCTGCCAAGCAATGTGAACAGTTCTGCTTCCCAGGCACAGAGAAGGTGCTAGCAGGGAATTCTCTGCCTGCCTTTCCCCAGTGCTCTGCAAGCTCTCCAGGACAACATAAAATCTGGGGCTCTCTGCTTTCTTTCGTTCTGAACAAGTGTTACTGTTTTCTGCACAAAAGCGATTCTGCCAAGCAATGTGAACAGGCACAGAGAAGGTGCTAGCAGGGAATTCTCTGCCTGCCTTTCCCCAGTGCTCTGCAAGCTCTCCAGGACAACAACAAATCTGGGGCTCTGTGCTTTCTTTCGTTCTGAACAAGTGTTACTGTTTTCTGCACAAAAGCGATTCTGCCAAGCAATGTGAACAGGCACAGAGAAGGTGCTAGCAGGGAATTCTCTGCCTGCCTTTCCCCAGTGCTCTGCAAGCTCTCCAGGACAACATAAAATCTGGGGCTCTATGCTTTCTTTCGTTCTGAACAAGTGTTACTGTTTTCTGCACAAAAGCGATTCTGCCAAGCAATGTGAACACTTCAGCTTCCAGGCACAGAGAAGGTGCTAGCAGGGAATTCTCTGCCTGCCTTTCCCCAGTGCTCTGCAAGCTCTCCAGGACAACAACAAATCTGGGGCTCTGTGCTTTCTTTCGTTCTGAACAAGTGTTACTGTTTTCTGCACAAAAGCGATTCTGCGAAGCAATGTGAACACTTCTGCTTCCCAGGCACAGAGAAGGTGCTAGCAGGGAATTCTCTGCCTGCCTTTCCCCAGTGCTCTGCAAGCTCTCCAGGACAACAACAAATCTGGGGCTCTGTGCTTTCTTTCGTTCTGAACAAGTGTTACTGTTTTCTGCACAAAAGCGATTCTGCCAAGCAATGTGAACACTTCTGCTTCCCAGGCACAGAGAAGGTGCTAGCAGGGAATTCTCTGCCTGCCTTTCCCCAGTGCTCTGCAAGCTCTCCAGGACAACATAAAATCTGGGGCTCTGTGCTTTCTTTCGTTCTGAACAAGTGTTACTGTTTTCTGCACAAAAGCGATTCTGCCAAGCAATGTGAACACTTCTGCTTCCCAGGCACAGAGAAGGTGCTAGCAGGGAATTCTCTGCCTGCCTTTCCCCAGTGCTCTGCAAGCTCTCCAGGACAACATAAAATCTGGGGCTCTGTGCTTTCTTTCGTTCTGAACAAGTGTTACTGTTTTCTGCACAAAAGCGATTCTGCCAAGCAATGTGAACACTTCTGCTTCCCAGGCACAGAGAAGGTGCTAGCAGGGAATTCTCTGCCCGCCTTTCCCCAGTGCTCTGCAAGCTCTCCAGGACAACATAAAATCTGGGGCTCTGTGCTTTCTTTCGTTCTGAACAAGTGTTACTGTTTTCTGCACAAAAGCGATTCTGCCAAGCAATGTGAACACTTCTGCTTCCCAGGCACAGAGAAGGTGCTAGCAGGGAATTCTCTGCCTGCCTTTCCCCAGTGCTCTGCAAGCTCTCCAGGACAACATAAAATCTGGGGCTCTGTGCTTTCTTTCGTTCTGAACAAGTGTTACTGTTTTCTGCACAAAAGCGATTCTGCCAAGCAATGTGAACAGGCACAGAGAAGGTGCTAGCAGGGAATTCTCTGCCTGCCTTTCCCCAGTGCTCTGCAAGCTCTCCAGGACAACATAAAATCTGGGGCTCTATGCTTTCTTTCGTTCTGAACAAGTGTTACTGTTTTCTGCACAAAAGCGATTCTGCCAAGCAATGTGAACACTTCTGCTTCCCAGGCACAGAGAAGGTGCTAGCAGGGAATTCTCTGCCTGCCTTTCCCCAGTGCTCTGCAAGCTCTCCAGGACAACATAAAATCTGGGGCTCTGTGCTTTCTTTCGTTCTGAACAAGTGTTACTGTTTTCTGCACAAAAGCGATTCTGCCAAGCAATGTGAACACTTCTGCTTCCCAGGCACAGAGAAGGTGCTAGCAGGGAATTCTCTGCCTGCCTTTCCCCAGTGCTCTGCAAGCTCTCCAGGACAACATAAAATCTGGGGCTCTGTGCTTTCTTTCGTTCTGAACAAGTGTTACTGTTTTCTGCACAAAAGCGATTCTGCGAAGCAATGTGAACACTTCTGCTTCCCAGGCACAGAGAAGGTGCTAGCAGGGAATTCTCTGCCTGCCTTTCCCCAGTGCTCTGCAAGCTCTCCAGGACAACAACAAATCTGGGGCTCTGTGCTTTCTTTCGTTCTGAACAAGTGTTACTGTTTTCTGCACAAAAGCGATTCTGCGAAGCAATGTGAACACTTCTGCTTCCCAGGCACAGAGAAGGTGCTAGCAGGGAATTCTCTGCCTGCCTTTCCCCAGTGCTCTGCAAGCTCTCCAGGACAACATAAAATCTGGGTCTCTGTGCTTTCTTTCGTTCTGAACAAGTGTTAGTGTTTTCTGCACAAAAGCGATTCTGCGAAGCAATGTGAACACTTCTGCTTCCCAGGCACAGAGAAGGTGCTAGCAGGGAATTCTCTGCCTGCCTTTCCCCAGTGCTCTGCAAGCTCTCCAGGACAACATAAAATCTGGGGCTCTGTGCTTTCTTTCGTTCTGAACAAGTGTTACTGTTTTCTGCACAAAAGCGATTCTGCCAAGCAATGTGAACACTTCTGCTTCCCAGGCACAGAGAAGGTGCTAGCAGGGAATTCTCTGCCTGCCTTTCCCCAGTGCTCTGCAAGCTCTCCAGGACAACAACAAATCTGGGGCTCTGTGCTTTCTTTCGTTCTGAACAAGTGTTACTGTTTTCTGCACAAAAGCGATTCTGCCAAGCAATGTGAACAGTTCTGCTTCCCAGGCACAGAGAAGGTGCTAGCAGGGAATTCTCTGCCTGCCTTTCCCCAGTGCTCTGCAAGCTCTCCAGGACAACATAAAATCTGGGGCTCTGTGCTTTCTTTCGTTCTGAACAAGTGTTACTGTTTTCTGCACAAAAGCGATTCTGCCAAGCAATGTGAACAGGCACAGAGAAGGTGCTAGCAGGGAATTCTCTGCCTGCCTTTCCCCAGTGCTCTGCAAGCTCTCCAGGACAACATAAAATCTGGGGCTCTGTGCTTTCTTTCGTTCTGAACAAGTGTTACTGTTTTCTGCACAAAAGCGATTCTGCCAAGCAATGTGAACACTTCTGCTTCCCAGGCACAGAGAAGGTGCTAGCAGGGAATTCTCTGCCTGCCTTTCCCCAGTGCTCTGCAAGCTCTCCAGGACAACATAAAATCTGGGGCTCTCTGCTTTCTTTCGTTCTGAACAAGTGTTACTGTTTTCTGCACAAAAGCGATTCTGCGAAGCAATGTGAACAGGCACAGAGAAGGTGCTAGCAGGGAATTCTCTGCCTGCCTTTCCCCAGTGCTCTGCAAGCTCTCCAGGACAACAACAAATCTGGGGCTCTGTGCTTTCTTTCGTTCTGAACAAGTGTTACTGTTTTCTGCACAAAAGCGATTCTGCCAAGCAATGTGAACAGGCACAGAGAAGGTGCTAGCAGGGAATTCTCTGCCTGCCTTTCCCCAGTGCTCTGCAAGCTCTCCAGGACAACATAAAATCTGGGGCTCTATGCTTTCTTTCGTTCTGAACAAGTGTTACTGTTTTCTGCACAAAAGCGATTCTGCCAAGCAATGTGAACACTTCAGCTTCCAGGCACAGAGAAGGTGCTAGCAGGGAATTCTCTGCCTGCCTTTCCCCAGTGCTCTGCAAGCTCTCCAGGACAATATAAAATCTGGGGCTCTGTGCTTTCTTTCGTTCTGAACAAGTGTTACTGTTTTCTGCACAAAAGCGATTCTGCGAAGCAATGTGAACACTTCTGCTTCCCAGGCACAGAGAAGGTGCTAGCAGGGAATTCTCTGCCTGCCTTTCCCCAGTGCTCTGCAAGCTCTCCAGGACAACAACAAATCTGGGGCTCTGTGCTTTCTTTCGTTCTGAACAAGTGTTACTGTTTTCTGCACAAAAGCGATTCTGCCAAGCAATGTGAACACTTCTGCTTCCCAGGCACAGAGAAGGTGCTAGCAGGGAATTCTCTGCCTGCCTTTCCCCAGTGCTCTGCAAGCTCTCCAGGACAACATAAAATCTGGGGCTCTGTGCTTTCTTTCGTTCTGAACAAGTGTTACTGTTTTCTGCACAAAAGCGATTCTGCCAAGCAATGTGAACACTTCTGCTTCCCAGGCACAGAGAAGGTGCTAGCAGGGAATTCTCTGCCTGCCTTTCCCCAGTGCTCTGCAAGCTCTCCAGGACAACAACAAATCTGGGGCTCTGTGCTTTCTTTCGTTCTGAACAAGTGTTACTGTTTTCTGCACAAAAGCGATTCTGCCAAGCAATGTGAACACTTCTGCTTCCCAGGCACAGAGAAGGTGCTAGCAGGGAATTCTCTGCCCGCCTTTCCCCAGTGCTCTGCAAGCTCTCCAGGACAACATAAAATCTGGGGCTCTGTGCTTTCTTTCGTTCTGAACAAGTGTTACTGTTTTCTGCACAAAAGCGATTCTGCCAAGCAATGTGAACACTTCTGCTTCCCAGGCACAGAGAAGGTGCTAGCAGGGAATTCTCTGCCTGCCTTTCCCCAGTGCTCTGCAAGCTCTCCAGGACAACATAAAATCTGGGGCTCTGTGCTTTCTTTCGTTCTGAACAAGTGTTACTGTTTTCTGCACAAAAGCGATTCTGCCAAGCAATGTGAACAGGCACAGAGAAGGTGCTAGCAGGGAATTCTCTGCCTGCCTTTCCCCAGTGCTCTGCAAGCTCTCCAGGACAACATAAAATCTGGGGCTCTATGCTTTCTTTCGTTCTGAACAAGTGTTACTGTTTTCTGCACAAAAGCGATTCTGCCAAGCAATGTGAACACTTCTGCTTCCCAGGCACAGAGAAGGTGCTAGCAGGGAATTCTCTGCCTGCCTTTCCCCAGTGCTCTGCAAGCTCTCCAGGACAACATAAAATCTGGGGCTCTGTGCTTTCTTTCGTTCTGAACAAGTGTTACTGTTTTCTGCACAAAAGCGATTCTGCCAAGCAATGTGAACACTTCTGCTTCCCAGGCACAGAGAAGGTGCTAGCAGGGAATTCTCTGCCTGCCTTTCCCCAGTGCTCTGCAAGCTCTCCAGGACAACATAAAATCTGGGGCTCTGTGCTTTCTTTCGTTCTGAACAAGTGTTACTGTTTTCTGCACAAAAGCGATTCTGCGAAGCAATGTGAACACTTCTGCTTCCCAGGCACAGAGAAGGTGCTAGCAGGGAATTCTCTGCCTGCCTTTCCCCAGTGCTCTGCAAGCTCTCCAGGACAACAACAAATCTGGGGCTCTGTGCTTTCTTTCGTTCTGAACAAGTGTTACTGTTTTCTGCACAAAAGCGATTCTGCGAAGCAATGTGAACACTTCTGCTTCCCAGGCACAGAGAAGGTGCTAGCAGGGAATTCTCTGCCTGCCTTTCCCCAGTGCTCTGCAAGCTGTCCAGGACAACAACAAATCTGGGGCTCTGTGCTTTCTTTCGTTCTGAACAAGTGTTACTGTTTTCTGCACAAAAGCGATTCTGCGAAGCAATGTGAACACTTCTGCTTCCCAGGCACAGAGAAGGTGCTAGCAGGGAATTCTCTGCCTGCCTTTCCCCAGTGCTCTGCAAGCTCTCCAGGACAACATAAAATCTGGGGCTCTGTGCTTTCTTTCGTTCTGAACAAGTGTTACTGTTTTCTGCACAAAAGCGATTCTGCCAAGCAATGTGAACACTTCTGCTTCCCAGGCACAGAGAAGGTGCTAGCAGGGAATTCTCTGCCTGCCTTTCCCCAGTGCTCTGCAAGCTCTCCAGGACAACATAAAATCTGGGTCTCTGTGCTTTCTTTCGTTCTGAACAAGTGTTACTGTTTTCTGCACAAAAGCGATTCTGCCAAGCAATGTGAACACTTCTGCTTCCCAGGCACAGAGAAGGTGCTAGCAGGGAATTCTCTGCCTGCCTTTCCCCAGTGCTCTGCAAGCTCTCCAGGACAACAACAAATCTGGGGCTCTGTGCTTTCTTTCGTTCTGAACAAGTGTTAGTGTTTTCTGCACAAAAGCGATTCTGCCAAGCAATGTGAACACTTCTGCTTCCCAGGCACAGAGAAGGTGCTAGCAGGGAATTCTCTGCCTGCCTTTCCCCAGTGCTCTGCAAGCTCTCCAGGACAACAACAAATCTGGGGCTCTGTGCTTTCTTTCGTTCTGAACAAGTGTTACTGTTTTCTGCACAAAAGCGATTCTGCGAAGCAATGTGAACACTTCTGCTTCCCAGGCACAGAGAAGGTGCTAGCAGGGAATTCTCTGCCTGCCTTTCCCCAGTGCTCTGCAAGCTCTCCAGGACAACATAAAATCTGGGGCTCTGTGCTTTCTTTCGTTCTGAACAAGTGTTACTGTTTTCTGCACAAAAGCGATTCTGCCAAGCAATGTGAACAGGCACAGAGAAGGTGCTAGCAGGGAATTCTCTGCCTGCCTTTCCCCAGTGCTCTGCAAGCTCTCCAGGACAACATAAAATCTGGGGCTCTGTGCTTTCTTTCGTTCTGAACAAGTGTTACTGTTTTCTGCACAAAAGCGATTCTGCCAAGCAATGTGAACAGTTCTGCTTCCCAGGCACAGAGAAGGTGCTAGCAGGGAATTCTCTGCCTGCCTTTCCCCAGTGCTCTGCAAGCTCTCCAGGACAACATAAAATCTGGGGCTCTGTGCTTTCTTTCGTTCTGAACAAGTGTTACTGTTTTCTGCACAAAAGCGATTCTGCCAAGCAATGTGAACAGGCACAGAGAAGGTGCTAGCAGGGAATTCTCTGCCTGCCTTTCCCCAGTGCTCTGCAAGCTCTCCAGGACAACATAAAATCTGGGGCTCTGTGCTTTCTTTCGTTCTGAACAAGTGTTACTGTTTTCTGCACAAAAGCGATTCTGCCAAGCAATGTGAACAGGCACAGAGAAGGTGCTAGCAGGGAATTCTCTGCCTGCCTTTCCCCAGTGCTCTGCAAGCTCTCCAGGACAATATAAAATCTGGGGCTCTGTGCTTTCTTTCGTTCTGAACAAGTGTTACTGTTTTCTGCACAAAAGCGATTCTGCCAAGCAATGTGAACACTTCTGCTTCCCAGGCACAGAGAAGGTGCTAGCAGGGAATTCTCTGCCTGCCTTTCCCCAGTGCTCTGCAAGCTCTCCAGGACAACAACAAATCTGGGGCTCTGTGCTTTCTTTCGTTCTGAACAAGTGTTACTGTTTTCTGCACAAAAGCGATTCTGCCAAGCAATGTGAACACTTCTGCTTCCCAGGCACAGAGAAGGTGCTAGCAGGGAATTCTCTGCCTGCCTTTCCCCAGTGCTCTGCAAGCTCTCCAGGACAACATAAAATCTGGGGCTCTGTGCTTTCTTTCGTTCTGAACAAGTGTTACTGTTTTCTGCACAAAAGCGATTCTGCCAAGCAATGTGAACACTTCTGCTTCCCAGGCACAGAGAAGGTGCTAGCAGGGAATTCTCTGCCTGCCTTTCCCCAGTGCTCTGCAAGCTCTCCAGGACAACATAAAATCTGGGGCTCTGTGCTTTCTTTCGTTCTGAACAAGTGTTACTGTTTTCTGCACAAAAGCGATTCTGCGAAGCAATGTGAACACTTCTGCTTCCCAGGCACAGAGAAGGTGCTAGCAGGGAATTCTCTGCCTGCCTTTCCCCAGTGCTCTGCAAGCTCTCCAGGACAACATAAAATCTGGGGCTCTGTGCTTTCTTTCGTTCTGAACAAGTGTTACTGTTTTCTGCACAAAAGCGATTCTGCCAAGCAATGTGAACACTTCTGCTTCCCAGGCACAGAGAAGGTGCTAGCAGGGAATTCTCTGCCTGCCTTTCCCCAGTGCTCTGCAAGCTCTCCAGGACAACATAAAATCTGGGGCTCTGTGCTTTCTTTCGTTCTGAACAAGTGTTACTGTTTTCTGCACAAAAGCGATTCTGCGAAGCAATGTGAACACTTCTGCTTCCCAGGCACAGAGAAGGTGCTAGCAGGGAATTCTCTGCCTGCCTTTCCCCAGTGCTCTGCAAGCTCTCCAGGACAACATAAAATCTGGGGCTCTGTGCTTTCTTTCGTTCTGAACAAGTGTTACTGTTTTCTGCACAAAAGCGATTCTGCCAAGCAATGTGAACAGGCACAGAGAAGGTGCTAGCAGGGAATTCTCTGCCTGCCTTTCCCCAGTGCTCTGCAAGCTCTCCAGGACAACATAAAATCTGGGGCTCTGTGCTTTCTTTCGTTCTGAACAAGTGTTACTGTTTTCTGCACAAAAGCGATTCTGCCAAGCAATGTGAACAGGCACAGAGAAGGTGCTAGCAGGGAATTCTCTGCCTGCCTTTCCCCAGTGCTCTGCAAGCTCTCCAGGACAACATAAAATCTGGGGCTCTATGCTTTCTTTCGTTCTGAACAAGTGTTACTGTTTTCTGCACAAAAGCGATTCTGCCAAGCAATGTGAACACTTCTGCTTCCCAGGCACAGAGAAGGTGCTAGCAGGGAATTCTCTGCCTGCCTTTCCCCAGTGCTCTGCAAGCTCTCCAGGACAACATAAAATCTGGGGCTCTGTGCTTTCTTTCGTTCTGAACAAGTGTTACTGTTTTCTGCACAAAAGCGATTCTGCCAAGCAATGTGAACACTTCTGCTTCCCAGGCACAGAGAAGGTGCTAGCAGGGAATTCTCTGCCTGCCTTTCCCCAGTGCTCTGCAAGCTCTCCAGGACAACAACAAATCTGGGGCTCTGTGCTTTCTTTCGTTCTGAACAAGTGTTACTGTTTTCTGCACAAAAGCGATTCTGCGAAGCAATGTGAACACTTCTGCTTCCCAGGCACAGAGAAGGTGCTAGCAGGGAATTCTCTGCCTGCCTTTCCCCAGTGCTCTGCAAGCTCTCCAGGACAACATAAAATCTGGGGCTCTGTGCTTTCTTTCGTTCTGAACAAGTGTTACTGTTTTCTGCACAAAAGCGATTCTGCGAAGCAATGTGAACACTTCTGCTTCCCAGGCACAGAGAAGGTGCTAGCAGGGAATTCTCTGCCTGCCTTTCCCCAGTGCTCTGCAAGCTCTCCAGGACAACATAAAATCTGGGGCTCTGTGCTTTCTTTCGTTCTGAACAAGTGTTACTGTTTTCTGCACAAAAGCGATTCTGCCAAGCAATGTGAACACTTCTGCTTCCCAGGCACAGAGAAGGTGCTAGCAGGGAATTCTCTGCCTGCCTTTCCCCAGTGCTCTGCAAGCTCTCCAGGACAACATAAAATCTGGGGCTCTGTGCTTTCTTTCGTTCTGAACAAGTGTTACTGTTTTCTGCACAAAAGCGATTCTGCCAAGCAATGTGAACACTTCTGCTTCCCAGGCACAGAGAAGGTGCTAGCAGGGAATTCTCTGCCTGCCTTTCCCCAGTGCTCTGCAAGCTCTCCAGGACAACATAAAATCTGGGTCTCTGTGCTTTCTTTCGTTCTGAACAAGTGTTACTGTTTTCTGCACAAAAGCGATTCTGCGAAGCAATGTGAACACTTCTGCTTCCCAGGCACAGAGAAGGTGCTAGCAGGGAATTCTCTGCCTGCCTTTCCCCAGTGCTCTGCAAGCTCTCCAGGACAACAACAAATCTGGGGCTCTGTGCTTTCTTTCGTTCTGAACAAGTGTTACTGTTTTCTGCACAAAAGCGATTCTGCGAAGCAATGTGAACACTTCTGCTTCCCAGGCACAGAGAAGGTGCTAGCGGGGAATTCTCTGCCTGCCTTTCCCCAGTGCTCTGCAAGCTCTCCAGGACAACAACAAATCTGGGGCTCTGTGCTTTCTTTCGTTCTGAACAAGTGTTACTGTTTTCTGCACAAAAGCGATTCTGCGAAGCAATGTGAACACTTCTGCTTCCCAGGCACAGAGAAGGTGCTAGCAGGGAATTCTCTGCCTGCCTTTCCCCAGTGCTCTGCAAGCTCTCCAGGACAACATAAAATCTGGGGCTCTGTGCTTTCTTTCGTTCTGAACAAGTGTTACTGTTTTCTGCACAAAAGCGATTCTGCCAAGCAATGTGAACAGGCACAGAGAAGGTGCTAGCAGGGAATTCTCTGCCTGCCTTTCCCCAGTGCTCTGCAAGCTCTCCAGGACAACATAAAATCTGGGGCTCTGTGCTTTCTTTCGTTCTGAACAAGTGTTACTGTTTTCTGCACAAAAGCGATTCTGCCAAGCAATGTGAACAGTTCTGCTTCCCAGGCACAGAGAAGGTGCTAGCAGGGAATTCTCTGCCTGCCTTTCCCCAGTGCTCTGCAAGCTCTCCAGGACAACATAAAATCTGGGGCTCTGTGCTTTCTTTCGTTCTGAACAAGTGTTAGTGTTTTCTGCACAAAAGCGATTCTGCCAAGCAATGTGAACACTTCTGCTTCCCAGGCACAGAGAAGGTGCTAGCAGGGAATTCTCTGCCTGCCTTTCCCCAGTGCTCTGCAAGCTCTCCAGGACAACAACAAATCTGGGGCTCTGTGCTTTCTTTCGTTCTGAACAAGTGTTACTGTTTTCTGCACAAAAGCGATTCTGCCAAGCAATGTGAACACTTCAGCTTCCAGGCACAGAGAAGGTGCTAGCAGGGAATTCTCTGCCTGCCTTTCCCCAGTGCTCTGCAAGCTCTCCAGGACAACATAAAATCTGGGGCTCTGTGCTTTCTTTCGTTCTGAAAAAGTGTTACTGTTTTCTGCACAAAAGCGATTCTGCCAAGCAATGTGAACAGGCACAGAGAAGGTGCTAGCAGGGAATTCTCTGCCTGCCTTTCCCCAGTGCTCTGCAAGCTCTCCAGCACAACATAAAATCTGGGGCTCTGTGCTTTCTTTCGTTCTGAACAAGTGTTACTGTTTTCTGCACAAAAGCGATTCTGCGAAGCAATGTGAACACTTCAGCTTCCAGGCACAGAGAAGGTGCTAGCAGGGAATTCTCTGCCTGCCTTTCCCCAGTGCTCCGCAAGCTCTCCAGGACAACATAAAATCTGGGGCTCTGTGCTTTCTTTCGTTCTGAACAAGTGTTACTGTTTTCTGCACAAAAGCGATTCTGCGAAGCAATGTGAACACTTCTGCTTCCCAGGCACAGAGAAGGTGCTAGCAGGGAATTCTCTGCCTGCCTTTCCCCAGTGCTCTGCAAGCTCTCCAGGACAACATAAAATCTGGGGCTCTGTGCTTTCTTTCGTTCTGAACAAGTGTTAGTATTTTCTGCACAAAAGCGATTCTGCGAAGCAATGTGAACACTTCTGCTTCCCAGGCACAGAGAAGGTGCTAGCAGGGAATTCTCTGCCTGCCTTTCCCCAGTGCTCCGCAAGCTCTCCAGGACAACATAAAATCTGGGGCTCTGTGCTTTCTTTCGTTCTGAACAAGTGTTAGTGTTTTCTGCACAAAAGCGATTCTGCCAAGCAATGTGAACACTTCTGCTTCCCAGGCACAGAGAAGGTGCTAGCAGGGAATTCTCTGCCTGCCTTTCCCCAGTGCTCTGCAAGCTCTCCAGGACAACATAAAATCTGGGGCTCTGTGCTCTCTTTCGTTCTGAACAAGTGTTACTGTTTTCTGCACAAAAGCGATTCTGCCAAGCAATGTGAACAGGCACAGAGAAGGTGCTAGCAGGGAATTCTCTGCCTGCCTTTCCCCAGTGCTCCGCAAGCTCTCCAGGACAACATAAAATCTGGGGCTCTGTGCTTTCTTTCGTTCTGAACAAGTGTTACTGTTTTCTGCACAAAAGCGATTCTGCGAAGCAATGTGAACACTTCTGCTTCCCAGGCACAGAGAAGGTGCTAGCAGGGAATTCTCTGCCTGCCTTTCCCCAGTGCTCTGCAAGCTCTCCAGGACAACATAAAATCTGGGGCTCTGTGCTTTCTTTCGTTCTGAACAAGTGTTAGTATTTTCTGCACAAAAGCGATTCTGCCAAGCAATGTGAACACTTCTGCTTCCCAGGCACAGAGAAGGTGCTAGCAGGGAATTCTCTGCCTGCCTTTCCCCAGTGCTCCGCAAGCTCTCCAGGACAACATAAAATCTGGGGCTCTGTGCTTTCTTTCGTTCTGAACAAGTGTTACTGTTTTCTGCACAAAAGCGATTCTGCCAAGCAATGTGAACAGGCACAGAGAAGGTGCTAGCAGGGAATTCTCTGCCTGCCTTTCCCCAGTGCTCTGCAAGCTCTCCAGGACAACAACAAATCTGGGGCTCTGTGCTTTCTTTCGTTCTGAACAAGTGTTACTGTTTTCTGCACAAAAGCGATTCTGCGAAGCAATGTGAACACTTCTGCTTCCCAGGCACAGAGAAGGTGCTAGCAGGGAATTCTCTGCCTGCCTTTCCCCAGTGCTCTGCAAGCTCTCCAGGACAACAACAAATCTGGGGCTCTGTGCTTTCTTTCGTTCTGAACAAGTGTTACTGTTTTCTGCACAAAAGCGATTCTGCCAAGCAATGTGAACACTTCTGCTTCCCAGGCACAGAGAAGGTGCTAGCAGGGAATTCTCTGCCTGCCTTTCCCCAGTGCTCTGCAAGCTCTCCAGGACAACATAAAATCTGGGGCTCTGTGCTTTCTTTCGTTCTGAACAAGTGTTACTGTTTTCTGCACAAAAGCGATTCTGCGAAGCAATGTGAACACTTCTGCTTCCCAGGCACAGAGAAGGTGCTAGCAGGGAATTCTCTGCCTGCCTTTCCCCAGTGCTCTGCAAGCTCTCCAGGACAACATAAAATCTGGGTCTCTGTGCTTTCTTTCGTTCTGAACAAGTGTTACTGTTTTCTGCACAAAAGCGATTCTGCCAAGCAATGTGAACACTTCTGCTTCCCAGGCACAGAGAAGGTGCTAGCAGGGAATTCTCTGCCTGCCTTTCCCCAGTGCTCTGCAAGCTCTCCAGGACAACATAAAATCTGGGTCTCTGTGCTTTCTTTCGTTCTGAACAAGTGTTACTGTTTTCTGCACAAAAGCGATTCTGCCAAGCAATGTGAACACTTCTGCTTCCCAGGCACAGAGAAGGTGCTAGCAGGGAATTCTCTGCCTGCCTTTCCCCAGTGCTCTGCAAGCTCTCCAGGACAACAACAAATCTGGGGCTCTGTGCTTTCTTTCGTTCTGAACAAGTGTTACTGTTTTCTGCACAAAAGCGATTCTGCCAAGCAATGTGAACACTTCTGCTTCCCAGGCACAGAGAAGGTGCTAGCAGGGAATTCTCTGCCTGCCTTTCCCCAGTGCTCTGCAAGCTCTCCAGGACAACAACAAATCTGGGGCTCTGTGCTTTCTTTCGTTCTGAACAAGTGTTACTGTTTTCTGCACAAAAGCGATTCTGCGAAGCAATGTGAACACTTCTGCTTCCCAGGCACAGAGAAGGTGCTAGCAGGGAATTCTCTGCCTGCCTTTCCCCAGTGCTCTGCAAGCTCTCCAGGACAACAACAAATCTGGGGCTCTGTGCTTTCTTTCGTTCTGAACAAGTGTTACTGTTTTCTGCACAAAAGCGATTCTGCCAAGCAATGTGAACAGGCACAGAGAAGGTGCTAGCAGGGAATTCTCTGCCTGCCTTTCCCCAGTGCTCTGCAAGCTCTCCAGGACAACAACAAATCTGGGGCTCTGTGCTTTCTTTCGTTCTGAACAAGTGTTACTGTTTTCTGCACAAAAGCGATTCTGCCAAGCAATGTGAACACTTCTGCTTCCCAGGCACAGAGAAGGTGCTAGCAGGGAATTCTCTGCCTGCCTTTCCCCAGTGCTCTGCAAGCTCTCCAGGACAACATAAAATCTGGGGCTCTATGCTTTCTTTCGTTCTGAACAAGTGTTACTGTTTTCTGCACAAAAGCGATTCTGCCAAGCAATGTGAACACTTCAGCTTCCAGGCACAGAGAAGGTGCTAGCAGGGAATTCTCTGCCTGCCTTTCCCCAGTGCTCTGCAAGCTCTCCAGGACAACATAAAATCTGGGGCTCTGTGCTTTCTTTCGTTCTGAACAAGTGTTACTGTTTTCTGCACAAAAGCGATTCTGCCAAGCAATGTGAACAGGCACAGAGAAGGGGCTAGCAGGGAATTCTCTGCCTGCCTTTCCCCAGTGCTCTGCAAGCTCTCCAGGACAATATAAAATCTGGGGCTCTGTGCTTTCTTTCGTTCTGAACAAGTGTTACTGTTTTCTGCACAAAAGCGATTCTGCCAAGCAATGTGAACACTTCTGCTTCCCAGGCACAGAGAAGGTGCTAGCAGGGAATTCTCTGCCTGCCTTTCCCCAGTGCTCTGCAAGCTCTCCAGGACAACAACAAATCTGGGGCTCTGTGCTTTCTTTCGTTCTGAACAAGTGTTAGTGTTTTCTGCACAAAAGCGATTCTGCCAAGCAATGTGAACACTTCTGCTTCCCAGGCACAGAGAAGGTGCTAGCAGGGAATTCTCTGCCTGCCTTTCCCCAGTGCTCTGCAAGCTCTCCAGGACAACATAAAATCTGGGGCTCTGTGCTTTCTTTCGTTCTGAACAAGTGTTACTGTTTTCTGCACAAAAGCGATTCTGCGAAGCAATGTGAACACTTCTGCTTCCCAGGCATAGAGAAGGTGCTAGCAGGGAATTCTCTGCCTGCCTTTCCCCAGTGCTCTGCAAGCTCTCCAGGACAACAACAAATCTGGGGCTCTGTGCTTTCTTTCGTTCTGAACAAGTGTTACTGTTTTCTGCACAAAAGCGATTCTGCCAAGCAATGTGAACAGGCACAGAGAAGGTGCTAGCAGGGAATTCTCTGCCTGCCTTTCCCCAGTGCTCTGCAAGCTCTCCAGGACAATATAAAATCTGGGGCTCTGTGCTTTCTTTCGTTCTGAACAAGTGTTACTGTTTTCTGCACAAAAGCGATTCTGCCAAGCAATGTGAACACTTCTGCTTCCCAGGCACAGAGAAGGTGCTAGCAGGGAATTCTCTGCCTGCCTTTCCCCAGTGCTCTGCAAGCTCTCCAGGACAACAACAAATCTGGGGCTCTGTGCTTTCTTTCGTTCTGAACAAGTGTTACTGTTTTCTGCACTAAAGCGATTCTGCCAAGCAATGTGAACACTTCTGCTTCCCAGGCACAGAGAAGGTGCTAGCAGGGAATTCTCTGCCTGCCTTTCCCCAGTGGTCTGCAAGCTCTCCAGGACAACAACAAATCTGGGGCTCTGTGCTTTCTTTCGTTCTGAACAAGTGTTAATGTTTTCTGCACAAAAGCGATTCTGCGAAGCAATGTGAACACTTCTGCTTCCCAGGCACAGAGAAGGTACTAGCAGGGAATTCTCTGCCTGCCTTTCCCCAGTGCTCTGCAAGCTCTCCAGGACAACAACAAATCTGGGGCTCTGTGCTTTCTTTCGTTCTGAACAAGTGTTAGTGTTTTCTGCACAAAAGCGATTCTGCGAAGCAATGTGAACACTTCTGCTTCCCAGGCACAGAGAAGGTGCTAGCAGGGAATTCTCTGCCTGCCTTTCCCCAGTGCTCTGCAAGCTCTCCAGGACAACATAAAATCTGGGGCTCTGTGCTTTCTTTCGTTCTGAACAAGTGTTACTGTTTTCTGCACAAAAGCGATTCTGCGAAGCAATGTGAACACTTCTGCTTCCCAGGCACAGAGAAGGTGCTAGCAGGGAATTCTCTGCCTGCCTTTCCCCAGTGCTCTGCAAGCTCTCCAGGACAACATAAAATCTGGGGCTCTATGCTTTCTTTCGTTCTGAACAAGTGTTACTGTTTTCTGCACAAAAGCGATTCTGCCAAGCAATGTGAACACTTCAGCTTCCAGGCACAGAGAAGGTGCTAGCAGGGAATTCTCTGCCTGCCTTTCCCCAGTGCTCTGCAAGCTCTCCAGGACAACATAAAATCTGGGGCTCTGTGCTTTCTTTCGTTCTGAACAAGTGTTACTGTTTTCTGCACAAAAGCGATTCTGCCAAGCAATGTGAACAGGCACAGAGAAGGGGCTAGCAGGGAATTCTCTGCCTGCCTTTCCCCAGTGCTCTGCAAGCTCTCCAGGACAATATAAAATCTGGGGCTCTGTGCTTTCTTTCGTTCTGAACAAGTGTTACTGTTTTCTGCACAAAAGCGATTCTGCGAAGCAATGTGAACACTTCTGCTTCCCAGGCACAGAGAAGGTGCTAGCAGGGAATTCTCTGCCTGCCTTTCCCCAGTGCTCTGCAAGCTCTCCAGGACAACAACAAATCTGGGGCTCTGTGCTTTCTTTCGTTCTGAACAAGTGTTACTGTTTTCTGCACAAAAGCGATTCTGCGAAGCAATGTGAACACTTCTGCTTCCCAGGCATAGAGAAGGTGCTAGCAGGGAATTCTCTGCCTGCCTTTCCCCAGTGCTCTGCAAGCTCTCCAGGACAACATAAAATCTGGGGCTCTGTGCTTTCTTTCGTTCTGAACAAGTGTTACTGTTTTCTGCACAAAAGCGATTCTGCCAAGCAATGTGAACACTTCTGCTTCCCAGGCACAGAGAAGGTGCTAGCAGGGAATTCTCTGCCTGCCTTTCCCCAGTGCTCTGCAAGCTCTCCAGGACAACATAAAATCTGGGGCTCTGTGCTTTCTTTCGTTCTGAACAAGTGTTACTGTTTTCTGCACAAAAGCGATTCTGCGAAGCAATGTGAACACTTCTGCTTCCCAGGCACAGAGAAGGTGCTAGCAGGGAATTCTCTGCCTGCCTTTCCCCAGTGCTCTGCAAGCTCTCCAGGACAACAACAAATCTGGGGCTCTGTGCTTTCTTTCATTTTGAACAAGTGTTACTGTTTTCTGCACAAAAGCGATTCTCGAAGCAATGTGAACACTTCTGCTTCCCAGGCACAGAGAAGGTGCTAGCAGGGAATTCTCTGCCTGCCTTTCCCCAGTGCTCTGCAAGCTCTCCAGGACAACAACAAATCTGGGGCTCTGTGCTTTCTTTCGTTCTGAACAAGTGTTACTGTTTTCTGCACAAAAGCGATTCTGCCAAGCAATGTGAACAGGCACAGAGAAGGTGCTAGCAGGGAATTCTCTGCCTGCCTTTCCCCAGTGCTCTGCAAGCTCTCCAGGACAATATAAAATCTGGGGCTCTGTGCTTTCTTTCGTTCTGAACAAGTGTTACTGTTTTCTGCACAAAAGCGATTCTGCCAAGCAATGTGAACACTTCTGCTTCCCAGGCACAGAGAAGGTGCTAGCAGGGAATTCTCTGCCTGCCTTTCCCCAGTGCTCTGCAAGCTCTCCAGGACAACAACAAATCTGGGGCTCTGTGCTTTCTTTCGTTCTGAACAAGTGTTAGTGTTTTCTGCACAAAAGCGATTCTGCCAAGCAATGTGAACACTTCTGCTTCCCAGGCACAGAGAAGGTGCTAGCAGGGAATTCTCTGCCTGCCTTTCCCCAGTGCTCTGCAAGCTCTCCAGGACAACAACAAATCTGGGGCTCTGTGCTTTCTTTCGTTCTGAACAAGTGTTACTGTTTTCTGCACAAAAGCGATTCTGCGAAGCAATGTGAACACTTCTGCTTCCCAGGCACAGAGAAGGTGCTAGCAGGGAATTCTCTGCCTGCCTTTCCCCAGTGCTCTGCAAGCTCTCCAGGACAACATAAAATCTGGGGCTCTGTGCTTTCTTTCGTTCTGAACAAGTGTTACTGTTTTCTGCACAAAAGCGATTCTGCGAAGCAATGTGAACACTTCTGCTTCCCAGGCACAGAGAAGGTGCTAGCAGGGAATTCTCTGCCTGCCTTTCCCCAGTGCTCTGCAAGCTCTCCAGGACAACATAAAATCTGGGTCTCTGTGCTTTCTTTCGTTCTGAACAAGTGTTAGTGTTTTCTGCACAAAAGCGATTCTGCGAAGCAATGTGAACACTTCTGCTTCCCAGGCACAGAGAAGGTGCTAGCAGGGAATTCTCTGCCTGCCTTTCCCCAGTGCTCTGCAAGCTCTCCAGGACAACATAAAATCTGGGGCTCTGTGCTTTCTTTCGTTCTGAACAAGTGTTACTGTTTTCTGCACAAAAGCGATTCTGCGAAGCAATGTGAACACTTCTGCTTCCCAGGCACAGAGAAGGTGCTAGCAGGGAATTCTCTGCCTGCCTTTCCCCAGTGCTCTGCAAGCTCTCCAGGACAACAACAAATCTGGGGCTCTGTGCTTTCTTTCATTTTGAACAAGTGTTACTGTTTTCTGCACAAAAGCGATTCTGCGAAGCAATGTGAACACTTCTGCTTCCCAGGCACAGAGAAGGTGCTAGCAGGGAATTCTCTGCCTGCCTTTCCCCAGTGCTCTGCAAGCTCTCCAGGACAACAACAAATCTGGGGCTCTGTGCTTTCTTTCGTTCTGAACAAGTGTTACTGTTTTCTGCACAAAAGCGATTCTGCCAAGCAATGTGAACAGGCACAGAGAAGGTGCTAGCAGGGAATTCTCTGCCTGCCTTTCCCCAGTGCTCTGCAAGCTCTCCAGGACAATATAAAATCTGGGGCTCTGTGCTTTCTTTCGTTCTGAACAAGTGTTACTGTTTTCTGCACAAAAGCGATTCTGCCAAGCAATGTGAACACTTCTGCTTCCCAGGCACAGAGAAGGTGCTAGCAGGGAATTCTCTGCCTGCCTTTCCCCAGTGCTCTGCAAGCTCTCCAGGACAACAACAAATCTGGGGCTCTGTGCTTTCTTTCGTTCTGAACAAGTGTTACTGTTTTCTGCACAAAAGCGATTCTGCCAAGCAATGTGAACACTTCTGCTTCCCAGGCACAGAGAAGGTGCTAGCAGGGAATTCTCTGCCTGCCTTTCCCCAGTGCTCTGCAAGCTCTCCAGGACAACAACAAATCTGGGGCTCTGTGCTTTCTTTCGTTCTGAACAAGTGTTACTGTTTTCTGCACAAAAGCGATTCTGCCAAGCAATGTGAACACTTCTGCTTCCCAGGCACAGAGAAGGTGCTAGCAGGGAATTCTCTGCCTGCCTTTCCCCAGTGCTCTGCAAGCTCTCCAGGACAACAACAAATCTGGGGCTCTGTGCTTTCTTTCGTTCTGAACAAGTGTTACTGTTCTCTGCACAAAAGCGATTCTGCGAAGCAATGTGAACACTTCTCCTTCCCAGGCACAGAGAAGGTGCTAGCAGGGAATTCTCTGCCTGCCTTTCCCCAGTGCTCTGCAAGCTCTCCAGGACAACAACAAATCTGGGGCTCTGTGCTTTCTTTCATTTTGAACAAGTGTTACTGTTTTCTGCACAAAAGCGATTCTGCGAAGCAATGTGAACACTTCTGCTTCCCAGGCACAGAGAAGGTGCTAGCAGGGAATTCTCTGCCTGCCTTTCCCCAGTGCTCTGCAAGCTCTCCAGAACAACATAAAATCTGGGGCTCTGTGCTTTCTTTCGTTCTGAACAAGTGTTACTGTTTTCTGCACAAAAGCGATTCTGCGAAGCAATGTGAACACTTCTGCTTCCCAGGCACAGAGAAGGTGCTAGCAGGGAATTCTCTGCCTGCCTTTCCCCAGTGCTCTGCAAGCTCTCCAGGACAACAACAAATCTGGGGCTCTGTGCTTTCTTTCATTTTGAACAAGTGTTACTGTTTTCTGCACAAAAGCGATTCTGCCAAGCAATGTGAACACTTCTGCTTCCCAGGCACAGAGAAGGTGCTAGCAGGGAATTCTCTGCCTGCCTTTCCCCAGTGCTCTGCAAGCTCTCCAGGACAACATAAAATCTGGGGCTCTGTGCTTTCTTTCGTTCTGAACAAGTGTTACTGTTTTCTGCACAAAAGCGATTCTGCGAAGCAATGTGAACACTTCTGCTTCCCAGGCACAGAGAAGGTGCTAGCAGGGAATTCTCTGCCTGCCTTTCCCCAGTGCTCTGCAAGCTCTCCAGGACAACATAAAATCTGGGGCTCTGTGCTTTCTTTCGTTCTGAACAAGTGTTACTGTTTTCTGCACAAAAGCGATTCTGCGAAGCAATGTGAACACTTCTGCTTCCCAGGCACAGAGAAGGTGCTAGCAGGGAATTCTCTGCCTGCCTTTCCCCAGTGCTCTGCAAGCTCTCCAGGACAACATAAAATCTGGGGCTCTGTGCTTTCTTTCATTTTGAACAAGTGTTACTGTTTTCTGCACAAAAGCGATTCTGCGAAGCAATGTGAACACTTCTGCTTCCCAGGCACAGAGAAGGTGCTAGCAGGGAATTCTCTGCCTGCCTTTCCCCAGTGCTCTGCAAGCTCTCCAGGACAACAACAAATCTGGGGCTCTGTGCTTTCTTTCATTTTGAACAAGTGTTACTGTTTTCTGCACAAAAGCGATTCTGCGAAGCAATGTGAACACTTCTGCTTCCCAGGCACAGAGAAGGTGCTAGCAGGGAATTCTCTGCCTGCCTTTCCCCAGTGCTCTGCAAGCTCTCCAGGACAACAACAAATCTGGGGCTCTGTGCTTTCTTTCGTTCTGAACAAGTGTTACTGTTTTCTGCACAAAAGCGATTCTGCCAAGCAATGTGAACGCTTCTGCTTCCCAGGCACAGAGAAGGTGCTAGCAGGGAATTCTCTGCCTGCCTTTCCCCAGTGCTCTGCAAGCTCTCCAGGACAACATAAAATCTGGGGCTCTGTGCTTTCTTTCGTTCTGAACAAGTGTTATGGTTTTCTGCACAAAAGCGATTCTGCCAAGCAATGTGAACACTTCTGCTTCCCAGGCACAGAGAAGGTGCTAGCAGGGAATTCTCTGCCTGCCTTTCCCCAGTGCTCTGCAAGCTCTCCCGGACAACATAAAATCTGGGGCTCTGTGCTTTCTTTCGTTCTGAACAAGTGTTACTGTTTTCTGCACAAAAGCGATTCTGCCAAGCAATGTGAACACTTCTGCTTCCCAGGCACAGAGAAGGTGCTAGCAGGGAATTCTCTGCCTGCCTTTCCCCAGTGCTCTGCAAGCTCTCCAGGACAACATAAAATCTGGGTCTCTGTGCTTTCTTTCGTTCTGAACAAGTGTTACTGTTTTCTGCACAAAAGCGATTCTGCCAAGCAATGTGAACACTTCGGCTTCCCAGGTACAGAGAGGGTGCTAGCAGGGAATTCTGTGCCTGCCTTTCCCCAGTGCTCTGCAAGCTCTCCAGGACAACATAAAATCTAGGGCTCTGTGCTTTCTTTCGTTCTGAACAAGTGTTACTGTTTTCTGCACAAAAGCGATTCTGCCAAGCAATGTGAACACTTCTGCTTCCCAGGCACAGAGAAGGTGCTAGCAGGGAATTCTCTGCCTGCCTTTCCCCAGTGCTCTGCAAGCTCTCCAGGACAACAACAAATCTGGGGCTCTGTGCTTTCTTTCATTTTGAACAAGTGTTACTGTTTTCTGCACAAAAGCGATTCTGCGAAGCAATGTGAACACTTCTGCTTCCCAGGCACAGAGAAGGTGCTAGCAGGGAATTCTCTGCCTGCCTTTCCCCAGTGCTCTGCAAGCTCTCCAGGACAACATAAAATCTGGGGCTCTGTGCTTTCTTTCGTTCTGAACAAGTGTTACTGTTTTCTGCACAAAAGCGATTCTGCCAAGCAATGTGAACACTTCTGCTTCCCAGGCACAGAGAAGGTGCTAGCAGGGAATTCTCTGCCTGCCTTTCCCCAGTGCTCTGCAAGCTCTCCAGGACAACATAAAATCTGGGGCTCTGTGCTTTCTTTCGTTCTGAACAAGTGTTACTGTTTTCTGCACAAAAGCGATTCTGCCAAGCAATGTGAACACTTCTGCTTCCCAGGCACAGAGAAGGTGCTAGCAGGGAATTCTCTGCCTGCCTTTCCCCAGTGCTCTGCAAGCTCTCCAGGACAACATAAAATCTGGGGCTCTGTGCTTTCTTTCGTTCTGAACAAGTGTTACTGTTTTCTGCACAAAAGCGATTCTGCCAAGCAATGTGAACACTTCTGCTTCCCAGGCACAGAGAAGGTGCTAGCAGGGAATTCTCTGCCTGCCTTTCCCCAGTGCTCTGCAAGCTCTCCAGGACAACAACAAATCTGGGGCTCTGTGCTTTCTTTCGTTCTGAACAAGTGTTACTGTTTTCTGCACAAAAGCGATTCTGCGAAGCAATGTGAACACTTCTGCTTCCCAGGCACAGAGAAGGTGCTAGCAGGGAATTCTCTGCCTGCCTTTCCCCAGTGCTCTGCAAGCTCTCCAGGACAACATAAAATCTGGGGCTCTGTGCTTTCTTTCGTTCTGAACAAGTGTTACTGTTTTCTGCACAAAAGCGGTTCTGCGAAGCAATGTGAACACTTCTGCTTCCCAGGCACAGAGAAGGTGCTAGCAGGGAATTCTCTGCCTGCCTTTCCCCAGTGCTCTGCAAGCTCTCCAGGACAACAACAAATCTGGGGCTCTGTGCTTTCTTTCATTTTGAACAAGTGTTACTGTTTTCTGCACAAAAGCGATTCTGCGAAGCAATGTGAACACTTCTGCTTCCCAGGCACAGAGAAGGTGCTAGCAGGGAATTCTCTGCCTGCCTTTCCCCAGTGCTCTGCAAGCTCTCCAGGACAACATAAAATCTGGGGCTCTGTGCTTTCTTTCGTTCTGAACAAGTGTTACTGTTTTCTGCACAAAAGCGGTTCTGCGAAGCAATGTGAACGCTTCTGCTTCCCAGGCACAGAGAAGGTGCTAGCAGGGAATTCTCTGCCTGCCTTTCCCCAGTGCTCTGCAAGCTCTCCAGGACAACAACAAATCTGGGGCTCTGTGCTTTCTTTCATTTTGAACAAGTGTTACTGTTTTCTGCACAAAAGCGATTCTGCGAAGCAATGTGAACACTTCTGCTTCCCAGGCACAGAGAAGGTGCTAGCAGGGAATTCTGTGCCTGCCTTTCCCCAGTGCTCTGCAAGCTCTCCAGGACAACAACAAATCTGGGGCTCTGTGCTTTCTTTCGTTCTGAACAAGTGTTACTGTTTTCTGCACAAAAGCGATTCTGCCAAGCAATGTGAACACTTCAGCTTCCAGGCACAGAGAAGGTGCTAGCAGGGAATTCTCTGCCTGCCTTTCCCCAGTGCTCCGCAAGCTCTCCAGGCAAACATAAAATCTGGGGCTCTGTGCTTTCTTTCGTTCTGAACAAGTGTTACTGTTTTCTGCACAAAAGCGATTCTGCCAAGCAATGTGAACAGGCACAGAGAAGGTGCTAGCAGGGAATTCTCTGCCTGCCTTTCCCCAGTGCTCTGCAAGCTCTCCAGGACAACATAAAATCTGGGGCTCTGTGCTTTCTTTCGTTCTGAACAAGTGTTACTGTTTTCTGCACAAAAGCGATTCTGCCAAGCAATGTGAACACTTCAGCTTCCAGGCACAGAGAAGGTGCTAGCAGGGAATTCTCTGCCTGCCTTTCCCCAGTGCTCCGCAAGCTCTCCAGGACAACATAAAATCTGGGGCTCTGTGCTTTCTTTCGTTCTGAACAAGTGTTACTGTTTTCTGCACAAAAGCGATTCTGCGAAGCAAAGTGAACACTTCTGCTTCCCAGGCACAGAGAAGGTGCTAGCAGGGAATTCTCTGCCTGCCTTTCCCCAGTGCTCTGCAAGCTCTCCAGGACAACAACAAATCTGGGGCTCTGTGCTTTCTTTCGTTCTGAACAAGTGTTACTGTTTTCTGCACAAAAGCGATTCTGCGAAGCAATGTGAACACTTCTGCTTCCCAGGCACAGAGAAGGTGCTAGCAGGGAATTCTCTGCCTGCCTTTCCCCAGTGCTCTGCAAGCTCTCCAGGACAACAACAAATCTGGGGCTCTGTGCTTTCTTTCGTTCTGAACAAGTGTTACTGTTTTCTGCACAAAAGCGATTCTGCCAAGCAATGTGAACGCTTCTGCTTCCCAGGCACAGAGAAGGTGCTAGCAGGGAATTCTCTGCCTGCCTTTCCCCAGTGCTCTGCAAGCTCTCCAGGACAACATAAAATCTGGGGCTCTGTGCTTTCTTTCGTTCTGAAAAAGTGTTACTGTTTTCTGCACAAAAGCGATTCTGCCAAGCAATGTGAACACTTCTGCTTCCCAGGCACAGAGAAGGTGCTAGCAGGGAATTCTCTGCCTGCCTTTCCCCAGTGCTCTGCAAGCTCTCCAGGACAACATAAAATCTGGGGCTCTGTGCTTTCTTTCGTTCTGAACAATTTTTACTGTTTTCTGCACAAAAGCGATTCTGCCAAGCAATGTGAACAGGCACAGAGAAGGTGCTAGCAGGGAATTCTCTGCCTGCCTTTCCCCAGTGCTCCGCAAGCTCTCCAGGACAACATAAAATCTGGGGCTCTGTGCTTTCTTTCGTTCTGAACAAGTGTTACTGTTTTCTGCACAAAAGCGATTCTGCCAAGCAATGTGAACACTTCTGCTTCCCAGGCACAGAGAAGGTGCTAGCAGGGAATTCTCTGCCTGCCTTTCCCCAGTGCTCTGCAAGCTCTCCAGGACAACAACAAATCTGGGGCTCTGTGCTTTCTTTCGTTCTGAACAAGTGTTACTGTTTTCTGCACAAAAGCGATTCTGCCAAGCAATGTGAACAGGCACAGAGAAGGTGCTAGCAGGGAATTCTCTGCCTGCCTTTCCCCAGTGCTCTGCAAGCTCTCCAGGACAACATAAAATCTGGGGCTCTGTGCTTTCTTTCGTTCTGAACAAGTGTTACTGTTTTCTGCACAAAAGCGATTCTGCCAAGCAATGTGAACAGGCACAGAGAAGGTGCTAGCAGGGAATTCTCTGCCTGCCTTTCCCCAGTGCTCTGCAAGCTCTCCAGGACAACATAAAATCTGGGGCTCTATGCTTTCTTTCGTTCTGAACAAGTGTTACTGTTTTCTGCACAAAAGCGATTCTGCCAAGCAATGTGAACACTTCAGCTTCCAGGCACAGAGAAGGTGCTAGCAGGGAATTCTCTGCCTGCCTTTCCCCAGTGCTCTGCAAGCTCTCCAGGACAATATAAAATCTGGGGCTCTGTGCTTTCTTTCGTTCTGAACAAGTGTTACTGTTTTCTGCACAAAAGCGATTCTGCGAAGCAATGTGAACACTTCTGCTTCCCAGGCACAGAGAAGGTGCTAGCAGGGAATTCTCTGCCTGCCTTTCCCCAGTGCTCTGCAAGCTCTCCAGGACAACAACAAATCTGGGGCTCTGTGCTTTCTTTCGTTCTGAACAAGTGTTACTGTTTTCTGCACAAAAGCGATTCTGCCAAGCAATGTGAACACTTCTGCTTCCCAGGCACAGAGAAGGTGCTAGCAGGGAATTCTCTGCCTGCCTTTCCCCAGTGCTCTGCAAGCTCTCCAGGACAACATAAAATCTGGGGCTCTGTGCTTTCTTTCGTTCTGAACAATTTTTACTGTTTTCTGCACAAAAGCGATTCTGCCAAGCAATGTGAACAGGCACAGAGAAGGTGCTAGCAGGGAATTCTCTGCCTGCCTTTCCCCAGTGCTCCGCAAGCTCTCCAGGACAACATAAAATCTGGGGCTCTGTGCTTTCTTTCGTTCTGAACAAGTGTTAGTGTTTTCTGCACAAAAGCGATTCTGCCAAGCAATGTGAACACTTCTGCTTCCCAGGCACAGAGAAGGTGCTAGCAGGGAATTCTCTGCCTGCCTTTCCCCAGTGCTCTGCAAGCTCTCCAGGACAACATAAAATCTGGGGCTCTGTGCTTTCTTTCGTTATGAACAAGTGTTACTGTTTTCTGCACAAAAGCGATTCTGCCAAGCAATGTGAACAGGCACAGAGAAGGTGCTAGCAGGGAATTCTCTGCCTGCCTTTCCCCAGTGCTCTGCAAGCTCTCCAGGACAACATAAAATCTGGGGCTCTGTGCTTTCTTTCGTTCTGAACAAGTGTTACTGTTTTCTGCACAAAAGCGATTCTGCCAAGCAATGTGAACAGGCACAGAGAAGGTGCTAGCAGGGAATTCTCTGCCTGCCTTTCCCCAGTGCTCTGCAAGCTCTCCAGGACAACATAAAATCTGGGGCTCTATGCTTTCTTTCGTTCTGAACAAGTGTTACTGTTTTCTGCACAAAAGCGATTCTGCCAAGCAATGTGAACACTTCAGCTTCCAGGCACAGAGAAGGTGCTAGCAGGGAATTCTCTGCCTGCCTTTCCCCAGTGCTCTGCAAGCTCTCCAGGACAATATAAAATCTGGGGCTCTGTGCTTTCTTTCATTCTGAACAAGTGTTACTGTTTTCTGCACAAAAGCGATTCTGCGAAGCAATGTGAACACTTCTGCTTCCCAGGCACAGAGAAGGTGCTAGCAGGGAATTCTCTGCCTGCCTTTCCCCAGTGCTCTGCAAGCTCTCCAGGACAACAACAAATCTGGGGCTCTGTGCTTTCTTTCGTTCTGAACAAGTGTTACTGTTTTCTGCACAAAAGCGATTCTGCCAAGCAATGTGAACACTTCTGCTTCCCAGGCACAGAGAAGGTGCTAGCAGGGAATTCTCTGCCTGCCTTTCCCCAGTGCTCTGCAAGCTCTCCAGGACAACATAAAATCTGGGGCTCTGTGCTTTCTTTCGTTCTGAACAAGTGTTACTGTTTTCTGCACAAAAGCGATTCTGCGAAGCAATGTGAACACTTCTGCTTCCCAGGCACAGAGAAGGTGCTAGCAGGGAATTCTCTGCCTGCCTTTCCCCAGTGCTCTGCAAGCTCTCCAGGACAACATAAAATATGGGGCTCTGTGCTTTCTTTCGTTCTGAACAAGTGTTACTGTTTTCTGCACAAAAGCGATTCTGCGAAGCAATGTGAACACTTCTGCTTCCCAGGCACAGAGAAGGTGCTAGCAGGGAATTCTCTGCCTGCCTTTCCCCAGTGCTCTGCAAGCTCTCCAGGACAACAACAAATCTGGGGCTCTGTGCTTTCTTTCGTTCTGAACAAGTGTTACTGTTTTCTGCACAAAAGCGATTCTGCGAAGCAATGTGAACACTTCTGCTTCCCAGGCACAGAGAAGGTGCTAGCAGGGAATTCTCTGCCTGCCTTTCCCCAGTGCTCTGCAAGCTCTCCAGGACAACATAAAATCTGGGGCTCTGTGCTTTCTTTCGTTCTGAACAAGTGTTACTGTTTTCTGCACAAAAGCGATTCTGCGAAGCAATGTGAACACTTCTGCTTCCCAGGCACAGAGAAGGTGCTAGCAGGGAATTCTCTGCCTGCCTTTCCCCAGTGCTCTGCAAGCTCTCCAGGACAACATAAAATCTGGGGCTCTGTGCTTTCTTTCGTTCTGAACAAGTGTTACTGTTTTCTGCACAAAAGCGATTCTGCCAAGCAATGTGAACACTTCTGCTTCCCAGGCACAGAGAAGGTGCTAGCAGGGAATTCTCTGCCTGCCTTTCCCCAGTGCTCTGCAAGCTCTCCAGGACAACATAAAATCTGGGTCTCTGTGCTTTCTTTCGTTCTGAACAAGTGTTACTGTTTTCTGCACAAAAGCGATTCTGCCAAGCAATGTGAACACTTCTGCTTCCCAGGCACAGAGAAGGTGCTAGCAGGGAATTCTCTGCCTGCCTTTCCCCAGTGCTCTGCAAGCTCTCCAGGACAACAACAAATCTGGGGCTCTGTGCTTTCTTTCGTTCTGAACAAGTGTTACTGTTTTCTGCACAAAAGCGATTCTGCGAAGCAATGTGAACACTTCTGCTTCCCAGGCACAGAGAAGGTGCTAGCAGGGAATTCTCTGCCTGCCTTTCCCCAGTGCTCTGCAAGCTCTCCAGGACAACAACAAATCTGGGGCTCTGTGCTTTCTTTCGTTCTGAACAAGTGTTACTGTTTTCTGCACAAAAGCGATTCTGCCAAGCAATGTGAACAGGCACAGAGAAGGTGCTAGCAGGGAATTCTCTGCCTGCCTTTCCCCAGTGCTCTGCAAGCTCTCCAGGACAACAACAAATCTGGGGCTCTGTGCTTTCTTTCGTTCTGAACAAGTGTTACTGTTTTCTGCACAAAAGCGATTCTGCCAAGCAATGTGAACAGTTCTGCTTCCCAGGCACAGAGAAGGTGCTAGCAGGGAATTCTCTGCCTGCCTTTCCCCAGTGCTCTGCAAGCTCTCCAGGACAACATAAAATCTGAGGCTCTGTGCTTTCTTTCGTTCTGAACAAGTGTTACTGTTTTCTGCACAAAAGCGATTCTGCCAAGCAATGTGAACACTTCTGCTTCCCAGGCACAGAGAAGGTGCTAGCAGGGAATTCTCTGCCTGCCTTTCCCCAGTGCTCTGCAAGCTCTCCAGGACAACATAAAATCTGGGGCTCTGTGCTTTCTTTCGTTCTGAACAAGTGTTACTGTTTTCTGCACAAAAGCGATTCTGCCAAGCAATGTGAACACTTCTGCTTCCAGGCACAGAGAAGGTGCTAGCAGGGAATTCTCTGCCTGCCTTTCCCCAGTGCTCCGCAAGCTCTCCAGGACAACATAAAATCTGGGGCTCTGTGCTTTCTTTCGTTCTGAACAAGTGTTACTGTTTTCTGCACAAAAGCGATTCTGCCAAGCAATGTGAACAGGCACAGAGAAGGTGCTAGCAGGGAATTCTCTGCCTGCCTTTCCCCAGTGCTCTGCAAGCTCTCCAGCACAACATAAAATCTGGGGCTCTGTGCTTTCTTTCGTTCTGAACAAGTGTTACTGTTTTCTGCACAAAAGCGATTCTGCGAAGCAATGTGAACACTTCAGCTTCCAGGCACAGAGAAGGTGCTAGCAGGGAATTCTCTGCCTGCCTTTCCCCAGTGCTCCGCAAGCTCTCCAGGACAACATAAAATCTGGGGCTCTGTGCTTTCTTTCGTTCTGAACAAGTGTTACTGTTTTCTGCACAAAAGCGATTCTGCGAAGCAATGTGAACACTTCTGCTTCCCAGGCACAGAGAAGGTGCTAGCAGGGAATTCTCTGCCTGCCTTTCCCCAGTGCTCTGCAAGCTCTCCAGGACAACATAAAATCTGGGGCTCTGTGCTTTCTTTCGTTCTGAACAAGTGTTAGTATTTTCTGCACAAAAGCGATTCTGCGAAGCAATGTGAACACTTCTGCTTCCCAGGCACAGAGAAGGTGCTAGCAGGGAATTCTCTGCCTGCCTTTCCCCAGTGCTCCGCAAGCTCTCCAGGACAACATAAAATCTGGGGCTCTGTGCTTTCTTTCGTTCTGAACAAGTGTTACTGTTTTCTGCACAAAAGCGATTCTGCCAAGCAATGTGAACAGGCACAGAGAAGGTGCTAGCAGGGAATTCTCTGCCTGCCTTTCCCCAGTGCTCTGCAAGCTCTCCAGGACAACATAAAATCTGGGGCTCTATGCTTTCTTTCGTTCTGAACAAGTGTTACTGTTTTCTGCACAAAAGCGATTCTGCCAAGCAATGTGAACACTTCAGCTTCCAGGCACAGAGAAGGTGCTAGCAGGGAATTCTCTGCCTGCCTTTCCCCAGTGCTCTGCAAGCTCTCCAGGACAATATAAAATCTGGGGCTCTGTGCTTTCTTTCATTCTGAACAAGTGTTACTGTTTTCTGCACAAAAGCGATTCTGCGAAGCAATGTGAACACTTCTGCTTCCCAGGCACAGAGAAGGTGCTAGCAGGGAATTCTCTGCCTGCCTTTCCCCAGTGCTCTGCAAGCTCTCCAGGACAACAACAAATCTGGGGCTCTGTGCTTTCTTTCGTTCTGAACAAGTGTTACTGTTTTCTGCACAAAAGCGATTCTGCCAAGCAATGTGAACACTTCTGCTTCCCAGGCACAGAGAAGGTGCTAGCAGGGAATTCTCTGCCTGCCTTTCCCCAGTGCTCTGCAAGCTCTCCAGGACAACATAAAATCTGGGGCTCTGTGCTTTCTTTCGTTCTGAACAAGTGTTACTGTTTTCTGCACAAAAGCGATTCTGCCAAGCAATGTGAACACTTCTGCTTCCCAGGCACAGAGAAGGTGCTAGCAGGGAATTCTCTGCCTGCCTTTCCCCAGTGCTCTGCAAGCTCTCCAGGACAACATAAAATATGGGGCTCTGTGCTTTCTTTCGTTCTGAACAAGTGTTACTGTTTTCTGCACAAAAGCGATTCTGCGAAGCAATGTGAACAGGCACAGAGAAGGTGCTAGCAGGGAATTCTCTGCCTGCCTTTCCCCAGTGCTCTGCAAGCTCTCCAGGACAACATAAAATCTGGGGCTCTGTGCTTTCTTTCGTTCTGAACAAGTGTTACTGTTTTCTGCACAAAAGCGATTCTGCCAAGCAATGTGAACACTTCTGCTTCCCAGGCACAGAGAAGGTGCTAGCAGGGAATTCTCTGCCTGCCTTTCCCCAGTGCTCTGCAAGCTCTCCAGGACAACATAAAATCTGGGGCTCTGTGCTTTCTTTCGTTCTGAACAAGTGTTACTGTTTTCTGCACAAAAGCGATTCTGCCAAGCAATGTGAACACTTCTGCTTCCCAGGCACAGAGAAGGTGCTAGCAGGGAATTCTCTGCCTGCCTTTCCCCAGTGCTCTGCAAGCTCTCCAGGACAACATAAAATCTGGGGCTCTGTGCTTTCTTTCGTTCTGAACAAGTGTTACTGTTTTCTGCACAAAAGCGATTCTGCCAAGCAATGTGAACACTTCAGCTTCCAGGCACAGAGAAGGTGCTAGCAGGGAATTCTCTGCCTGCCTTTCCCCAGTGCTCCGCAAGCTCTCCAGGACAACATAAAATCTGGGGCTCTGTGCTTTCTTTCGTTCTGAACAAGTGTTACTGTTTTCTGCACAAAAGCGATTCTGCCAAGCAATGTGAACAGGCACAGAGAAGGTGCCAGCAGGGAATTCTCTGCCTGCCTTTCCCCAGTGCTCTGCAAGCTCTCCAGCACAACATAAAATCTGGGGCTCTGTGCTTTCTTTCGTTCTGAACAAGTGTTACTGTTTTCTGCACAAAAGCGATTCTGCGAAGCAATGTGAACACTTCAGCTTCCAGGCACAGAGAAGGTGCTAGCAGGGAATTCTCTGCCTGCCTTTCCCCAGTGCTCCGCAAGCTCTCCAGGACAACATAAAATCTGGGGCTCTGTGCTTTCTTTCGTTCTGAACAAGTGTTACTGTTTTCTGCACAAAAGCGATTCTGCGAAGCAATGTGAACACTTCTGCTTCCCAGGCACAGAGAAGGTGCTAGCAGGGAATTCTCTGCCTGCCTTTCCCCAGTGCTCTGCAAGCTCTCCAGGACAACATAAAATCTGGGGCTCTGTGCTTTCTTTCGTTCTGAACAAGTGTTAGTATTTTCTGCACAAAAGCGATTCTGCGAAGCAATGTGAACACTTCTGCTTCCCAGGCACAGAGAAGGTGCTAGCAGGGAATTCTCTGCCTGCCTTTCCCCAGTGCTCCGCAAGCTCTCCAGGACAACATAAAATCTGGGGCTCTGTGCTTTCTTTCGTTCTGAACAAGTGTTACTGTTTTCTGCACAAAAGCGATTCTGCCAAGCAATGTGAACAGGCACAGAGAAGGTGCTAGCAGGGAATTCTCTGCCTGCCTTTCCCCAGTGCTCTGCAAGCTCTCCAGGACAACATAAAATCTGGGGCTCTATGCTTTCTTTCGTTCTGAACAAGTGTTACTGTTTTCTGCACAAAAGCGATTCTGCCAAGCAATGTGAACACTTCAGCTTCCAGGCACAGAGAAGGTGCTAGCAGGGAATTCTCTGCCTGCCTTTCCCCAGTGCTCTGCAAGCTCTCCAGGACAATATAAAATCTGGGGCTCTGTGCTTTCTTTCATTCTGAACAAGTGTTACTGTTTTCTGCACAAAAGCGATTCTGCGAAGCAATGTGAACACTTCTGCTTCCCAGGCACAGAGAAGGTGCTAGCAGGGAATTCTCTGCCTGCCTTTCCCCAGTGCTCTGCAAGCTCTCCAGGACAACAACAAATCTGGGGCTCTGTGCTTTCTTTCGTTCTGAACAAGTGTTACTGTTTTCTGCACAAAAGCGATTCTGCCAAGCAATGTGAACACTTCTGCTTCCCAGGCACAGAGAAGGTGCTAGCAGGGAATTCTCTGCCTGCCTTTCCCCAGTGCTCTGCAAGCTCTCCAGGACAACATAAAATCTGGGGCTCTGTGCTTTCTTTCGTTCTGAACAAGTGTTACTGTTTTCTGCACAAAAGCGATTCTGCCAAGCAATGTGAACACTTCTGCTTCCCAGGCACAGAGAAGGTGCTAGCAGGGAATTCTCTGCCTGCCTTTCCCCAGTGCTCTGCAAGCTCTCCAGGACAACATAAAATATGGGGCTCTGTGCTTTCTTTCGTTCTGAACAAGTGTTACTGTTTTCTGCACAAAAGCGATTCTGCGAAGCAATGTGAACACTTCTGCTTCCCAGGCACAGAGAAGGTGCTAGCAGGGAATTCTCTGCCTGCCTTTCCCCAGTGCTCTGCAAGCTCTCCAGGACAACAACAAATCTGGGGCTCTGTGCTTTCTTTCGTTCTGAACAAGTGTTACTGTTTTCTGCACAAAAGCGATTCTGCGAAGCAATGTGAACACTTCTGCTTCCCAGGCACAGAGAAGGTGCTAGCAGGGAATTCTCTGCCTGCCTTTCCCCAGTGCTCTGCAAGCTCTCCAGGACAACATAAAATCTGGGGCTCTGTGCTTTCTTTCGTTCTGAACAAGTGTTACTGTTTTCTGCACAAAAGCGATTCTGCGAAGCAATGTGAACACTTCTGCTTCCCAGGCACAGAGAAGGTGCTAGCAGGGAATTCTCTGCCTGCCTTTCCCCAGTGCTCTGCAAGCTCTCCAGGACAACATAAAATCTGGGGCTCTGTGCTTTCTTTCGTTCTGAACAAGTGTTACTGTTTTCTGCACAAAAGCGATTCTGCCAAGCAATGTGAACACTTCTGCTTCCCAGGCACAGAGAAGGTGCTAGCAGGGAATTCTCTGCCTGCCTTTCCCCAGTGCTCTGCAAGCTCTCCAGGACAACATAAAATCTGGGTCTCTGTGCTTTCTTTCGTTCTGAACAAGTGTTACTGTTTTCTGCACAAAAGCGATTCTGCCAAGCAATGTGAACACTTCTGCTTCCCAGGCACAGAGAAGGTGCTAGCAGGGAATTCTCTGCCTGCCTTTCCCCAGTGCTCTGCAAGCTCTCCAGGACAACAACAAATCTGGGGCTCTGTGCTTTCTTTCGTTCTGAACAAGTGTTACTGTTTTCTGCACAAAAGCGATTCTGCCAAGCAATGTGAACACTTCTGCTTCCCAGGCACAGAGAAGGTGCTAGCAGGGAATTCTCTGCCTGCCTTTCCCCAGTGCTCTGCAAGCTCTCCAGGACAACATAAAATCTGGGGCTCTGTGCTTTCTTTCGTTCTGAACAAGTGTTACTGTTTTCTGCACAAAAGCGATTCTGCCAAGCAATGTGAACAGGCACAGAGAAGGTGCTAGCAGGGAATTCTCTGCCTGCCTTTCCCCAGTGCTCTGCAAGCTCTCCAGGACAACATAAAATCTGGGGCTCTGTGCTTTCTTTCGTTCTGAACAAGTGTTACTGTTTTCTGCACAAAAGCGATTCTGCCAAGCAATGTGAACAGTTCTGCTTCCCAGGCACAGAGAAGGTGCTAGCAGGGAATTCTGTGCCTGCCTTTCCCCAGTGCTCTGCAAGCTCTCCAGGACAACAACAAATCTGGGGCTCTGTGCTTTCTTTCGTTCTGAACAAGTGTTACTGTTTTCTGCACAAAAGCGATTCTGCCAAGCAATGTGAACACTTCTGCTTCCCAGGCACAGAGAAGGTGCTAGCAGGGAATTCTCTGCCTGCCTTTCCCCAGTGCTCTGCAAGCTCTCCAGGACAACATAAAATCTGGGGCTCTGTGCTTTCTTTCGTTCTGAACAAGTGTTACTGTTTTCTGCACAAAAGCGATTCTGCCAAGCAATGTGAACACTTCAGCTTCCAGGCACAGAGAAGGTGCTAGCAGGGAATTCTCTGCCTGCCTTTCCCCAGTGCTCCGCAAGCTCTCCAGGACAACATAAAATCTGGGGCTCTGTGCTTTCTTTCGTTCTGAACAAGTGTTACTGTTTTCTGCACAAAAGCGATTCTGCCAAGCAATGTGAACAGGCACAGAGAAGGTGCTAGCAGGGAATTCTCTGCCTGCCTTTCCCCAGTGCTCTGCAAGCTCTCCAGGACAACATAAAATCTGGGGCTCTGTGCTTTCTTTCGTTCTGAACAAGTGTTACTGTTTTCTGCACAAAAGCGATTCTGCGAAGCAATGTGAACACTTCAGCTTCCAGGCACAGAGAAGGTGCTAGCAGGGAATTCTCTGCCTGCCTTTCCCCAGTGCTCCGCAAGCTCTCCAGGACAACATAAAATCTGGGGCTCTGTGCTTTCTTTCGTTCTGAACAAGTGTTACTGTTTTCTGCACAAAAGCGATTCTGCGAAGCAATGTGAACACTTCTGCTTCCCAGGCACAGAGAAGGTGCTAGCAGGGAATTCTCTGCCTGCCTTTCCCCAGTGCTCTGCAAGCTCTCCAGGACAACATAAAATCTGGGGCTCTGTGCTTTCTTTCGTTCTGAACAAGTGTTAGTATTTTCTGCACAAAAGCGATTCTGCGAAGCAATGTGAACACTTCTGCTTCCCAGGCACAGAGAAGGTGCTAGCAGGGAATTCTCTGCCTGCCTTTCCCCAGTGCTCCGCAAGCTCTCCAGGACAACATAAAATCTGGGGCTCTGTGCTTTCTTTCGTTCTGAACAAGTGTTAGTGTTTTCTGCACAAAAGCGATTCTGCCAAGCAATGTGAACACTTCTGCTTCCCAGGCACAGAGAAGGTGCTAGCAGGGAATTCTCTGCCTGCCTTTCCCCAGTGCTCTGCAAGCTCTCCAGGACAACAACAAATCTGGGGCTCTGTGCTTTCTTTCGTTCTGAACAAGTGTTACTGTTTTCTGCACAAAAGCGATTCTGCGAAGCAATGTGAACACTTCTGCTTCCCAGGCACAGAGAAGGTGCTAGCAGGGAATTCTCTGCCTGCCTTTCCCCAGTGCTCTGCAAGCTCTCCAGGACAACATAAAATCTGGGGCTCTGTGCTTTCTTTCGTTCTGAACAAGTGTTACTGTTTTCTGCACAAAAGCGATTCTGCCAAGCAATGTGAACGCTTCTGCTTCCCAGGCACAGAGAAGGTGCTAGCAGGGAATTCTCTGCCTGCCTTTCCCCAGTGCTCTGCAAGCTCTCCAGGACAACATAAAATCTGGGGCTCTGTGCTTTCTTTCGTTCTGAAAAAGTGTTACTGTTTTCTGCACAAAAGCGATTCTGCCAAGCAATGTGAACACTTCTGCTTCCCAGGCACAGAGAAGGTGCTAGCAGGGAATTCTCTGCCTGCCTTTCCCCAGTGCTCTGCAAGCTCTCCAGGACAACATAAAATCTGGGGCTCTGTGCTTTCTTTCGTTCTGAACAATTTTTACTGTTTTCTGCACAAAAGCGATTCTGCCAAGCAATGTGAACAGGCACAGAGAAGGTGCTAGCAGGGAATTCTCTGCCTGCCTTTCCCCAGTGCTCCGCAAGCTCTCCAGGACAACATAAAATCTGGGGCTCTGTGCTTTCTTTCGTTCTGAACAAGTGTTAGTGTTTTCTGCACAAAAGCGATTCTGCCAAGCAATGTGAACACTTCTGCTTCCCAGGCACAGAGAAGGTGCTAGCAGGGAATTCTCTGCCTGCCTTTCCCCAGTGCTCTGCAAGCTCTCCAGGACAACATAAAATCTGGGGCTCTGTGCTTTCTTTCGTTCTGAACAAGTGTTACTGTTTTCTGCACAAAAGCGATTCTGCCAAGCAATGTGAACAGGCACAGAGAAGGTGCTAGCAGGGAATTCTCTGCCTGCCTTTCCCCAGTGCTCTGCAAGCTCTCCAGGACAACATAAAATCTGGGGCTCTGTGCTTTCTTTCGTTCTGAACAAGTGTTACTGTTTTCTGCACAAAAGCGATTCTGCCAAGCAATGTGAACACTTCAGCTTCCAGGCACAGAGAAGGTGCTAGCAGGGAATTCTCTGCCTGCCTTTCCCCAGTGCTCTGCAAGCTCTCCAGGACAATATAAAATCTGGGGCTCTGTGCTTTCTTTCGTTCTGAACAAGTGTTACTGTTTTCTGCACAAAAGCGATTCTGCGAAGCAATGTGAACACTTCTGCTTCCCAGGCACAGAGAAGGTGCTAGCAGGGAATTCTCTGCCTGCCTTTCCCCAGTGCTCTGCAAGCTCTCCAGGACAACAACAAATCTGGGGCTCTGTGCTTTCTTTCGTTCTGAACAAGTGTTACTGTTTTCTGCACAAAAGCGATTCTGCCAAGCAATGTGAACACTTCTGCTTCCCAGGCACAGAGAAGGTGCTAGCAGGGAATTCTCTGCCTGCCTTTCCCCAGTGCTCTGCAAGCTCTCCAGGACAACATAAAATCTGGGGCTCTGTGCTTTCTTTCGTTCTGAACAATTTTTACTGTTTTCTGCACAAAAGCGATTCTGCCAAGCAATGTGAACAGGCACAGAGAAGGTGCTAGCAGGGAATTCTCTGCCTGCCTTTCCCCAGTGCTCCGCAAGCTCTCCAGGACAACATAAAATCTGGGGCTCTGTGCTTTCTTTCGTTCTGAACAAGTGTTAGTGTTTTCTGCACAAAAGCGATTCTGCCAAGCAATGTGAACACTTCTGCTTCCCAGGCACAGAGAAGGTGCTAGCAGGGAATTCTCTGCCTGCCTTTCCCCAGTGCTCTGCAAGCTCTCCAGGACAACATAAAATCTGGGGCTCTGTGCTTTCTTTCGTTATGAACAAGTGTTACTGTTTTCTGCACAAAAGCGATTCTGCCAAGCAATGTGAACAGGCACAGAGAAGGTGCTAGCAGGGAATTCTCTGCCTGCCTTTCCCCAGTGCTCTGCAAGCTCTCCAGGACAACATAAAATCTGGGGCTCTGTGCTTTCTTTCGTTCTGAACAAGTGTTACTGTTTTCTGCACAAAAGCGATTCTGCCAAGCAATGTGAACAGGCACAGAGAAGGTGCTAGCAGGGAATTCTCTGCCTGCCTTTCCCCAGTGCTCTGCAAGCTCTCCAGGACAACATAAAATCTGGGGCTCTGTGCTTTCTTTCGTTCTGAACAAGTGTTACTGTTTTCTGCACAAAAGCGATTCTGCCAAGCAATGTGAACACTTCTGCTTCCCAGGCACAGAGAAGGTGCTAGCAGGGAATTCTCTGCCTGCCTTTCCCCAGTGCTCTGCAAGCTCTCCAGGACAACATAAAATCTGGGGCTCTGTGCTTTCTTTCGTTCTGAACAAGTGTTACTGTTTTCTGCACAAAAGCGATTCTGCCAAGCAATGTGAACACTTCTGCTTCCCAGGCACAGAGAAGGTGCTAGCAGGGAATTCTCTGCCTGCCTTTCCCCAGTGCTCTGCAAGCTCTCCAGGACAACAACAAATCTGGGGCTCTGTGCTTTCTTTCGTTCTGAACAAGTGTTACTGTTTTCTGCACAAAAGCGATTCTGCCAAGCAATGTGAACACTTCTGCTTCCCAGGCACAGAGAAGGTGCTAGCAGGGAATTCTCTGCCTGCCTTTCCCCAGTGCTCTGCAAGCTCTCCAGGACAACAACAAATCTGGGGCTCTGTGCTTTCTTTCGTTCTGAACAAGTGTTACTGTTTTCTGCACAAAAGCGATTCTGCCAAGCAATGTGAACACTTCTGCTTCCCAGGCACAGAGAAGGTGCTAGCAGGGAATTCTCTGCCTGCCTTTCCCCAGTGCTCTGCAAGCTCTCCAGGACAACATAAAATCTGGGTCTCTGTGCTTTCTTTCGTTCTGAACAAGTGTTACTGTTTTCTGCACAAAAGCGATTCTGCCAAGCAATGTGAACACTTCTGCTTCCCAGGCACAGAGAAGGTGCTAGCAGGGAATTCTCTGCCTGCCTTTCCCCAGTGCTCTGCAAGCTCTCCAGGACAACAACAAATCTGGGGCTCTGTGCTTTCTTTCGTTCTGAACAAGTGTTACTGTTTTCTGCACAAAAGCGATTCTGCCAAGCAATGTGAACACTTCTGCTTCCCAGGCACAGAGAAGGTGCTAGCAGGGAATTCTCTGCCTGCCTTTCCCCAGTGCTCTGCAAGCTCTCCAGGACAACATAAAATCTGGGGCTCTGTGCTTTCTTTCGTTCTGAACAAGTGTTACTGTTTTCTGCACAAAAGCGATTCTGCCAAGCAATGTGAACAGGCACAGAGAAGGTGCTAGCAGGGAATTCTCTGCCTGCCTTTCCCCAGTGCTCTGCAAGCTCTCCAGGACAACATAAAATCTGGGGCTCTGTGCTTTCTTTCGTTCTGAACAAGTGTTACTGTTTTCTGCACAAAAGCGATTCTGCCAAGCAATGTGAACAGTTCTGCTTCCCAGGCACAGAGAAGGTGCTAGCAGGGAATTCTCTGCCTGCCTTTCCCCAGTGCTCTGCAAGCTCTCCAGGACAACATAAAATCTGGGGCTCTGTGCTTTCTTTCGTTCTGAACAAGTGTTACTGTTTTCTGCACAAAAGCGATTCTGCCAAGCAATGTGAACACTTCTGCTTCCCAGGCACAGAGAAGGTGCTAGCAGGGAATTCTCTGCCTGCCTTTCCCCAGTGCTCTGCAAGCTCTCCAGGACAACATAAAATCTGGGGCTCTGTGCTTTCTTTCGTTCTGAACAAGTGTTACTGTTTTCTGCACAAAAGCGATTCTGCCAAGCAATGTGAACACTTCAGCTTCCAGGCACAGAGAAGGTGCTAGCAGGGAATTCTCTGCCTGCCTTTCCCCAGTGCTCCGCAAGCTCTCCAGGACAACATAAAATCTGGGGCTCTGTGCTTTCTTTCGTTCTGAACAAGTGTTACTGTTTTCTGCACAAAAGCGATTCTGCCAAGCAATGTGAACAGGCACAGAGAAGGTGCTAGCAGGGAATTCTCTGCCTGCCTTTCCCCAGTGCTCTGCAAGCTCTCCAGCACAACATAAAATCTGGGGCTCTGTGCTTTCTTTCGTTCTGAACAAGTGTTACTGTTTTCTGCACAAAAGCGATTCTGCGAAGCAATGTGAACACTTCAGCTTCCAGGCACAGAGAAGGTGCTAGCAGGGAATTCTCTGCCTGCCTTTCCCCAGTGCTCCGCAAGCTCTCCAGGACAACATAAAATCTGGGGCTCTGTGCTTTCTTTCGTTCTGAACAAGTGTTACTGTTTTCTGCACAAAAGCGATTCTGCGAAGCAATGTGAACACTTCTGCTTCCCAGGCACAGAGAAGGTGCTAGCAGGGAATTCTCTGCCTGCCTTTCCCCAGTGCTCTGCAAGCTCTCCAGGACAACATAAAATCTGGGGCTCTGTGCTTTCTTTCGTTCTGAACAAGTGTTAGTATTTTCTGCACAAAAGCGATTCTGCGAAGCAATGTGAACACTTCTGCTTCCCAGGCACAGAGAAGGTGCTAGCAGGGAATTCTCTGCCTGCCTTTCCCCAGTGCTCCGCAAGCTCTCCAGGACAACATAAAATCTGGGGCTCTGTGCTTTCTTTCGTTCTGAACAAGTGTTAGTGTTTTCTGCACAAAAGCGATTCTGCCAAGCAATGTGAACACTTCTGCTTCCCAGGCACAGAGAAGGTGCTAGCAGGGAATTCTCTGCCTGCCTTTCCCCAGTGCTCTGCAAGCTCTCCCGGACAACATAAAATCTGGGGCTCTGTGCTTTCTTTCGTTCTGAACAAGTGTTACTGTTTTCTGCACAAAAGCGATTCTGCGAAGCAATGTGAACACTTCTGCTTCCCAGGCACAGAGAAGGTGCTAGCAGGGAATTCTCTGCCTGCCTTTCCCCAGTGCTCTGCAAGCTCTCCAGGACAACATAAAATCTGGGTCTCTGTGCTTTCTTTCGTTCTGAACAAGTGTTACTGTTTTCTGCACAAAAGCGATTCTGCCAAGCAATGTGAACACTTCGGCTTCCAGGGTACAGAGAGGGTGCTAGCAGGGAATTCTGTGCCTGCCTTTCCCCAGTGCTCTGCAAGCTCTCCAGGACAACATAAAATCTATGGCTCTGTGCTTTCTTTCGTTCTGAACAAGTGTTACTGTTTTCTGCACAAAAGCGGTTCTGCGAAGCAATGTGAACACTTCTGCTTCCCAGGCACAGAGAAGGTGCTAGCAGGGAATTCTCTGCCTGCCTTTCCCCAGTGCTCTGCAAGCTCTCCAGGACAACAACAAATCTGGGGCTCTGTGCTTTCTTTCATTTTGAACAAGTGTTACTGTTTTCTGCACAAAAGCGATTCTGCGAAGCAATGTGAACACTTCTGCTTCCCAGGCACAGAGAAGGTGCTAGCAGGGAATTCTCTGCCTGCCTTTCCCCAGTGCTCTGCAAGCTCTCCAGGACAACATAAAATCTGGGGCTCTGTGCTTTCTTTCGTTCTGAACAAGTGTTACTGTTTTCTGCACAAAAGCGATTCTGCCAAGCAATGTGAACACTTCTGCTTCCCAGGCACAGAGAAGGTGCTAGCAGGGAATTCTCTGCCTGCCTTTCCCCAGTGCTCTGCAAGCTCTCCAGGACAACAACAAATCTGGGGCTCTGTGCTTTCTTTCGTTCTGAACAAGTGTTACTGTTTTCTGCACAAAAGCGATTCTGCCAAGCAATGTGAACACTTCTGCTTCCCAGGCACAGAGAAGGTGCTAGCAGGGAATTCTCTGCCTGCCTTTCCCCAGTGCTCTGCAAGCTCTCCAGGACAACATAAAATCTGGGGCTCTGTGCTTTCTTTCGTTCTGAACAAGTGTTACTGTTTTCTGCACAAAAGCGATTCTGCCAAGCAATGTGAACACTTCTGCTTCCCAGGCACAGAGAAGGTGCTAGCAGGGAATTCTCTGCCTGCCTTTCCCCAGTGCTCTGCAAGCTCTCCAGGACAACATAAAATCTGGGGCTCTGTGCTTTCTTTCGTTCTGAACAAGTGTTACTGTTTTCTGCACAAAAGCGATTCTGCCAAGCAATGTGAACACTTCTGCTTCCCAGGCACAGAGAAGGTGCTAGCAGGGAATTCTCTGCCTGCCTTTCCCCAGTGCTCTGCAAGCTCTCCAGGACAACATAAAATCTGGGGCTCTGTGCTTTCTTTCGTTCTGAACAAGTGTTACTGTTTTCTGCACAAAAGCGATTCTGCGAAGCAATGTGAACACTTCTGCTTCCCAGGCACAGAGAAGGTGCTAGCAGGGAATTCTCTGCCTGCCTTTCCCCAGTGCTCTGCAAGCTCTCCAGGACAACAACAAATCTGGGGCTCTGTGCTTTCTTTCATTTTGAACAAGTGTTACTGTTTTCTGCACAAAAGCGATTCTGCGAAGCAATGTGAACACTTCTGCTTCCCAGGCACAGAGAAGGTGCTAGCAGGGAATTCTCTGCCTGCCTTTCCCCAGTGCTCTGCAAGCTCTCCAGGACAACATAAAATCTTGGGCTCTGTGCTTTCTTTCGTTCTGAACAAGTGTTACTGTTTTCTGCACAAAAGCGGTTCTGCGAAGCAATGTGAACGCTTCTGCTTCCCAGGCACAGAGAAGGTGCTAGCAGGGAATTCTCTGCCTGCCTTTCCCCAGTGCTCTGCAAGCTCTCCAGGACAACAACAAATCTGGGGCTCTGTGCTTTCTTTCATTTTGAACAAGTGTTACTGTTTTCTGCACAAAAGCGATTCTGCGAAGCAATGTGAACACTTCTGCTTCCCAGGCACAGAGAAGGTGCTAGCAGGGAATTCTGTGCCTGCCTTTCCCCAGTGCTCTGCAAGCTCTCCAGGACAACAACAAATCTGGGGCTCTGTGCTTTCTTTCGTTCTGAACAAGTGTTACTGTTTTCTGCACAAAAGCGATTCTGCCAAGCAATGTGAACACTTCAGCTTCCAGGCACAGAGAAGGTGCTAGCAGGGAATTCTCTGCCTGCCTTTCCCCAGTGCTCCGCAAGCTCTCCAGGCAAACATAAAATCTGGGGCTCTGTGCTTTCTTTCGTTCTGAACAAGTGTTACTGTTTTCTGCACAAAAGCGATTCTGCCAAGCAATGTGAACAGGCACAGAGAAGGTGCTAGCAGGGAATTCTCTGCCTGCCTTTCCCCAGTGCTCTGCAAGCTCTCCAGGACAACATAAAATCTGGGGCTCTGTGCTTTCTTTCGTTCTGAACAATTTTTACTGTTTTCTGCACAAAAGCGATTCTGCCAAGCAATGTGAACACTTCAGCTTCCAGGCACAGAGAAGGTGCTAGCAGGGAATTCTCTGCCTGCCTTTCCCCAGTGCTCCGCAAGCTCTCCAGGACAACATAAAATCTGGGGCTCTGTGCTTTCTTTCGTTCTGAACAAGTGTTACTGTTTTCTGCACAAAAGCGATTCTGCGAAGCAAAGTGAACACTTCTGCTTCCCAGGCACAGAGAAGGTGCTAGCAGGGAATTCTCTGCCTGCCTTTCCCCAGTGCTCTGCAAGCTCTCCAGGACAACAACAAATCTGGGGCTCTGTGCTTTCTTTCGTTCTGAACAAGTGTTACTGTTTTCTGCACAAAAGCGATTCTGCGAAGCAATGTGAACACTTCTGCTTCCCAGGCACAGAGAAGGTGCTAGCAGGGAATTCTCTGCCTGCCTTTCCCCAGTGCTCTGCAAGCTCTCCAGGACAACATAAAATCTGGGGCTCTGTGCTTTCTTTCGTTCTGAACAAGTGTTACTGTTTTCTGCACAAAAGCGATTCTGCCAAGCAATGTGAACGCTTCTGCTTCCCAGGCACAGAGAAGGTGCTAGCAGGGAATTCTCTGCCTGCCTTTCCCCAGTGCTCTGCAAGCTCTCCAGGACAACAACAAATCTGGGGCTCTGTGCTTTCTTTCGTTCTGAAAAAGTGTTACTGTTTTCTGCACAAAAGCTATTCTGCCAAGCAATGTGAACACTTCTGCTTCCCAGGCACAGAGAAGGTGCTAGCAGGGAATTCTCTGCCTGCCTTTCCCCAGTGCTCTGCAAGCTCTCCAGGACAACATAGAATCTGGGGCTCTGTGCTTTCTTTCGTTCTGAACAATTTTTACTGTTTTCTGCACAAAAGCGATTCTGCCAAGCAATGTGAACAGGCACAGAGAAGGTGCTAGCAGGGAATTCTCTGCCTGCCTTTCCCCAGTGCTCCGCAAGCTCTCCAGGACAACATAAAATCTGGGGCTCTGTGCTTTCTTTCGTTCTGAACAAGTGTTAGTGTTTTCTGCACAAAAGCGATTCTGCCAAGCAATGTGAACACTTCTGCTTCCCAGGCACAGAGAAGGTGCTAGCAGGGAATTCTCTGCCTGCCTTTCCCCAGTGCTCTGCAAGCTCTCCAGGACAACATAAAATCTGGGGCTCTGTGCTTTCTTTCGTTCTGAACAAGTGTTACTGTTTTCTGCACAAAAGCGATTCTGCCAAGCAATGTGAACAGGCACAGAGAAGGTGCTAGCAGGGAATTCTCTGCCTGCCTTTCCCCAGTGCTCTGCAAGCTCTCCAGGACAACATAAAATCTGGGGCTCTGTGCTTTCTTTCGTTCTGAACAAGTGTTACTGTTTTCTGCACAAAAGCGATTCTGCCAAGCAATGTGAACAGGCACAGAGAAGGTGCTAGCAGGGAATTCTCTGCCTGCCTTTCCCCAGTGCTCTGCAAGCTCTCCAGGACAACATAAAATCTGGGGCTCTGTGCTTTCTTTCGTTCTGAACAAGTGTTACTGTTTTCTGCACAAAAGCGATTCTGCCAAGCAATGTGAACACTTCTGCTTCCCAGGCACAGAGAAGGTGCTAGCAGGGAATTCTCTGCCTGCCTTTCCCCAGTGCTCTGCAAGCTCTCCAGGACAACATAAAATCTGGGGCTCTGTGCTTTCTTTCGTTCTGAACAAGTGTTACTGTTTTCTGCACAAAAGCGATTCTGCGAAGCAATGTGAACACTTCTGCTTCCCAGGCACAGAGAAGGTGCTAGCAGGGAATTCTCTGCCTGCCTTTCCCCAGTGCTCTGCAAGCTCTCCAGGACAACAACAAATCTGGGGCTCTGTGCTTTCTTTCGTTCTGAACAAGTGTTACTGTTTTCTGCACAAAAGCGATTCTGCCAAGCAATGTGAACACTTCTGCTTCCCAGGCACAGAGAAGGTGCTAGCAGGGAATTCTCTGCCTGCCTTTCCCCAGTGCTCTGCAAGCTCTCCAGGACAACAACAAATCTGGGGCTCTGTGCTTTCTTTCGTTCTGAACAATTTTTACTGTTTTCTGCACAAAAGCGATTCTGCCAAGCAATGTGAACAGGCACAGAGAAGGTGCTAGCAGGGAATTCTCTGCCTGCCTTTCCCCAGTGCTCTGCAAGCTCTCCAGGACAACATAAAATCTGGGGCTCTGTGCTTTCTTTCGTTCTGAACAAGTGTTACTGTTTTCTGCACAAAAGCGATTCTGCCAAGCAATGTGAACACTTCTGCTTCCCAGGCACAGAGAAGGTGCTAGCAGGGAATTCTCTGCCTGCCTTTCCCCAGTGCTCTGCAAGCTCTCCAGGACAACATAAAATATGGGGCTCTGTGCTTTCTTTCGTTCTGAACAAGTGTTACTGTTTTCTGCACAAAAGCGATTCTGCGAAGCAATGTGAACACTTCTGCTTCCCAGGCACAGAGAAGGTGCTAGCAGGGAATTCTCTGCCTGCCTTTCCCCAGTGCTCTGCAAGCTCTCCAGGACAACAACAAATCTGGGGCTCTGTGCTTTCTTTCGTTCTGAACAAGTGTTACTGTTTTCTGCACAAAAGCGATTCTGCCAAGCAATGTGAACACTTCTGCTTCCCAGGCACAGAGAAGGTGCTAGCAGGGAATTCTCTGCCTGCCTTTCCCCAGTGCTCTGCAAGCTCTCCAGGACAACATAAAATCTGGGGCTCTGTGCTTTCTTTCGTTCTGAACAAGTGTTACTGTTTTCTGCACAAAAGCGATTCTGCGAAGCAATGTGAACACTTCTGCTTCCCAGGCACAGAGAAGGTGCTAGCAGGGAATTCTCTGCCTGCCTTTCCCCAGTGCTCTGCAAGCTCTCCAGGACAACAACAAATCTGGGGCTCTGTGCTTTCTTTCGTTCTGAACAAGTGTTACTGTTTTCTGCACAAAAGCGATTCTGCCAAGCAATGTGAACACTTCTGCTTCCCAGGCACAGAGAAGGTGCTAGCAGGGAATTCTCTGCCTGCCTTTCCCCAGTGCTCTGCAAGCTCTCCAGGACAACATAAAATATGGGGCTCTGTGCTTTCTTTCGTTCTGAACAAGTGTTACTGTTTTCTGCACAAAAGCGATTCTGCGAAGCAATGTGAACACTTCTGCTTCCCAGGCACAGAGAAGGTGCTAGCAGGGAATTCTCTGCCTGCCTTTCCCCAGTGCTCTGCAAGCTCTCCAGGACAACATAAAATCTGGGGCTCTGTGCTTTCTTTCGTTCTGAACAATTACTGTTTTCTGCACAAAAGCGATTCTGCCAAGCAATGTGAACAGGCACAGAGAAGGTGCTAGCAGGGAATTCTCTGCCTGCCTTTCCCCAGTGCTCTGCAAGCTCTCCAGGACAACAACAAATCTGGGGCTCTGTGCTTTCTTTCGTTCTGAACAAGTGTTACTGTTTTCTGCACAAAAGCGATTCTGCCAAGCAATGTGAACACTTCTGCTTCCCAGGCACAGAGAAGGTGCTAGCAGGGAATTCTCTGCCTGCCTTTCCCCAGTGCTCTGCAAGCTCTCCAGGACAACAACAAATCTGGGGCTCTGTGCTTTCTTTCGTTCTGAACAATTTTTACTGTTTTCTGCACAAAAGCGATTCTGCCAAGCAATGTGAACAGGCACAGAGAAGGTGCTAGCAGGGAATTCTCTGCCTGCCTTTCCCCAGTGCTCTGCAAGCTCTCCAGGACAACATAAAATCTGGGGCTCTGTGCTTTCTTTCGTTCTGAACAAGTGTTACTGTTTTCTGCACAAAAGCGATTCTGCCAAGCAATGTGAACACTTCTGCTTCCCAGGCACAGAGAAGGTGCTAGCAGGGAATTCTCTGCCTGCCTTTCCCCAGTGCTCTGCAAGCTCTCCAGGACAACATAAAATATGGGGCTCTGTGCTTTCTTTCGTTCTGAACAAGTGTTACTGTTTTCTGCACAAAAGCGATTCTGCGAAGCAATGTGAACACTTCTGCTTCCCAGGCACAGAGAAGGTGCTAGCAGGGAATTCTCTGCCTGCCTTTCCCCAGTGCTCTGCAAGCTCTCCAGGACAACAACAAATCTGGGGCTCTGTGCTTTCTTTCGTTCTGAACAAGTGTTACTGTTTTCTGCACAAAAGCGATTCTGCCAAGCAATGTGAACACTTCTGCTTCCCAGGCACAGAGAAGGTGCTAGCAGGGAATTCTCTGCCTGCCTTTCCCCAGTGCTCTGCAAGCTCTCCAGGACAACATAAAATCTGGGGCTCTGTGCTTTCTTTCGTTCTGAACAAGTGTTACTGTTTTCTGCACAAAAGCGATTCTGCGAAGCAATGTGAACACTTCTGCTTCCCAGGCACAGAGAAGGTGCTAGCAGGGAATTCTCTGCCTGCCTTTCCCCAGTGCTCTGCAAGCTCTCCAGGACAACAACAAATCTGGGGCTCTGTGCTTTCTTTCGTTCTGAACAAGTGTTACTGTTTTCTGCACAAAAGCGATTCTGCCAAGCAATGTGAACACTTCTGCTTCCCAGGCACAGAGAAGGTGCTAGCAGGGAATTCTCTGCCTGCCTTTCCCCAGTGCTCTGCAAGCTCTCCAGGACAACAACAAATCTGGGGCTCTGTGCTTTCTTTCGTTCTGAACAATTTTTACTGTTTTCTGCACAAAAGCGATTCTGCCAAGCAATGTGAACAGGCACAGAGAAGGTGCTAGCAGGGAATTCTCTGCCTGCCTTTCCCCAGTGCTCTGCAAGCTCTCCAGGACAACATAAAATCTGGGGCTCTGTGCTTTCTTTCGTTCTGAACAAGTGTTACTGTTTTCTGCACAAAAGCGATTCTGCCAAGCAATGTGAACACTTCTGCTTCCCAGGCACAGAGAAGGTGCTAGCAGGGAATTCTCTGCCTGCCTTTCCCCAGTGCTCTGCAAGCTCTCCAGGACAACATAAAATATGGGGCTCTGTGCTTTCTTTCGTTCTGAACAAGTGTTACTGTTTTCTGCACAAAAGCGATTCTGCGAAGCAATGTGAACACTTCTGCTTCCCAGGCACAGAGAAGGTGCTAGCAGGGAATTCTCTGCCTGCCTTTCCCCAGTGCTCTGCAAGCTCTCCAGGACAACAACAAATCTGGGGCTCTGTGCTTTCTTTCGTTCTGAACAAGTGTTACTGTTTTCTGCACAAAAGCGATTCTGCCAAGCAATGTGAACACTTCTGCTTCCCAGGCACAGAGAAGGTGCTAGCAGGGAATTCTCTGCCTGCCTTTCCCCAGTGCTCTGCAAGCTCTCCAGGACAACATAAAATCTGGGGCTCTGTGCTTTCTTTCGTTCTGAACAAGTGTTACTGTTTTCTGCACAAAAGCGATTCTGCCAAGCAATGTGAACACTTCTGCTTCCCAGGCACAGAGAAGGTGCTAGCAGGGAATTCTCTGCCTGCCTTTCCCCAGTGCTCTGCAAGCTCTCCAGGACAACAACAAATCTGGGGCTCTGTGCTTTCTTTCGTTCTGAACAAGTGTTACTGTTTTCTGCACAAAAGCGATTCTGCCAAGCAATGTGAACACTTCTGCTTCCCAGGCACAGAGAAGGTGCTAGCAGGGAATTCTCTGCCTGCCTTTCCCCAGTGCTCTGCAAGCTCTCCAGGACAACATAAAATATGGGGCTCTGTGCTTTCTTTCGTTCTGAACAAGTGTTACTGTTTTCTGCACAAAAGCGATTCTGCGAAGCAATGTGAACACTTCTGCTTCCCAGGCACAGAGAAGGTGCTAGCAGGGAATTCTCTGCCTGCCTTTCCCCAGTGCTCTGCAAGCTCTCCAGGACAACATAAAATCTGGGGCTCTGTGCTTTCTTTCGTTCTGAACAATTACTGTTTTCTGCACAAAAGCGATTCTGCCAAGCAATGTGAACAGGCACAGAGAAGGTGCTAGCAGGGAATTCTCTGCCTGCCTTTCCCCAGTGCTCTGCAAGCTCTCCAGGACAACAACAAATCTGGGGCTCTGTGCTTTCTTTCGTTCTGAACAAGTGTTACTGTTTTCTGCACAAAAGCGATTCTGCCAAGCAATGTGAACACTTCTGCTTCCCAGGCACAGAGAAGGTGCTAGCAGGGAATTCTCTGCCTGCCTTTCCCCAGTGCTCTGCAAGCTCTCCAGGACAACATAAAATATGGGGCTCTGTGCTTTCTTTCGTTCTGAACAAGTGTTACTGTTTTCTGCACAAAAGCGATTCTGCCAAGCAATGTGAACACTTCTGCTTCCCAGGCACAGAGAAGGTGCTAGCAGGGAATTCTCTGCCTGCCTTTCCCCAGTGCTCTGCAAGCTCTCCAGGACAACAACAAATCTGGGGCTCTGTGCTTTCTTTCGTTCTGAACAAGTGTTACTGTTTTCTGCACAAAAGCGATTCTGCCAAGCAATGTGAACACTTCTGCTTCCCAGGCACAGAGAAGGTGCTAGCAGGGAATTCTCTGCCTGCCTTTCCCCAGTGCTCTGCAAGCTCTCCAGGACAACATAAAATCTGGGGCTCTGTGCTTTCTTTCGTTCTGAACAAGTGTTACTGTTTTCTGCACAAAAGCGATTCTGCCAAGCAATGTGAACAGGCACAGAGAAGGTGCTAGCAGGGAATTCTCTGCCTGCCTTTCCCCAGTGCTCTGCAAGCTCTCCAGGACAACATAAAATCTGGGGCTCTGTGCTTTCTTTCGTTCTGAACAAGTGTTACTGTTTTCTGCACAAAAGCGATTCTGCCAAGCAATGTGAACACTTCTGCTTCCCAGGCACAGAGAAGGTGCTAGCAGGGAATTCTCTGCCTGCCTTTCCCCAGTGCTCTGCAAGCTCTCCAGGACAACAACAAATCTGGGGCTCTGTGCTTTCTTTCGTTCTGAACAAGTGTTACTGTTTTCTGCACAAAAGCGATTCTGCCAAGCAATGTGAACACTTCTGCTTCCCAAGCACAGAGAAGGTGCTAGCAGGGAATTCTCTGCCTGCCTTTCCCCAGTGCTCTGCAAGCTCTCCAGGACAACAACAAATCTGGGGCTCTGTGCTTTCTTTCGTTCTGAACAAGTGTTACTGTTTTCTGCACAAAAGCGATTCTGCGAAGCAATGTGAACACTTCTGCTTCCCAGGCACAGAGAAGGTGCTAGCAGGGAATTCTCTGCCTGCCTTTCCCCAGTGCTCTGCAAGCTCTCCAGGACAACATAAAATCTGGGGCTCTGTGCTTTCTTTCGTTCTGAACAAGTGTTACTGTTTTCTGCACAAAAGCGATTCTGCCAAGCAATGTGAACAGGCACAGAGAAGGTGCTAGCAGGGAATTCTCTGCCTGCCTTTCCCCAGTGCTCTGCAAGCTCTCCAGGACAACAACAAATCTGGGGCTCTGTGCTTTCTTTCGTTCTGAACAAGTGTTACTGTTTTCTGCACAAAAGCGATTCTGCGAAGCAATGTGAACACTTCTGCTTCCCAGGCACAGAGAAGGTGCTAGCAGGGAATTCTCTGCCTGCCTTTCCCCAGTGCTCTGCAAGCTCTCCAGGACAACAACAAATCTGGGGCTCTGTGCTTTCTTTCGTTCTGAACAAGTGTTACTGTTTTCTGCACAAAAGCGATTCTGCCAAGCAATGTGAACACTTCTGCTTCCCAGGCACAGAGAAGGTGCTAGCAGGGAATTCTCTGCCTGCCTTTCCCCAGTGCTCTGCAAGCTCTCCAGGACAACATAAAATCTGGGGCTCTGTGCTTTCTTTCGTTCTGAACAAGTGTTACTGTTTTCTGCACAAAAGCGATTCTGCCAAGCAATGTGAACAGGCACAGAGAAGGTGCTAGCAGGGAATTCTCTGCCTGCCTTTCCCCAGTGCTCTGCAAGCTCTCCAGGACAACATAAAATCTGGGGCTCTGTGCTTTCTTTCGTTCTGAACAAGTGTTACTGTTTTCTGCACAAAAGCGATTCTGCCAAGCAATGTGAACACTTCTGCTTCCCAGGCACAGAGAAGGTGCTAGCAGGGAATTCTCTGCCTGCCTTTCCCCAGTGCTCTGCAAGCTCTCCAGGACAACATAAAATCTGGGGCTCTGTGCTTTCTTTCGTTCTGAACAAGTGTTACTGTTTTCTGCACAAAAGCGATTCTGCCAAGCAATGTGAACACTTCTGCTTCCCAGGCACAGAGAAGGTGCTAGCAGGGAATTCTCTGCCTGCCTTTCCCCAGTGCTCTGCAAGCTCTCCAGGACAACATAAAATCTGGGGCTCTGTGCTTTCTTTCGTTCTGAACAAGTGTTACTGTTTTCTGCACAAAAGCGATTCTGCCAAGCAATGTGAACACTTCTGCTTCCCAGGCACAGAGAAGGTGCTAGCAGGGAATTCTCTGCCTGCCTTTCCCCAGTGCTCTGCAAGCTCTCCAGGACAACATAAAATCTGGGGCTCTGTGCTTTCTTTCGTTCTGAACAATTTTTACTGTTTTCTGCACAAAAGCGATTCTGCCAAGCAATGTGAACAGGCACAGAGAAGGTGCTAGCAGGGAATTCTCTGCCTGCCTTTCCCCAGTGCTCTGCAAGCTCTCCAGGACAACAACAAATCTGGGGCTCTGTGCTTTCTTTCGTTCTGAACAAGTGTTACTGTTTTCTGCACAAAAGCGATTCTGCCAAGCAATGTGAACACTTCTGCTTCCCAGGCACAGAGAAGGTGCTAGCAGGGAATTCTCTGCCTGCCTTTCCCCAGTGCTCTGCAAGCTCTCCAGGACAACATAAAATATGGGGCTCTGTGCTTTCTTTCGTTCTGAACAAGTGTTACTGTTTTCTGCACAAAAGCGATTCTGCGAAGCAATGTGAACACTTCTGCTTCCCAGGCACAGAGAAGGTGCTAGCAGGGAATTCTCTGCCTGCCTTTCCCCAGTGCTCTGCAAGCTCTCCAGGACAACAACAAATCTGGGGCTCTGTGCTTTCTTTCGTTCTGAACAAGTGTTACTGTTTTCTGCACAAAAGCGATTCTGCCAAGCAATGTGAACACTTCTGCTTCCCAGGCACAGAGAAGGTGCTAGCAGGGAATTCTCTGCCTGCCTTTCCCCAGTGCTCTGCAAGCTCTCCAGGACAACATAAAATCTGGGGCTCTGTGCTTTCTTTCGTTCTGAACAAGTGTTACTGTTTTCTGCACAAAAGCGATTCTGCGAAGCAATGTGAACACTTCTGCTTCCCAGGCACAGAGAAGGTGCTAGCAGGGAATTCTCTGCCTGCCTTTCCCCAGTGCTCTGCAAGCTCTCCAGGACAACAACAAATCTGGGGCTCTGTGCTTTCTTTCGTTCTGAACAAGTGTTACTGTTTTCTGCACAAAAGCGATTCTGCCAAGCAATGTGAACACTTCTGCTTCCCAGGCACAGAGAAGGTGCTAGCAGGGAATTCTCTGCCTGCCTTTCCCCAGTGCTCTGCAAGCTCTCCAGGACAACATAAAATCTGGGTCTCTGTGCTTTCTTTCGTTCTGAACAAGTGTTACTGTTTTCTGCACAAAAGCGATTCTGCCAAGCAATGTGAACACTTCTGCTTCCCAGGCACAGAGAAGGTGCTAGCAGGGAATTCTCTGCCTGCCTTTCCCCAGTGCTCTGCAAGCTCTCCAGGACAACAACAAATCTGGGGCTCTGTGCTTTCTTTCGTTCTGAACAAGTGTTACTGTTTTCTGCACAAAAGCGATTCTGCGAAGCAATGTGAACACTTCTGCTTCCCAGGCACAGAGAAGGTGCTAGCAGGGAATTCTCTGCCTGCCTTTCCCCAGTGCTCTGCAAGCTCTCCAGGACAACATAAAATCTGGGGCTCTGTGCTTTCTTTCGTTCTGAACAAGTGTTACTGTTTTCTGCACAAAAGCGATTCTGCCAAGCAATGTGAACAGGCACAGAGAAGGTGCTAGCAGGGAATTCTCTGCCTGCCTTTCCCCAGTGCTCTGCAAGCTCTCCAGGACAACATAAAATCTGGGGCTCTGTGCTTTCTTTCGTTCTGAACAAGTGTTACTGTTTTCTGCACAAAAGCGATTCTGCCAAGCAATGTGAACACTTCTGCTTCCCAGGCACAGAGAAGGTGCTAGCAGGGAATTCTCTGCCTGCCTTTCCCCAGTGCTCTGCAAGCTCTCCAGGACAACAACAAATCTGGGGCTCTGTGCTTTCTTTCGTTCTGAACAAGTGTTACTGTTTTCTGCACAAAAGCGATTCTGCCAAGCAATGTGAACACTTCTGCTTCCCAGGCACAGAGAAGGTGCTAGCAGGGAATTCTCTGCCTGCCTTTCCCCAGTGCTCTGCAAGCTCTCCAGGACAACATAAAATCTGGGGCTCTGTGCTTTCTTTCGTTCTGAACAATTTTTACTGTTTTCTGCACAAAAGCGATTCTGCCAAGCAATGTGAACAGGCACAGAGAAGGTGCTAGCAGGGAATTCTCTGCCTGCCTTTCCCCAGTGCTCTGCAAGCTCTCCAGGACAACAACAAATCTGGGGCTCTGTGCTTTCTTTCGTTCTGAACAAGTGTTACTGTTTTCTGCACAAAAGCGATTCTGCCAAGCAATGTGAACACTTCTGCTTCCCAGGCACAGAGAAGGTGCTAGCAGGGAATTCTCTGCCTGCCTTTCCCCAGTGCTCTGCAAGCTCTCCAGGACAACATAAAATATGGGGCTCTGTGCTTTCTTTCGTTCTGAACAAGTGTTACTGTTTTCTGCACAAAAGCGATTCTGCGAAGCAATGTGAACACTTCTGCTTCCCAGGCACAGAGAAGGTGCTAGCAGGGAATTCTCTGCCTGCCTTTCCCCAGTGCTCTGCAAGCTCTCCAGGACAACATAAAATCTGGGGCTCTGTGCTTTCTTTCGTTCTGAACAATTACTGTTTTCTGCACAAAAGCGATTCTGCCAAGCAATGTGAACAGGCACAGAGAAGGTGCTAGCAGGGAATTCTCTGCCTGCCTTTCCCCAGTGCTCTGCAAGCTCTCCAGGACAACAACAAATCTGGGGCTCTGTGCTTTCTTTCGTTCTGAACAAGTGTTACTGTTTTCTGCACAAAAGCGATTCTGCCAAGCAATGTGAACACTTCTGCTTCCCAGGCACAGAGAAGGTGCTAGCAGGGAATTCTCTGCCTGCCTTTCCCCAGTGCTCTGCAAGCTCTCCAGGACAACATAAAATATGGGGCTCTGTGCTTTCTTTCGTTCTGAACAAGTGTTACTGTTTTCTGCACAAAAGCGATTCTGCCAAGCAATGTGAACACTTCTGCTTCCCAGGCACAGAGAAGGTGCTAGCAGGGAATTCTCTGCCTGCCTTTCCCCAGTGCTCTGCAAGCTCTCCAGGACAACAACAAATCTGGGGCTCTGTGCTTTCTTTCGTTCTGAACAAGTGTTACTGTTTTCTGCACAAAAGCGATTCTGCGAAGCAATGTGAACACTTCTGCTTCCCAGGCACAGAGAAGGTGCTAGCAGGGAATTCTCTGCCTGCCTTTCCCCAGTGCTCTGCAAGCTCTCCAGGACAACATAAAATCTGGGGCTCTGTGCTTTCTTTCGTTCTGAACAAGTGTTACTGTTTTCTGCACAAAAGCGATTCTGCCAAGCAATGTGAACAGGCACAGAGAAGGTGCTAGCAGGGAATTCTCTGCCTGCCTTTCCCCAGTGCTCTGCAAGCTCTCCAGGACAACATAAAATCTGGGGCTCTGTGCTTTCTTTCGTTCTGAACAAGTGTTACTGTTTTCTGCACAAAAGCGATTCTGCCAAGCAATGTGAACACTTCTGCTTCCCAGGCACAGAGAAGGTGCTAGCAGGGAATTCTCTGCCTGCCTTTCCCCAGTGCTCTGCAAGCTCTCCAGGACAACAACAAATCTGGGGCTCTGTGCTTTCTTTCGTTCTGAACAAGTGTTACTGTTTTCTGCACAAAAGCGATTCTGCCAAGCAATGTGAACACTTCTGCTTCCCAAGCACAGAGAAGGTGCTAGCAGGGAATTCTCTGCCTGCCTTTCCCCAGTGCTCTGCAAGCTCTCCAGGACAACAACAAATCTGGGGCTCTGTGCTTTCTTTCGTTCTGAACAAGTGTTACTGTTTTCTGCACAAAAGCGATTCTGCCAAGCAATGTGAACACTTCTGCTTCCCAGGCACAGAGAAGGTGCTAGCAGGGAATTCTCTGCCTGCCTTTCCCCAGTGCTCTGCAAGCTCTCCAGGACAACAACAAATCTGGGGCTCTGTGCTTTCTTTCGTTCTGAACAAGTGTTACTGTTTTCTGCACAAAAGCGATTCTGCGAAGCAATGTGAACACTTCTGCTTCCCAGGCACAGAGAAGGTGCTAGCAGGGAATTCTCTGCCTGCCTTTCCCCAGTGCTCTGCAAGCTCTCCAGGACAACATAAAATCTGGGGCTCTGTGCTTTCTTTCGTTCTGAACAAGTGTTACTGTTTTCTGCACAAAAGCGATTCTGCCAAGCAATGTGAACAGGCACAGAGAAGGTGCTAGCAGGGAATTCTCTGCCTGCCTTTCCCCAGTGCTCTGCAAGCTCTCCAGGACAACATAAAATCTGGGGCTCTGTGCTTTCTTTCGTTCTGAACAAGTGTTACTGTTTTCTGCACAAAAGCGATTCTGCCAAGCAATGTGAACACTTCTGCTTCCCAGGCACAGAGAAGGTGCTAGCAGGGAATTCTCTGCCTGCCTTTCCCCAGTGCTCTGCAAGCTCTCCAGGACAACAACAAATCTGGGGCTCTGTGCTTTCTTTCGTTCTGAACAAGTGTTACTGTTTTCTGCACAAAAGCGATTCTGCCAAGCAATGTGAACACTTCTGCTTCCCAGGCACAGAGAAGGTGCTAGCAGGGAATTCTCTGCCTGCCTTTCCCCAGTGCTCTGCAAGCTCTCCAGGACAACATAAAATCTGGGGCTCTGTGCTTTCTTTCGTTCTGAACAATTTTTACTGTTTTCTGCACAAAAGCGATTCTGCCAAGCAATGTGAACAGGCACAGAGAAGGTGCTAGCAGGGAATTCTCTGCCTGCCTTTCCCCAGTGCTCTGCAAGCTCTCCAGGACAACAACAAATCTGGGGCTCTGTGCTTTCTTTCGTTCTGAACAAGTGTTACTGTTTTCTGCACAAAAGCGATTCTGCCAAGCAATGTGAACACTTCTGCTTCCCAGGCACAGAGAAGGTGCTAGCAGGGAATTCTCTGCCTGCCTTTCCCCAGTGCTCTGCAAGCTCTCCAGGACAACATAAAATATGGGGCTCTGTGCTTTCTTTCGTTCTGAACAAGTGTTACTGTTTTCTGCACAAAAGCGATTCTGCGAAGCAATGTGAACACTTCTGCTTCCCAGGCACAGAGAAGGTGCTAGCAGGGAATTCTCTGCCTGCCTTTCCCCAGTGCTCTGCAAGCTCTCCAGGACAACATAAAATCTGGGGCTCTGTGCTTTCTTTCGTTCTGAACAATTACTGTTTTCTGCACAAAAGCGATTCTGCCAAGCAATGTGAACAGGCACAGAGAAGGTGCTAGCAGGGAATTCTCTGCCTGCCTTTCCCCAGTGCTCTGCAAGCTCTCCAGGACAACAACAAATCTGGGGCTCTGTGCTTTCTTTCGTTCTGAACAAGTGTTAGTGTTTTCTGCACAAAAGCGATTCTGCCAAGCAATGTGAACACTTCTGCTTCCCAGGCACAGAGAAGGTGCTAGCAGGGAATTCTCTGCCTGCCTTTCCCCAGTGCTCTGCAAGCTCTCCAGGACAACATAAAATATGGGGCTCTGTGCTTTCTTTCGTTCTGAACAAGTGTTACTGTTTTCTGCACAAAAGCGATTCTGCGAAGCAATGTGAACACTTCTGCTTCCCAGGCACAGAGAAGGTGCTAGCAGGGAATTCTCTGCCTGCCTTTCCCCAGTGCTCTGCAAGCTCTCCAGGACAACAACAAATCTGGGGCTCTGTGCTTTCTTTCGTTCTGAACAAGTGTTACTGTTTTCTGCACAAAAGCGATTCTGCGAAGCAATGTGAACACTTCTGCTTCCCAGGCACAGAGAAGGTGCTAGCAGGGAATTCTCTGCCTGCCTTTCCCCAGTGCTCTGCAAGCTCTCCAGGACAACATAAAATCTGGGGCTCTGTGCTTTCTTTCGTTCTGAACAAGTGTTACTGTTTTCTGCACAAAAGCGATTCTGCGAAGCAATGTGAACGCTTCTGCTTCCCAGGCACAGAGAAGGTGCTAGCAGGGAATTCTCTGCCTGCCTTTCCCCAGTGCTCTGCAAGCTCTCCAGGACAACATAAAATCTGGGGCTCTGTGCTTTCTTTCGTTCTGAACAAGTGTTACTGTTTTCTGCACAAAAGCGATTCTGCCAAGCAATGTGAACACTTCTGCTTCCCAGGCACAGAGAAGGTGCTAGCAGGGAATTCTCTGCCTGCCTTTCCCCAGTGCTCTGCAAGCTCTCCAGGACAACATAAAATCTGGGGCTCTGTGCTTTCTTTCGTTCTGAACAATTTTTACTGTTTTCTGCACAAAAGCGATTCTGCCAAGCAATGTGAACAGGCACAGAGAAGGTGCTAGCAGGGAATTCTCTGCCTGCCTTTCCCCAGTGCTCTGCAAGCTCTCCAGGACAACAACAAATCTGGGGCTCTGTGCTTTCTTTCGTTCTGAACAAGTGTTACTGTTTTCTGCACAAAAGCGATTCTGCCAAGCAATGTGAACACTTCTGCTTCCCAGGCACAGAGAAGGTGCTAGCAGGGAATTCTCTGCCTGCCTTTCCCCAGTGCTCTGCAAGCTCTCCAGGACAACATAAAATATGGGGCTCTGTGCTTTCTTTCGTTCTGAACAAGTGTTACTGTTTTCTGCACAAAAGCGATTCTGCGAAGCAATGTGAACACTTCTGCTTCCCAGGCACAGAGAAGGTGCTAGCAGGGAATTCTCTGCCTGCCTTTCCCCAGTGCTCTGCAAGCTCTCCAGGACAACAACAAATCTGGGGCTCTGTGCTTTCTTTCGTTCTGAACAAGTGTTACTGTTTTCTGCACAAAAGCGATTCTGCGAAGCAATGTGAACACTTCTGCTTCCCAGGCACAGAGAAGGTGCTAGCAGGGAATTCTCTGCCTGCCTTTCCCCAGTGCTCTGCAAGCTCTCCAGGACAACATAAAATCTGGGGCTCTGTGCTTTCTTTCGTTCTGAACAAGTGTTACTGTTTTCTGCACAAAAGCGATTCTGCCAAGCAATGTGAACACTTCTGCTTCCCAGGCACAGAGAAGGTGCTAGCAGGGAATTCTCTGCCTGCCTTTCCCCAGTGCTCTGCAAGCTCTCCAGGACAACATAAAATCTGGGTCTCTGTGCTTTCTTTCGTTCTGAACAAGTGTTACTGTTTTCTGCACAAAAGCGATTCTGCCAAGCAATGTGAACACTTCTGCTTCCCAGGCACAGAGAAGGTGCTAGCAGGGAATTCTCTGCCTGCCTTTCCCCAGTGCTCTGCAAGCTCTCCAGGACAACAACAAATCTGGGTCTCTGTGCTTTCTTTCGTTCTGAACAAGTGTTACTGTTTTCTGCACAAAAGCGATTCTGCGAAGCAATGTGAACACTTCTGCTTCCCAGGCACAGAGAAGGTGCTAGCAGGGAATTCTCTGCCTGCCTTTCCCCAGTGCTCTGCAAGCTCTCCAGGACAACATAAAATCTGGGGCTCTGTGCTTTCTTTCGTTCTGAACAAGTGTTACTGTTTTCTGCACAAAAGCGATTCTGCCAAGCAATGTGAACAGGCACAGAGAAGGTGCTAGCAGGGAATTCTCTGCCTGCCTTTCCCCAGTGCTCTGCAAGCTCTCCAGGACAACATAAAATCTGGGGCTCTGTGCTTTCTTTCGTTCTGAACAAGTGTTACTGTTTTCTGCACAAAAGCGATTCTGCCAAGCAATGTGAACAGTTCTGCTTCCCAGGCACAGAGAAGGTGCTAGCAAGGAATTCTCTGCCTGCCTTTCCCCAGTGCTCTGCAAGCTCTCCAGGACAACATAAAATCTGGGGCTCTGTGCTTTCTTTCGTTCTGAACAAGTGTTACTGTTTTCTGCACAAAAGCGATTCTGCCAAGCAATGTGAACAGGCACAGAGAAGGTGCTAGCAGGGAATTCTCTGCCTGCCTTTCCCCAGTGCTCTGCAAGCTCTCCAGGACAACATAAAATCTGGGGCTCTGTGCTTTCTTTCGTTCTGAACAAGTGTTACTGTTTTCTGCACAAAAGCGATTCTGCCAAGCAATGTGAACACTTCTGCTTCCCAGGCACAGAGAAGGTGCTAGCAGGGAATTCTCTGCCTGCCTTTCCCCAGTGCTCTGCAAGCTCTCCAGGACAACATAAAATCTGGGGCTCTGTGCTTTCTTTCGTTCTGAACAAGTGTTACTGTTTTCTGCACAAAAGCGATTCTGCCAAGCAATGTGAACACTTCTGCTTCCCAGGCACAGAGAAGGTGCTAGCAGGGAATTCTCTGCCTGCCTTTCCCCAGTGCTCTGCAAGCTCTCCAGGACAACAACAAATCTGGGGCTCTGTGCTTTCTTTCGTTCTGAACAAGTGTTACTGTTTTCTGCACAAAAGCGATTCTGCCAAGCAATGTGAACACTTCTGCTTCCCAGGCACAGAGAAGGTGCTAGCAGGGAATTCTCTGCCTGCCTTTCCCCAGTGCTCTGCAAGCTCTCCAGGACAACATAAAATCTGGGGCTCTGTGCTTTCTTTCGTTCTGAACAATTTTTACTGTTTTCTGCACAAAAGCGATTCTGCCAAGCAATGTGAACAGGCACAGAGAAGGTGCTAGCAGGGAATTCTCTGCCTGCCTTTCCCCAGTGCTCTGCAAGCTCTCCAGGACAACAACAAATCTGGGGCTCTGTGCTTTCTTTCGTTCTGAACAAGTGTTACTGTTTTCTGCACAAAAGCGATTCTGCCAAGCAATGTGAACACTTCTGCTTCCCAGGCACAGAGAAGGTGCTAGCAGGGAATTCTCTGCCTGCCTTTCCCCAGTGCTCTGCAAGCTCTCCAGGACAACATAAAATATGGGGCTCTGTGCTTTCTTTCGTTCTGAACAAGTGTTACTGTTTTCTGCACAAAAGCGATTCTGCGAAGCAATGTGAACACTTCTGCTTCCCAGGCACAGAGAAGGTGCTAGCAGGGAATTCTCTGCCTGCCTTTCCCCAGTGCTCTGCAAGCTCTCCAGGACAACAACAAATCTGGGGCTCTGTGCTTTCTTTCGTTCTGAACAAGTGTTACTGTTTTCTGCACAAAAGCGATTCTGCCAAGCAATGTGAACACTTCTGCTTCCCAGGCACAGAGAAGGTGCTAGCAGGGAATTCTCTGCCTGCCTTTCCCCAGTGCTCTGCAAGCTCTCCAGGACAACATAAAATCTGGGGCTCTGTGCTTTCTTTCGTTCTGAACAAGTGTTACTGTTTTCTGCACAAAAGCGATTCTGCGAAGCAATGTGAACACTTCTGCTTCCCAGGCACAGAGAAGGTGCTAGCAGGGAATTCTCTGCCTGCCTTTCCCCAGTGCTCTGCAAGCTCTCCAGGACAACAACAAATCTGGGGCTCTGTGCTTTCTTTCGTTCTGAACAAGTGTTACTGTTTTCTGCACAAAAGCGATTCTGCCAAGCAATGTGAACACTTCTGCTTCCCAGGCACAGAGAAGGTGCTAGCAGGGAATTCTCTGCCTGCCTTTCCCCAGTGCTCTGCAAGCTCTCCAGGACAACAACAAATCTGGGGCTCTGTGCTTTCTTTCGTTCTGAACAAGTGTTACTGTTTTCTGCACAAAAGCGATTCTGCCAAGCAATGTGAACACTTCTGCTTCCCAGGCACAGAGAAGGTGCTAGCAGGGAATTCTCTGCCTGCCTTTCCCCAGTGCTCTGCAAGCTCTCCAGGACAACAACAATCTGGGGCTCTGTGCTTTCTTTCGTTCTGAACAAGTGTTACTGTTTTCTGCACAAAAGCGATTCTGCGAAGCAATGTGAACACTTCTGCTTCCCAGGCACAGAGAAGGTGCTAGCAGGGAATTCTCTGCCTGCCTTTCCCCAGTGCTCTGCAAGCTCTCCAGGACAACATAAAATCTGGGGCTCTGTGCTTTCTTTCGTTCTGAACAAGTGTTACTGTTTTCTGCACAAAAGCGATTCTGCCAAGCAATGTGAACAGGCACAGAGAAGGTGCTAGCAGGGAATTCTCTGCCTGCCTTTCCCCAGTGCTCTGCAAGCTCTCCAGGACAACATAAAATCTGGGGCTCTGTGCTTTCTTTCGTTCTGAACAAGTGTTACTGTTTTCTGCACAAAAGCGATTCTGCCAAGCAATGTGAACACTTCTGCTTCCCAGGCACAGAGAAGGTGCTAGCAGGGAATTCTCTGCCTGCCTTTCCCCAGTGCTCTGCAAGCTCTCCAGGACAACAACAAATCTGGGGCTCTGTGCTTTCTTTCGTTCTGAACAAGTGTTACTGTTTTCTGCACAAAAGCGATTCTGCCAAGCAATGTGAACACTTCTGCTTCCCAGGCACAGAGAAGGTGCTAGCAGGGAATTCTCTGCCTGCCTTTCCCCAGTGCTCTGCAAGCTCTCCAGGACAACATAAAATCTGGGGCTCTGTGCTTTCTTTCGTTCTGAACAATTTTTACTGTTTTCTGCACAAAAGCGATTCTGCCAAGCAATGTGAACAGGCACAGAGAAGGTGCTAGCAGGGAATTCTCTGCCTGCCTTTCCCCAGTGCTCTGCAAGCTCTCCAGGACAACAACAAATCTGGGGCTCTGTGCTTTCTTTCGTTCTGAACAAGTGTTACTGTTTTCTGCACAAAAGCGATTCTGCCAAGCAATGTGAACACTTCTGCTTCCCAGGCACAGAGAAGGTGCTAGCAGGGAATTCTCTGCCTGCCTTTCCCCAGTGCTCTGCAAGCTCTCCAGGACAACATAAAATATGGGGCTCTGTGCTTTCTTTCGTTCTGAACAAGTGTTACTGTTTTCTGCACAAAAGCGATTCTGCGAAGCAATGTGAACACTTCTGCTTCCCAGGCACAGAGAAGGTGCTAGCAGGGAATTCTCTGCCTGCCTTTCCCCAGTGCTCTGCAAGCTCTCCAGGACAACATAAAATCTGGGGCTCTGTGCTTTCTTTCGTTCTGAACAATTACTGTTTTCTGCACAAAAGCGATTCTGCCAAGCAATGTGAACAGGCACAGAGAAGGTGCTAGCAGGGAATTCTCTGCCTGCCTTTCCCCAGTGCTCTGCAAGCTCTCCAGGACAACAACAAATCTGGGGCTCTGTGCTTTCTTTCGTTCTGAACAAGTGTTACTGTTTTCTGCACAAAAGCGATTCTGCCAAGCAATGTGAACACTTCTGCTTCCCAGGCACAGAGAAGGTGCTAGCAGGGAATTCTCTGCCTGCCTTTCCCCAGTGCTCTGCAAGCTCTCCAGGACAACATAAAATATGGGGCTCTGTGCTTTCTTTCGTTCTGAACAAGTGTTACTGTTTTCTGCACAAAAGCGATTCTGCCAAGCAATGTGAACACTTCTGCTTCCCAGGCACAGAGAAGGTGCTAGCAGGGAATTCTCTGCCTGCCTTTCCCCAGTGCTCTGCAAGCTCTCCAGGACAACAACAAATCTGGGGCTCTGTGCTTTCTTTCGTTCTGAACAAGTGTTACTGTTTTCTGCACAAAAGCGATTCTGCGAAGCAATGTGAACACTTCTGCTTCCCAGGCACAGAGAAGGTGCTAGCAGGGAATTCTCTGCCTGCCTTTCCCCAGTGCTCTGCAAGCTCTCCAGGACAACATAAAATCTGGGGCTCTGTGCTTTCTTTCGTTCTGAACAAGTGTTACTGTTTTCTGCACAAAAGCGATTCTGCCAAGCAATGTGAACAGGCACAGAGAAGGTGCTAGCAGGGAATTCTCTGCCTGCCTTTCCCCAGTGCTCTGCAAGCTCTCCAGGACAACATAAAATCTGGGGCTCTGTGCTTTCTTTCGTTCTGAACAAGTGTTACTGTTTTCTGCACAAAAGCGATTCTGCCAAGCAATGTGAACACTTCTGCTTCCCAGGCACAGAGAAGGTGCTAGCAGGGAATTCTCTGCCTGCCTTTCCCCAGTGCTCTGCAAGCTCTCCAGGACAACAACAAATCTGGGGCTCTGTGCTTTCTTTCGTTCTGAACAAGTGTTACTGTTTTCTGCACAAAAGCGATTCTGCCAAGCAATGTGAACACTTCTGCTTCCCAAGCACAGAGAAGGTGCTAGCAGGGAATTCTCTGCCTGCCTTTCCCCAGTGCTCTGCAAGCTCTCCAGGACAACATAAAATCTGGGGCTCTGTGCTTTCTTTCGTTCTGAACAAGTGTTACTGTTTTCTGCACAAAAGCGATTCTGCCAAGCAATGTGAACACTTCTGCTTCCCAGGCACAGAGAAGGTGCTAGCAGGGAATTCTCTGCCTGCCTTTCCCCAGTGCTCTGCAAGCTCTCCAGGACAACATAAAATCTGGGGCTCTGTGCTTTCTTTCGTTCTGAACAATTTTTACTGTTTTCTGCACAAAAGCGATTCTGCCAAGCAATGTGAACAGGCACAGAGAAGGTGCTAGCAGGGAATTCTCTGCCTGCCTTTCCCCAGTGCTCTGCAAGCTCTCCAGGACAACAACAAATCTGGGGCTCTGTGCTTTCTTTCGTTCTGAACAAGTGTTACTGTTTTCTGCACAAAAGCGATTCTGCCAAGCAATGTGAACACTTCTGCTTCCCAGGCACAGAGAAGGTGCTAGCAGGGAATTCTCTGCCTGCCTTTCCCCAGTGCTCTGCAAGCTCTCCAGGACAACATAAAATATGGGGCTCTGTGCTTTCTTTCGTTCTGAACAAGTGTTACTGTTTTCTGCACAAAAGCGATTCTGCGAAGCAATGTGAACACTTCTGCTTCCCAGGCACAGAGAAGGTGCTAGCAGGGAATTCTCTGCCTGCCTTTCCCCAGTGCTCTGCAAGCTCTCCAGGACAACAACAAATCTGGGGCTCTGTGCTTTCTTTCGTTCTGAACAAGTGTTACTGTTTTCTGCACAAAAGCGATTCTGCGAAGCAATGTGAACACTTCTGCTTCCCAGGCACAGAGAAGGTGCTAGCAGGGAATTCTCTGCCTGCCTTTCCCCAGTGCTCTGCAAGCTCTCCAGGACAACATAAAATCTGGGGCTCTGTGCTTTCTTTCGTTCTGAACAAGTGTTACTGTTTTCTGCACAAAAGCGATTCTGCGAAGCAATGTGAACACTTCTGCTTCCCAGGCACAGAGAAGGTGCTAGCAGGGAATTCTCTGCCTGCCTTTCCCCAGTGCTCTGCAAGCTCTCCAGGACAACATAAAATCTGGGGCTCTGTGCTTTCTTTCGTTCTGAACAAGTGTTACTGTTTTCTGCACAAAAGCGATTCTGCCAAGCAATGTGAACACTTCTGCTTCCCAGGCACAGAGAAGGTGCTAGCAGGGAATTCTCTGCCTGCCTTTCCCCAGTGCTCTGCAAGCTCTCCAGGACAACATAAAATCTGGGTCTCTGTGCTTTCTTTCGTTCTGAACAAGTGTTACTGTTTTCTGCACAAAAGCGATTCTGCCAAGCAATGTGAACACTTCTGCTTCCCAGGCACAGAGAAGGTGCTAGCAGGGAATTCTCTGCCTGCCTTTCCCCAGTGCTCTGCAAGCTCTCCAGGACAACAACAAATCTGGGTCTCTGTGCTTTCTTTCGTTCTGAACAAGTGTTACTGTTTTCTGCACAAAAGCGATTCTGCGAAGCAATGTGAACACTTCTGCTTCCCAGGCACAGAGAAGGTGCTAGCAGGGAATTCTCTGCCTGCCTTTCCCCAGTGCTCTGCAAGCTCTCCAGGACAACATAAAATCTGGGGCTCTGTGCTTTCTTTCGTTCTGAACAAGTGTTACTGTTTTCTGCACAAAAGCGATTCTGCCAAGCAATGTGAACAGGCACAGAGAAGGTGCTAGCAGGGAATTCTCTGCCTGCCTTTCCCCAGTGCTCTGCAAGCTCTCCAGGACAACATAAAATCTGGGGCTCTGTGCTTTCTTTCGTTCTGAACAAGTGTTACTGTTTTCTGCACAAAAGCGATTCTGCCAAGCAATGTGAACAGTTCTGCTTCCCAGGCACAGAGAAGGTGCTAGCAAGGAATTCTCTGCCTGCCTTTCCCCAGTGCTCTGCAAGCTCTCCAGGACAACATAAAATCTGGGGCTCTGTGCTTTCTTTCGTTCTGAACAAGTGTTACTGTTTTCTGCACAAAAGCGATTCTGCCAAGCAATGTGAACACTTCTGCTTCCCAGGCACAGAGAAGGTGCTAGCAGGGAATTCTCTGCCTGCCTTTCCCCAGTGCTCTGCAAGCTCTCCAGGACAACATAAAATCTGGGGCTCTGTGCTTTCTTTCGTTCTGAACAAGTGTTACTGTTTTCTGCACAAAAGCGATTCTGCCAAGCAATGTGAACACTTCAGCTTCCAGGCACAGAGAAGGTGCTAGCAGGGAATTCTCTGCCTGCCTTTCCCCAGTGCTCCGCAAGCTCTCCAGGACAACATAAAATCTGGGGCTCTGTGCTTTCTTTCGTTCTGAACAAGTGTTACTGTTTTCTGCACAAAAGCGATTCTGCCAAGCAATGTGAACAGGCACAGAGAAGGTGCTAGCAGGGAATTCTCTGCCTGCCTTTCCCCAGTGCTCTGCAAGCTCTCCAGGACAACATAAAATCTGGGGCTCTGTGCTTTCTTTCGTTCTGAACAAGTGTTACTGTTTTCTGCACAAAAGCGATTCTGCGAAGCAATGTGAACACTTCAGCTTCCAGGCACAGAGAAGGTGCTAGCAGGGAATTCTCTGCCTGCCTTTCCCCAGTGCTCCGCAAGCTCTCCAGGACAACATAAAATCTGGGGCTCTGTGCTTTCTTTCGTTCTGAACAAGTGTTACTGTTTTCTGCACAAAAGCGATTCTGCGAAGCAATGTGAACACTTCTGCTTCCCAGGCACAGAGAAGGTGCTAGCAGGGAATTCTCTGCCTGCCTTTCCCCAGTGCTCTGCAAGCTCTCCAGGACAACATAAAATCTGGGGCTCTGTGCTTTCTTTCGTTCTGAACAAGTGTTAGTATTTTCTGCACAAAAGCGATTCTGCGAAGCAATGTGAACACTTCTGCTTCCCAGGCACAGAGAAGGTGCTAGCAGGGAATTCTCTGCCTGCCTTTCCCCAGTGCTCCGCAAGCTCTCCAGGACAACATAAAATCTGGGGCTCTGTGCTTTCTTTCGTTCTGAACAAGTGTTAGTGTTTTCTGCACAAAAGCGATTCTGCCAAGCAATGTGAACACTTCTGCTTCCCAGGCACAGAGAAGGTGCTAGCAGGGAATTCTCTGCCTGCCTTTCCCCAGTGCTCTGCAAGCTCTCCAGGACAACAACAAATCTGGGGCTCTGTGCTTTCTTTCGTTCTGAACAAGTGTTACTGTTTTCTGCACAAAAGCGATTCTGCGAAGCAATGTGAACACTTCTGCTTCCCAGGCACAGAGAAGGTGCTAGCAGGGAATTCTCTGCCTGCCTTTCCCCAGTGCTCTGCAAGCTCTCCAGGACAACATAAAATCTGGGGCTCTGTGCTTTCTTTCGTTCTGAACAAGTGTTACTGTTTTCTGCACAAAAGCGATTCTGCCAAGCAATGTGAACGCTTCTGCTTCCCAGGCACAGAGAAGGTGCTAGCAGGGAATTCTCTGCCTGCCTTTCCCCAGTGCTCTGCAAGCTCTCCAGGACAACATAAAATCTGGGGCTCTGTGCTTTCTTTCGTTCTGAAAAAGTGTTACTGTTTTCTGCACAAAAGCGATTCTGCCAAGCAATGTGAACACTTCTGCTTCCCAGGCACAGAGAAGGTGCTAGCAGGGAATTCTCTGCCTGCCTTTCCCCAGTGCTCTGCAAGCTCTCCAGGACAACATAAAATCTGGGTCTCTGTGCTTTCTTTCGTTCTGAACAATTTTTACTGTTTTCTGCACAAAAGCGATTCTGCCAAGCAATGTGAACAGGCACAGAGAAGGTGCTAGCAGGGAATTCTCTGCCTGCCTTTCCCCAGTGCTCCGCAAGCTCTCCAGGACAACATAAAATCTGGGGCTCTGTGCTTTCTTTCGTTCTGAACAAGTGTTACTGTTTTCTGCACAAAAGCGATTCTGCGAAGCAATGTGAACACTTCTGCTTCCCAGGCACAGAGAAGGTGCTAGCAGGGAATTCTCTGCCTGCCTTTCCCCAGTGCTCTGCAAGCTCTCCAGGACAACAACAAATCTGGGGCTCTGTGCTTTCTTTCGTTCTGAACAAGTGTTACTGTTTTCTGCACAAAAGCGATTCTGCGAAGCAATGTGAACACTTCTGCTTCCCAGGCACAGAGAAGGTGCTAGCAGGGAATTCTCTGCCTGCCTTTCCCCAGTGCTCTGCAAGCTCTCCAGGACAACATAAAATCTGGGGCTCTGTGCTTTCTTTCGTTCTGAACAAGTGTTACTGTTTTCTGCACAAAAGCGATTCTGCGAAGCAATGTGAACACTTCTGCTTCCCAGGCACAGAGAAGGTGCTAGCAGGGAATTCTCTGCCTGCCTTTCCCCAGTGCTCTGCAAGCTCTCCAGGACAACATAAAATCTGGGGCTCTGTGCTTTCTTTCGTTCTGAACAAGTGTTACTGTTTTCTGCACAAAAGCGATTCTGCCAAGCAATGTGAACACTTCTGCTTCCCAGGCACAGAGAAGGTGCTAGCAGGGAATTCTCTGCCTGCCTTTCCCCAGTGCTCTGCAAGCTCTCCAGGACAACATAAAATCTGGGTCTCTGTGCTTTCTTTCGTTCTGAACAAGTGTTACTGTTTTCTGCACAAAAGCGATTCTGCCAAGCAATGTGAACACTTCTGCTTCCCAGGCACAGAGAAGGTGCTAGCAGGGAATTCTCTGCCTGCCTTTCCCCAGTGCTCTGCAAGCTCTCCAGGACAACAACAAATCTGGGTCTCTGTGCTTTCTTTCGTTCTGAACAAGTGTTACTGTTTTCTGCACAAAAGCGATTCTGCGAAGCAATGTGAACACTTCTGCTTCCCAGGCACAGAGAAGGTGCTAGCAGGGAATTCTCTGCCTGCCTTTCCCCAGTGCTCTGCAAGCTCTCCAGGACAACATAAAATCTGGGGCTCTGTGCTTTCTTTCGTTCTGAACAAGTGTTACTGTTTTCTGCACAAAAGCGATTCTGCCAAGCAATGTGAACAGGCACAGAGAAGGTGCTAGCAGGGAATTCTCTGCCTGCCTTTCCCCAGTGCTCTGCAAGCTCTCCAGGACAACATAAAATCTGGGGCTCTGTGCTTTCTTTCGTTCTGAACAAGTGTTACTGTTTTCTGCACAAAAGCGATTCTGCCAAGCAATGTGAACAGTTCTGCTTCCCAGGCACAGAGAAGGTGCTAGCAAGGAATTCTCTGCCTGCCTTTCCCCAGTGCTCTGCAAGCTCTCCAGGACAACATAAAATCTGGGGCTCTGTGCTTTCTTTCGTTCTGAACAAGTGTTACTGTTTTCTGCACAAAAGCGATTCTGCCAAGCAATGTGAACACTTCTGCTTCCCAGGCACAGAGAAGGTGCTAGCAGGGAATTCTCTGCCTGCCTTTCCCCAGTGCTCTGCAAGCTCTCCAGGACAACATAAAATCTGGGGCTCTGTGCTTTCTTTCGTTCTGAACAAGTGTTACTGTTTTCTGCACAAAAGCGATTCTGCCAAGCAATGTGAACACTTCAGCTTCCAGGCACAGAGAAGGTGCTAGCAGGGAATTCTCTGCCTGCCTTTCCCCAGTGCTCCGCAAGCTCTCCAGGACAACATAAAATCTGGGGCTCTGTGCTTTCTTTCGTTCTGAACAAGTGTTACTGTTTTCTGCACAAAAGCGATTCTGCCAAGCAATGTGAACAGGCACAGAGAAGGTGCTAGCAGGGAATTCTCTGCCTGCCTTTCCCCAGTGCTCTGCAAGCTCTCCAGGACAACATAAAATCTGGGGCTCTGTGCTTTCTTTCGTTCTGAACAAGTGTTACTGTTTTCTGCACAAAAGCGATTCTGCGAAGCAATGTGAACACTTCAGCTTCCAGGCACAGAGAAGGTGCTAGCAGGGAATTCTCTGCCTGCCTTTCCCCAGTGCTCTGCAAGCTCTCCAGGACAACATAAAATCTGGGGCTCTGTGCTTTCTTTCGTTCTGAACAAGTGTTACTGTTTTCTGCACAAAAGCGATTCTGCGAAGCAATGTGAACACTTCTGCTTCCCAGGCACAGAGAAGGTGCTAGCAGGGAATTCTCTGCCTGCCTTTCCCCAGTGCTCTGCAAGCTCTCCAGGACAACATAAAATCTGGGGCTCTGTGCTTTCTTTCGTTCTGAACAAGTGTTAGTATTTTCTGCACAAAAGCGATTCTGCGAAGCAATGTGAACACTTCTGCTTCCCAGGCACAGAGAAGGTGCTAGCAGGGAATTCTCTGCCTGCCTTTCCCCAGTGCTCCGCAAGCTCTCCAGGACAACATAAAATCTGGGGCTCTGTGCTTTCTTTCGTTCTGAACAAGTGTTAGTGTTTTCTGCACAAAAGCGATTCTGCCAAGCAATGTGAACACTTCTGCTTCCCAGGCACAGAGAAGGTGCTAGCAGGGAATTCTCTGCCTGCCTTTCCCCAGTGCTCTGCAAGCTCTCCAGGACAACAACAAATCTGGGGCTCTGTGCTTTCTTTCGTTCTGAACAAGTGTTACTGTTTTCTGCACAAAAGCGATTCTGCGAAGCAATGTGAACACTTCTGCTTCCCAGGCACAGAGAAGGTGCTAGCAGGGAATTCTCTGCCTGCCTTTCCCCAGTGCTCTGCAAGCTCTCCAGGACAACATAAAATCTGGGGCTCTGTGCTTTCTTTCGTTCTGAACAAGTGTTACTGTTTTCTGCACAAAAGCGATTCTGCCAAGCAATGTGAACGCTTCTGCTTCCCAGGCACAGAGAAGGTGCTAGCAGGGAATTCTCTGCCTGCCTTTCCCCAGTGCTCTGCAAGCTCTCCAGGACAACATAAAATCTGGGGCTCTGTGCTTTCTTTCGTTCTGAAAAAGTGTTACTGTTTTCTGCACAAAAGCGATTCTGCCAAGCAATGTGAACACTTCTGCTTCCCAGGCACAGAGAAGGTGCTAGCAGGGAATTCTCTGCCTGCCTTTCCCCAGTGCTCTGCAAGCTCTCCAGGACAACATAAAATCTGGGTCTCTGTGCTTTCTTTCGTTCTGAACAATTTTTACTGTTTTCTGCACAAAAGCGATTCTGCCAAGCAATGTGAACAGGCACAGAGAAGGTGCTAGCAGGGAATTCTCTGCCTGCCTTTCCCCAGTGGTCTGCAAGCTCTCCAGGACAACAACAAATCTGGGGCTCTGTGCTTTCTTTCGTTCTGAACAAGTGTTACTGTTTTCTGCACAAAAGCGATTCTGCCAAGCAATGTGAACAGGCACAGAGAAGGTGCTAGCAGGGAATTCTCTGCCTGCCTTTCCCCAGTGCTCTGCAAGCTCTCCAGGACAACATAAAATCTGGGGCTCTGTGCTTTCTTTCGTTCTGAACAAGTGTTACTGTTTTCTGCACAAAAGCGATTCTGCCAAGCAATGTGAACAGGCACAGAGAAGGTGCTAGCAGGGAATTCTCTGCCTGCCTTTCCCCAGTGCTCTGCAAGCTCTCCAGGACAACATAAAATCTGGGGCTCTATGCTTTCTTTCGTTCTGAACAAGTGTTACTGTTTTCTGCACAAAAGCGATTCTGCCAAGCAATGTGAACACTTCAGCTTCCAGGCACAGAGAAGGTGCTAGCAGGGAATTCTCTGCCTGCCTTTCCCCAGTGCTCTGCAAGCTCTCCAGGACAATATAAAATCTGGGGCTCTGTGCTTTCTTTCGTTCTGAACAAGTGTTACTGTTTTCTGCACAAAAGCGATTCTGCGAAGCAATGTGAACACTTCTGCTTCCCAGGCACAGAGAAGGTGCTAGCAGGGAATTCTCTGCCTGCCTTTCCCCAGTGCTCTGCAAGCTCTCCAGGACAACAACAAATCTGGGGCTCTGTGCTTTCTTTCGTTCTGAACAAGTGTTACTGTTTTCTGCACAAAAGCGATTCTGCCAAGCAATGTGAACACTTCTGCTTCCCAGGCACAGAGAAGGTGCTAGCAGGGAATTCTCTGCCTGCCTTTCCCCAGTGCTCTGCAAGCTCTCCAGGACAACATAAAATCTGGGTCTCTGTGCTTTCTTTCGTTCTGAACAAGTGTTACTGTTTTCTGCACAAAAGCGATTCTGCCAAGCAATGTGAACAGGCACAGAGAAGGTGCTAGCAGGGAATTCTCTGCCTGCCTTTCCCCAGTGCTCCGCAAGCTCTCCAGGACAACATAAAATCTGGGGCTCTGTGCTTTCTTTCGTTCTGAACAAGTGTTATTGTTTTCTGCACAAAAGCGATTCTGCCAAGCAATGTGAACACTTCTGCTTCCCAGGCACAGAGAAGGTGCTAGCAGGGAATTCTCTGCCTGCCTTTCCCCAGTGCTCTGCAAGCTCTCCAGGACAACAACAAATCTGGGGCTCTGTGCTTTCTTTCGTTCTGAACAAGTGTTACTGTTTTCTGCACAAAAGCGATTCTGCGAAGCAATGTGAACACTTCTGCTTCCCAGGCACAGAGAAGGTGCTAGCAGGGAATTCTCTGCCTGCCTTTCCCCAGTGCTCTGCAAGCTCTCCAGGACAACATAAAATCTGGGGCTCTGTGCTTTCTTTCGTTCTGAACAAGTGTTACTGTTTTCTGCACAAAAGCGATTCTGCCAAGCAATGTGAACGCTTCTGCTTCCCAGGCACAGAGAAGGTGCTAGCAGGGAATTCTCTGCCTGCCTTTCCCCAGTGCTCTGCAAGCTCTCCAGGACAACATAAAATCTGGGGCTCTGTGCTTTCTTTCGTTCTGAAAAAGTGTTACTGTTTTCTGCACAAAAGCGATTCTGCCAAGCAATGTGAACACTTCTGCTTCCCAGGCACAGAGAAGGTGCTAGCAGGGAATTCTCTGCCTGCCTTTCCCCAGTGCTCTGCAAGCTCTCCAGGACAACATAAAATCTGGGTCTCTGTGCTTTCTTTCGTTCTGAACAATTTTTACTGTTTTCTGCACAAAAGCGATTCTGCCAAGCAATGTGAACAGGCACAGAGAAGGTGCTAGCAGGGAATTCTCTGCCTGCCTTTCCCCAGTGCTCCGCAAGCTCTCCAGGACAACATAAAATCTGGGGCTCTGTGCTTTCTTTCGTTCTGAACAAGTGTTAGTGTTTTCTGCACAAAAGCGATTCTGCCAAGCAATGTGAACACTTCTGCTTCCCAGGCACAGAGAAGGTGCTAGCAGGGAATTCTCTGCCTGCCTTTCCCCAGTGGTCTGCAAGCTCTCCAGGACAACAACAAATCTGGGGCTCTGTGCTTTCTTTCGTTCTGAACAAGTGTTACTGTTTTCTGCACAAAAGCGATTCTGCCAAGCAATGTGAACAGGCACAGAGAAGGTGCTAGCAGGGAATTCTCTGCCTGCCTTTCCCCAGTGCTCTGCAAGCTCTCCAGGACAACATAAAATCTGGGGCTCTGTGCTTTCTTTCGTTCTGAACAAGTGTTACTGTTTTCTGCACAAAAGCGATTCTGCCAAGCAATGTGAACAGGCACAGAGAAGGTGCTAGCAGGGAATTCTCTGCCTGCCTTTCCCCAGTGCTCTGCAAGCTCTCCAGGACAACATAAAATCTGGGGCTCTATGCTTTCTTTCGTTCTGAACAAGTGTTACTGTTTTCTGCACAAAAGCGATTCTGCCAAGCAATGTGAACACTTCAGCTTCCAGGCACAGAGAAGGTGCTAGCAGGGAATTCTCTGCCTGCCTTTCCCCAGTGCTCTGCAAGCTCTCCAGGACAATATAAAATCTGGGGCTCTGTGCTTTCTTTCGTTCTGAACAAGTGTTACTGTTTTCTGCACAAAAGCGATTCTGCGAAGCAATGTGAACACTTCTGCTTCCCAGGCACAGAGAAGGTGCTAGCAGGGAATTCTCTGCCTGCCTTTCCCCAGTGCTCTGCAAGCTCTCCAGGACAACAACAAATCTGGGGCTCTGTGCTTTCTTTCGTTCTGAACAAGTGTTACTGTTTTCTGCACAAAAGCGATTCTGCCAAGCAATGTGAACACTTCTGCTTCCCAGGCACAGAGAAGGTGCTAGCAGGGAATTCTCTGCCTGCCTTTCCCCAGTGCTCTGCAAGCTCTCCAGGACAACATAAAATCTGGGTCTCTGTGCTTTCTTTCGTTCTGAACAAGTGTTACTGTTTTCTGCACAAAAGCGATTCTGCCAAGCAATGTGAACAGGCACAGAGAAGGTGCTAGCAGGGAATTCTCTGCCTGCCTTTCCCCAGTGCTCCGCAAGCTCTCCAGGACAACATAAAATCTGGGGCTCTGTGCTTTCTTTCGTTCTGAACAAGTGTTATTGTTTTCTGCACAAAAGCGATTCTGCCAAGCAATGTGAACACTTCTGCTTCCCAGGCACAGAGAAGGTGCTAGCAGGGAATTCTCTGCCTGCCTTTCCCCAGTGCTCTGCAAGCTCTCCAGGACAACATAAAATCTGGGGCTCTGTGCTTTCTTTCGTTATGAACAAGTGTTACTGTTTTCTGCACAAAAGCGATTCTGCCAAGCAATGTGAACAGGCACAGAGAAGGTGCTAGCAGGGAATTCTCTGCCTGCCTTTCCCCAGTGCTCTGCAAGCTCTCCAGGACAACATAAAATCTGGGGCTCTGTGCTTTCTTTCGTTCTGAACAAGTGTTACTGTTTTCTGCACAAAAGCGATTCTGCCAAGCAATGTGAACAGGCACAGAGAAGGTGCTAGCAGGGAATTCTCTGCCTGCCTTTCCCCAGTGCTCTGCAAGCTCTCCAGGACAACATAAAATCTGGGGCTCTATGCTTTCTTTCGTTCTGAACAAGTGTTACTGTTTTCTGCACAAAAGCGATTCTGCCAAGCAATGTGAACACTTCAGCTTCCAGGCACAGAGAAGGTGCTAGCAGGGAATTCTCTGCCTGCCTTTCCCCAGTGCTCTGCAAGCTCTCCAGGACAATATAAAATCTGGGGCTCTGTGCTTTCTTTCATTCTGAACAAGTGTTACTGTTTTCTGCACAAAAGCGATTCTGCCAAGCAATGTGAACACTTCTGCTTCCCAGGCACAGAGAAGGTGCTAGCAGGGAATTCTCTGCCTGCCTTTCCCCAGTGCTCTGCAAGCTCTCCAGGACAACAACAAATCTGGGGCTCTGTGCTTTCTTTCGTTCTGAACAAGTGTTACTGTTTTCTGCACAAAAGCGATTCTGCCAAGCAATGTGAACACTTCTGCTTCCCAGGCACAGAGAAGGTGCTAGCAGGGAATTCTCTGCCTGCCTTTCCCCAGTGCTCTGCAAGCTCTCCAGGACAACATAAAATCTGGGGCTCTGTGCTTTCTTTCGTTCTGAACAAGTGTTAGTGTTTTCTGCACAAAAGCGATTCTGCCAAGCAATGTGAACACTTCTGCTTCCCAGGCACAGAGAAGGTGCTAGCAGGGAATTCTCTGCCTGCCTTTCCCCAGTGCTCTGCAAGCTCTCCAGGACAACATAAAATATGGGGCTCTGTGCTTTCTTTCGTTCTGAACAAGTGTTACTGTTTTCTGCACAAAAGCGATTCTGCCAAGCAATGTGAACACTTCTGCTTCCCAGGCACAGAGAAGGTGCTAGCAGGGAATTCTCTGCCTGCCTTTCCCCAGTGCTCTGCAAGCTCTCCAGGACAACAACAAATCTGGGGCTCTGTGCTTTCTTTCGTTCTGAACAAGTGTTACTGTTTTCTGCACAAAAGCGATTCTGCGAAGCAATGTGAACACTTCTGCTTCCCAGGCACAGAGAAGGTGCTAGCAGGGAATTCTCTGCCTGCCTTTCCCCAGTGCTCTGCAAGCTCTCCAGGACAACATAAAATCTGGGGCTCTGTGCTTTCTTTCGTTCTGAACAAGTGTTACTGTTTTCTGCACAAAAGCGATTCTGCGAAGCAATGTGAACACTTCTGCTTCCCAGGCACAGAGAAGGTGCTAGCAGGGAATTCTCTGCCTGCCTTTCCCCAGTGCTCTGCAAGCTCTCCAGGACAACATAAAATCTGGGGCTCTGTGCTTTCTTTCGTTCTGAACAAGTGTTAGTGTTTTCTGCACAAAAGCGATTCTGCCAAGCAATGTGAACACTTCTGCTTCCCAGGCACAGAGAAGGTGCTAGCAGGGAATTCTCTGCCTGCCTTTCCCCAGTGCTCTGCAAGCTCTCCAGGACAACATAAAATCTGGGTCTCTGTGCTTTCTTTCGTTCTGAACAAGTGTTACTGTTTTCTGCACAAAAGCGATTCTGCCAAGCAATGTGAACACTTCTGCTTCCCAGGCACAGAGAAGGTGCTAGCAGGGAATTCTCTGCCTGCCTTTCCCCAGTGCTCTGCAAGCTCTCCAGGACAACAACAAATCTGGGGCTCTGTGCTTTCTTTCGTTCTGAACAAGTGTTACTGTTTTCTGCACAAAAGCGATTCTGCGAAGCAATGTGAACACTTCTGCTTCCCAGGCACAGAGAAGGTGCTAGCAGGGAATTCTCTGCCTGCCTTTCCCCAGTGCTCTGCAAGCTCTCCAGGACAACATAAAATCTGGGGCTCTGTGCTTTCTTTCGTTCTGAACAAGTGTTACTGTTTTCTGCACAAAAGCGATTCTGCCAAGCAATGTGAACAGGCACAGAGAAGGTGCTAGCAGGGAATTCTCTGCCTGCCTTTCCCCAGTGCTCTGCAAGCTCTCCAGGACAACATAAAATCTGGGGCTCTGTGCTTTCTTTCGTTCTGAACAAGTGTTACTGTTTTCTGCACAAAAGCGATTCTGCCAAGCAATGTGAACAGTTCTGCTTCCCAGGCACAGAGAAGGTGCTAGCAGGGAATTCTCTGCCTGCCTTTCCCCAGTGCTCTGCAAGCTCTCCAGGACAACATAAAATCTGGGGCTCTGTGCTTTCTTTCGTTCTGAACAAGTGTTACTGTTTTCTGCACAAAAGCGATTCTGCCAAGCAATGTGAACACTTCTGCTTCCCAGGCACAGAGAAGGTGCTAGCAGGGAATTCTCTGCCTGCCTTTCCCCAGTGCTCTGCAAGCTCTCCAGGACAACATAAAATCTGGGGCTCTGTGCTTTCTTTCGTTCTGAACAAGTGTTACTGTTTTCTGCACAAAAGCGATTCTGCCAAGCAATGTGAACACTTCAGCTTCCAGGCACAGAGAAGGTGCTAGCAGGGAATTCTCTGCCTGCCTTTCCCCAGTGCTCCGCAAGCTCTCCAGGACAACATAAAATCTGGGGCTCTGTGCTTTCTTTCGTTCTGAACAAGTGTTACTGTTTTCTGCACAAAAGCGATTCTGCCAAGCAATGTGAACAGGCACAGAGAAGGTGCTAGCAGGGAATTCTCTGCCTGCCTTTCCCCAGTGCTCTGCAAGCTCTCCAGCACAACATAAAATCTGGGGCTCTGTGCTTTCTTTCGTTCTGAACAAGTGTTACTGTTTTCTGCACAAAAGCGATTCTGCCAAGCAATGTGAACACTTCAGCTTCCAGGCACAGAGAAGGTGCTAGCAGGGAATTCTCTGCCTGCCTTTCCCCAGTGCTCCGCAAGCTCTCCAGGACAACATAAAATCTGGGGCTCTGTGCTTTCTTTTGTTCTGAACAAGTGTTACTGTTTTCTGCACAAAAGCGATTCTGCGAAGCAATGTGAACACTTCTGCTTCCCAGGCACAGAGAAGGTGCTAGCAGGGAATTCTCTGCCTGCCTTTCCCCAGTGCTCTGCAAGCTCTCCAGGACAACATAAAATCTGGGGCTCTGTGCTTTCTTTCGTTCTGAACAAGTGTTAGTATTTTCTGCACAAAAGCGATTCTGCGAAGCAATGTGAACACTTCTGCTTCCCAGGCACAGAGAAGGTGCTAGCAGGGAATTCTCTGCCTGCCTTTCCCCAGTGCTCCGCAAGCTCTCCAGGACAACATAAAATCTGGGGCTCTGTGCTTTCTTTCGTTCTGAACAAGTGTTAGTGTTTTCTGCACAAAAGCGATTCTGCCAAGCAATGTGAACACTTCTGCTTCCCAGGCACAGAGAAGGTGCTAGCAGGGAATTCTCTGCCTGCCTTTCCCCAGTGCTCTGCAAGCTCTCCAGGACAACATAAAATCTGGGGCTCTGTGCTTTCTTTCGTTCTGAACAAGTGTTACTGTTTTCTGCACAAAAGCGATTCTGCGAAGCAATGTGAACACTTCTGCTTCCCAGGCACAGAGAAGGTGCTAGCAGGGAATTCTCTGCCTGCCTTTCCCCAGTGCTCTGCAAGCTCTCCAGGACAACATAAAATCTGGGTCTCTGTGCTTTCTTTCGTTCTGAACAAGTGTTACTGTTTTCTGCACAAAAGCGATTCTGCCAAGCAATGTGAACACTTCGGCTTCCCAGGTACAGAGAGGGTGCTAGCAGGGAATTCTGTGCCTGCCTTTCCCCAGTGCTCTGCAAGCTCTCCAGGACAACATAAAATCTAGGGCTCTGTGCTTTCTTTCGTTCTGAACAAGTGTTACTGTTTTCTGCACAAAAGCGGTTCTGCGAAGCAATGTGAACACTTCTGCTTCCCAGGCACAGAGAAGGTGCTAGCAGGGAATTCTCTGCCTGCCTTTCCCCAGTGCTCTGCAAGCTCTCCAGGACAACAACAAATCTGGGGCTCTGTGCTTTCTTTCATTTTGAACAAGTGTTACTGTTTTCTGCACAAAAGCGATTCTGCCAAGCAATGTGAACACTTCTGCTTCCCAGGCACAGAGAAGGTGCTAGCAGGGAATTCTCTGCCTGCCTTTCCCCAGTGCTCTGCAAGCTCTCCAGGACAACATAAAATCTGGGGCTCTGTGCTTTCTTTCGTTCTGAACAAGTGTTACTGTTTTCTGCACAAAAGCGATTCTGCCAAGCAATGTGAACACTTCTGCTTCCCAGGCACAGAGAAGGTGCTAGCAGGGAATTCTCTGCCTGCCTTTCCCCAGTGCTCTGCAAGCTCTCCAGGACAACAACAAATCTGGGGCTCTGTGCTTTCTTTCGTTCTGAACAAGTGTTACTGTTTTCTGCACAAAAGCGATTCTGCCAAGCAATGTGAACACTTCTGCTTCCCAGGCACAGAGAAGGTGCTAGCAGGGAATTCTCTGCCTGCCTTTCCCCAGTGCTCTGCAAGCTCTCCAGGACAACATAAAATCTGGGGCTCTGTGCTTTCTTTCGTTCTGAACAAGTGTTACTGTTTTCTGCACAAAAGCGATTCTGCCAAGCAATGTGAACACTTCTGCTTCCCAGGCACAGAGAAGGTGCTAGCAGGGAATTCTCTGCCTGCCTTTCCCCAGTGCTCTGCAAGCTCTCCAGGACAACATAAAATCTGGGGCTCTGTGCTTTCTTTCGTTCTGAACAAGTGTTACTGTTTTCTGCACAAAAGCGGTTCTGCGAAGCAATGTGAACACTTCTGCTTCCCAGGCACAGAGAAGGTGCTAGCAGGGAATTCTCTGCCTGCCTTTCCCCAGTGCTCTGCAAGCTCTCCAGGACAACAACAAATCTGGGGCTCTGTGCTTTCTTTCATTTTGAACAAGTGTTACTGTTTTCTGCACAAAAGCGATTCTGCGAAGCAATGTGAACACTTCTGCTTCCCAGGCACAGAGAAGGTGCTAGCAGGGAATTCTCTGCCTGCCTTTCCCCAGTGCTCTGCAAGCTCTCCAGGACAACATAAAATCTGGGGCTCTGTGCTTTCTTTCGTTCTGAACAAGTGTTACTGTTTTCTGCACAAAAGCGGTTCTGCGAAGCAATGTGAACGCTTCTGCTTCCCAGGCACAGAGAAGGTGCTAGCAGGGAATTCTCTGCCTGCCTTTCCCCAGTGCTCTGCAAGCTCTCCAGGACAACAACAAATCTGGGGCTCTGTGCTTTCTTTCATTTTGAACAAGTGTTACTGTTTTCTGCACAAAAGCGATTCTGCGAAGCAATGTGAACACTTCTGCTTCCCAGGCACAGAGAAGGTGCTAGCAGGGAATTCTGTGCCTGCCTTTCCCCAGTGCTCTGCAAGCTCTCCAGGACAACAACAAATCTGGGGCTCTGTGCTTTCTTTCGTTCTGAACAAGTGTTACTGTTTTCTGCACAAAAGCGATTCTGCCAAGCAATGTGAACACTTCAGCTTCCAGGCACAGAGAAGGTGCTAGCAGGGAATTCTCTGCCTGCCTTTCCCCAGTGCTCCGCAAGCTCTCCAGGCAAACATAAAATCTGGGGCTCTGTGCTTTCTTTCGTTCTGAACAAGTGTTACTGTTTTCTGCACAAAAGCGATTCTGCCAAGCAATGTGAACAGGCACAGAGAAGGTGCTAGCAGGGAATTCTCTGCCTGCCTTTCCCCAGTGCTCTGCAAGCTCTCCAGGACAACATAAAATCTGGGGCTCTGTGCTTTCTTTCGTTCTGAACAAGTGTTACTGTTTTCTGCACAAAAGCGATTCTGCCAAGCAATGTGAACACTTCAGCTTCCAGGCACAGAGAAGGTGCTAGCAGGGAATTCTCTGCCTGCCTTTCCCCAGTGCTCCGCAAGCTCTCCAGGACAACAACAAATCTGGGGCTCTGTGCTTTCTTTCGTTCTGAACAAGTGTTACTGTTTTCTGCACAAAAGCGATTCTGCGAAGCAAAGTGAACACTTCTGCTTCCCAGGCACAGAGAAGGTGCTAGCAGGGAATTCTCTGCCTGCCTTTCCCCAGTGCTCTGCAAGCTCTCCAGGACAACAACAAATCTGGGGCTCTGTGCTTTCTTTCGTTCTGAACAAGTGTTACTGTTTTCTGCACAAAAGCGATTCTGCGAAGCAATGTGAACACTTCTGCTTCCCAGGCACAGAGAAGGTGCTAGCAGGGAATTCTCTGCCTGCCTTTCCCCAGTGCTCTGCAAGCTCTCCAGGACAACATAAAATCTGGGGCTCTGTGCTTTCTTTCGTTCTGAACAAGTGTTACTGTTTTCTGCACAAAAGCGATTCTGCCAAGCAATGTGAACGCTTCTGCTTCCCAGGCACAGAGAAGGTGCTAGCAGGGAATTCTCTGCCTGCCTTTCCCCAGTGCTCTGCAAGCTCTCCAGGACAACATAAAATCTGGGGCTCTGTGCTTTCTTTCGTTCTGAACAAGTGTTACTGTTTTCTGCACAAAAGCGATTCTGCCAAGCAATGTGAACACTTCTGCTTCCCAGGCACAGAGAAGGTGCTAGCAGGGAATTCTCTGCCTGCCTTTCCCCAGTGCTCTGCAAGCTCTCCAGGACAACATAAAATCTGGGGCTCTGTGCTTTCTTTCGTTCTGAACAATTTTTACTGTTTTCTGCACAAAAGCGATTCTGCCAAGCAATGTGAACAGGCACAGAGAAGGTGCTAGCAGGGAATTCTCTGCCTGCCTTTCCCCAGTGCTCCGCAAGCTCTCCAGGACAACATAAAATCTGGGGCTCTGTGCTTTCTTTCGTTCTGAACAAGTGTTAGTGTTTTCTGCACAAAAGCGATTCTGCCAAGCAATGTGAACACTTCTGCTTCCCAGGCACAGAGAAGGTGCTAGCAGGGAATTCTCTGCCTGCCTTTCCCCAGTGCTCTGCAAGCTCTCCAGGACAACATAAAATCTGGGGCTCTGTGCTTTCTTTCGTTCTGAACAAGTGTTACTGTTTTCTGCACAAAAGCGATTCTGCCAAGCAATGTGAACAGGCACAGAGAAGGTGCTAGCAGGGAATTCTCTGCCTGCCTTTCCCCAGTGCTCTGCAAGCTCTCCAGGACAACATAAAATCTGGGGCTCTGTGCTTTCTTTCGTTCTGAACAAGTGTTACTGTTTTCTGCACAAAAGCGATTCTGCCAAGCAATGTGAACAGGCACAGAGAAGGTGCTAGCAGGGAATTCTCTGCCTGCCTTTCCCCAGTGCTCTGCAAGCTCTCCAGGACAACATAAAATCTGGGGCTCTATGCTTTCTTTCGTTCTGAACAAGTGTTACTGTTTTCTGCACAAAAGCGATTCTGCCAAGCAATGTGAACACTTCAGCTTCCAGGCACAGAGAAGGTGCTAGCAGGGAATTCTCTGCCTGCCTTTCCCCAGTGCTCTGCAAGCTCTCCAGGACAATATAAAATCTGGGGCTCTGTGCTTTCTTTCGTTCTGAACAAGTGTTACTGTTTTCTGCACAAAAGCGATTCTGCGAAGCAATGTGAACACTTCTGCTTCCCAGGCACAGAGAAGGTGCTAGCAGGGAATTCTCTGCCTGCCTTTCCCCAGTGCTCTGCAAGCTCTCCAGGACAACAACAAATCTGGGGCTCTGTGCTTTCTTTCGTTCTGAACAAGTGTTACTGTTTTCTGCACAAAAGCGATTCTGCCAAGCAATGTGAACACTTCTGCTTCCCAGGCACAGAGAAGGTGCTAGCAGGGAATTCTCTGCCTGCCTTTCCCCAGTGCTCTGCAAGCTCTCCAGGACAACATAAAATCTGGGGCTCTGTGCTTTCTTTCGTTCTGAACAATTTTTACTGTTTTCTGCACAAAAGCGATTCTGCCAAGCAATGTGAACAGGCACAGAGAAGGTGCTAGCAGGGAATTCTCTGCCTGCCTTTCCCCAGTGCTCCGCAAGCTCTCCAGGACAACATAAAATCTGGGGCTCTGTGCTTTCTTTCGTTCTGAACAAGTGTTAGTGTTTTCTGCACAAAAGCGATTCTGCCAAGCAATGTGAACACTTCTGCTTCCCAGGCACAGAGAAGGTGCTAGCAGGGAATTCTCTGCCTGCCTTTCCCCAGTGCTCTGCAAGCTCTCCAGGACAACATAAAATCTGGGGCTCTGTGCTTTCTTTCGTTATGAACAAGTGTTACTGTTTTCTGCACAAAAGCGATTCTGCCAAGCAATGTGAACAGGCACAGAGAAGGTGCTAGCAGGGAATTCTCTGCCTGCCTTTCCCCAGTGCTCTGCAAGCTCTCCAGGACAACATAAAATCTGGGGCTCTGTGCTTTCTTTCGTTCTGAACAAGTGTTACTGTTTTCTGCACAAAAGCGATTCTGCCAAGCAATGTGAACAGGCACAGAGAAGGTGCTAGCAGGGAATTCTCTGCCTGCCTTTCCCCAGTGCTCTGCAAGCTCTCCAGGACAACATAAAATCTGGGGCTCTATGCTTTCTTTCGTTCTGAACAAGTGTTACTGTTTTCTGCACAAAAGCGATTCTGCCAAGCAATGTGAACACTTCAGCTTCCAGGCACAGAGAAGGTGCTAGCAGGGAATTCTCTGCCTGCCTTTCCCCAGTGCTCTGCAAGCTCTCCAGGACAATATAAAATCTGGGGCTCTGTGCTTTCTTTCATTCTGAACAAGTGTTACTGTTTTCTGCACAAAAGCGATTCTGCGAAGCAATGTGAACACTTCTGCTTCCCAGGCACAGAGAAGGTGCTAGCAGGGAATTCTCTGCCTGCCTTTCCCCAGTGCTCTGCAAGCTCTCCAGGACAACAACAAATCTGGGGCTCTGTGCTTTCTTTCGTTCTGAACAAGTGTTACTGTTTTCTGCACAAAAGCGATTCTGCCAAGCAATGTGAACACTTCTGCTTCCCAGGCACAGAGAAGGTGCTAGCAGGGAATTCTCTGCCTGCCTTTCCCCAGTGCTCTGCAAGCTCTCCAGGACAACATAAAATCTGGGGCTCTGTGCTTTCTTTCGTTCTGAACAAGTGTTACTGTTTTCTGCACAAAAGCGATTCTGCCAAGCAATGTGAACACTTCTGCTTCCCAGGCACAGAGAAGGTGCTAGCAGGGAATTCTCTGCCTGCCTTTCCCCAGTGCTCTGCAAGCTCTCCAGGACAACATAAAATATGGGGCTCTGTGCTTTCTTTCGTTCTGAACAAGTGTTAGTGTTTTCTGCACAAAAGCGATTCTGCCAAGCAATGTGAACACTTCTGCTTCCCAGGCACAGAGAAGGTGCTAGCAGGGAATTCTCTGCCTGCCTTTCCCCAGTGCTCTGCAAGCTCTCCAGGACAACAACAAATCTGGGGCTCTGTGCTTTCTTTCGTTCTGAACAAGTGTTACTGTTTTCTGCACAAAAGCGATTCTGCCAAGCAATGTGAACACTTCTGCTTCCCAGGCACAGAGAAGGTGCTAGCAGGGAATTCTCTGCCTGCCTTTCCCCAGTGCTCTGCAAGCTCTCCAGGACAACATAAAATCTGGGGCTCTGTGCTTTCTTTCGTTCTGAACAAGTGTTACTGTTTTCTGCACAAAAGCGATTCTGCGAAGCAATGTGAACACTTCTGCTTCCCAGGCACAGAGAAGGTGCTAGCAGGGAATTCTCTGCCTGCCTTTCCCCAGTGCTCTGCAAGCTCTCCAGGACAACATAAAATCTGGGGCTCTGTGCTTTCTTTCGTTCTGAACAAGTGTTACTGTTTTCTGCACAAAAGCGATTCTGCCAAGCAATGTGAACACTTCTGCTTCCCAGGCACAGAGAAGGTGCTAGCAGGGAATTCTCTGCCTGCCTTTCCCCAGTGCTCTGCAAGCTCTCCAGGACAACATAAAATCTGGGTCTCTGTGCTTTCTTTCGTTCTGAACAAGTGTTACTGTTTTCTGCACAAAAGCGATTCTGCCAAGCAATGTGAACACTTCTGCTTCCCAGGCACAGAGAAGGTGCTAGCAGGGAATTCTCTGCCTGCCTTTCCCCAGTGCTCTGCAAGCTCTCCAGGACAACAACAAATCTGGGGCTCTGTGCTTTCTTTCGTTCTGAACAAGTGTTACTGTTTTCTGCACAAAAGCGATTCTGCGAAGCAATGTGAACACTTCTGCTTCCCAGGCACAGAGAAGGTGCTAGCAGGGAATTCTCTGCCTGCCTTTCCCCAGTGCTCTGCAAGCTCTCCAGGACAACATAAAATCTGGGGCTCTGTGCTTTCTTTCGTTCTGAACAAGTGTTACTGTTTTCTGCACAAAAGCGATTCTGCCAAGCAATGTGAACAGGCACAGAGAAGGTGCTAGCAGGGAATTCTCTGCCTGCCTTTCCCCAGTGCTCTGCAAGCTCTCCAGGACAACATAAAATCTGGGGCTCTGTGCTTTCTTTCGTTCTGAACAAGTGTTACTGTTTTCTGCACAAAAGCGATTCTGCCAAGCAATGTGAACAGTTCTGCTTCCCAGGCACAGAGAAGGTGCTAGCAGGGAATTCTCTGCCTGCCTTTCCCCAGTGCTCTGCAAGCTCTCCAGGACAACATAAAATCTGGGGCTCTGTGCTTTCTTTCGTTCTGAACAAGTGTTAGTGTTTTCTGCACAAAAGCGATTCTGCCAAGCAATGTGAACACTTCTGCTTCCCAGGCACAGAGAAGGTGCTAGCAGGGAATTCTCTGCCTGCCTTTCCCCAGTGCTCTGCAAGCTCTCCAGGACAACATAAAATCTGGGGCTCTGTGCTTTCTTTCGTTCTGAACAAGTGTTACTGTTTTCTGCACAAAAGCGATTCTGCCAAGCAATGTGAACACTTCAGCTTCCAGGCACAGAGAAGGTGCTAGCAGGGAATTCTCTGCCTGCCTTTCCCCAGTGCTCCGCAAGCTCTCCAGGACAACATAAAATCTGGGGCTCTGTGCTTTCTTTCGTTCTGAACAAGTGTTACTGTTTTCTGCACAAAAGCGATTCTGCCAAGCAATGTGAACAGGCACAGAGAAGGTGCTAGCAGGGAATTCTCTGCCTGCCTTTCCCCAGTGCTCTGCAAGCTCTCCAGGACAACATAAAATCTGGGGCTCTATGCTTTCTTTCGTTCTGAACAAGTGTTACTGTTTTCTGCACAAAAGCGATTCTGCCAAGCAATGTGAACACTTCTGCTTCCCAGGCACAGAGAAGGTGCTAGCAGGGAATTCTCTGCCTGCCTTTCCCCAGTGCTCTGCAAGCTCTCCAGGACAACAACAAATCTGGGTCTCTGTGCTTTCTTTCGTTCTGAACAAGTGTTACTGTTTTCTGCACAAAAGCGATTCTGCCAAGCAATGTGAACACTTCTGCTTCCCAGGCACAGAGAAGGTGCTAGCAGGGAATTCTCTGCCTGCCTTTCCCCAGTGCTCTGCAAGCTCTCCAGGACAACATAAAATCTGGGGCTCTGTGCTTTCTTTCGTTCTGAACAAGTGTTACTGTTTTCTGCACAAAAGCGATTCTGCCAAGCAATGTGAACACTTCTGCTTCCCAGGCACAGAGAAGGTGCTAGCAGGGAATTCTCTGCCTGCCTTTCCCCAGTGCTCTGCAAGCTCTCCAGGACAACATAAAATCTGGGGCTCTGTGCTTTCTTTCGTTCTGAACAAGTGTTACTGTTTTCTGCACAAAAGCGGTTCTGCCAAGCAATGTGAACAGGCACAGAGAAGGTGCTAGCAGGGAATTCTCTGCCTGCCTTTCCCCAGTGCTCTGCAAGCTCTCCAGGACAACATAAAATCTGGGGCTCTGTGCTTTCTTTCGTTCTGAACAAGTGTTACTGTTTTCTGCACAAAAGCGATTCTGCCAAGCAATGTGAACACTTCAGCTTCCAGGCACAGAGAAGGTGCTAGCAGGGAATTCTCTGCCTGCCTTTCCCCAGTGCTCTGCAAGCTCTCCAGGACAACAACAAATCTGGGGCTCTGTGCTTTCTTTCGTTCTGAACAAGTGTTACTGTTTTCTGCACAAAAGCGATTCTGCCAAGCAATGTGAACAGGCACAGAGAAGGTGCTAGCAGGGAATTCTCTGCCTGCCTTTCCCCAGTGCTCTGCAAGCTCTCCAGGACAACAACAAATCTGGGGCTCTGTGCTTTCTTTCGTTCTGAACAAGTGTTACTGTTTTCTGCACAAAAGCGATTCTGCCAAGCAATGTGAACAGGCACAGAGAAGGTGCTAGCAGGGAATTCTCTGCCTGCCTTTCCCCAGTGCTCTGCAAGCTCTCCAGGACAACAACAAATCTGGGGCTCTGTGCTTTCTTTCGTTCTGAACAAGTGTTACTGTTTTCTGCACAAAAGCGATTCTGCCAAGCAATGTGAACACTTCTGCTTCCCAGGCACAGAGAAGGTGCTAGCAGGGAATTCTCTGCCTGCCTTTCCCCAGTGCTCTGCAAGCTCTCCAGGACAACAACAAATCTGGGGCTCTGTGCTTTCTTTCGTTCTGAACAAGTGTTACTGTTTTCTGCACAAAAGCGATTCTGCCAAGCAATGTGAACACTTCTGCTTCCCAGGCACAGAGAAGGTGCTAGCAGGGAATTCTCTGCCTGCCTTTCCCCAGTGGTCTGCAAGCTCTCCAGGACAACAACAAATCTGGGGCTCTGTGCTTTCTTTCGTTCTGAACAAGTGTTACTGTTTTCTGCACAAAAGCGATTCTGCGAAGCAATGTGAACACTTCTGCTTCCCAGGCACAGAGAAGGTGCTAGCAGGGAATTCTCTGCCTGCCTTTCCCCAGTGCTCTGCAAGCTCTCCAGGACAACATAAAATCTGGGGCTCTGTGCTTTCTTTCGTTCTGAACAAGTGTTACTGTTTTCTGCACAAAAGCGGTTCTGCGAAGCAATGTGAACACTTCTGCTTCCCAGGCACAGAGAAGGTGCTAGCAGGGAATTCTCTGCCTGCCTTTCCCCAGTGCTCTGCAAGCTCTCCAGGACAACAACAAATCTGGGGCTCTGTGCTTTCTTTCGTTCTGAACAAGTGTTACTGTTTTCTGCACAAAAGCGATTCTGCGAAGCAATGTGAACACTTCTGCTTCCCAGGCACAGAGAAGGTGCTAGCAGGGAATTCTCTGCCTGCCTTTCCCCAGTGCTCTGCAAGCTCTCCAGGACAACATAAAATCTGGGGCTCTGTGCTTTCTTTCATTTTGAACAAGTGTTACTGTTTTCTGCACAAAAGCGATTCTGCGAAGCAATGTGAACACTTCTGCTTCCCAGGCACAGAGAAGGTGCTAGCAGGGAATTCTCTGCCTGCCTTTCCCCAGTGCTCCGCAAGCTCTCCAGGCAAACATAAAATCTGGGGCTCTGAGCTTTCTTTCGTTCTGAACAAGTGTTACTGTTTTCTGCACAAAAGCGATTCTGCCAAGCAATGTGAACAGGCACAGAGAAGGTGCTAGCAAGGAATTCTCTGCCTGCCTTTCCCCAGTGCTCTGCAAGCTCTCCAGGACAACATAAAATCTGGGTCTCTGTGCTTTCTTTCGTTCTGAACAAGTGTTACTGTTTTCTGCACAAAAGCGATTCTGCCAAGCAATGTGAACACTTCTGCTTCCCAGGCACAGAGAAGGTGCTAGCAGGGAATTCTCTGCCTGCCTTTCCCCAGTGCTCTGCAAGCTCTCCAGGACAACAACAAATCTGGGGCTCTGTGCTTTCTTTCGTTCTGAACAAGTGTTACTGTTTTCTGCACAAAAGCGATTCTGCGAAGCAATGTGAACACTTCTGCTTCCCAGGCACAGAGAAGGTGCTAGCAGGGAATTCTCTGCCTGCCTTTCCCCAGTGCTCTGCAAGCTCTCCAGGACAACATAAAATCTGGGGCTCTGTGCTTTCTTTCGTTCTGAACAAGTGTTACTGTTTTCTGCACAAAAGCGATTCTGCCAAGCAATGTGAACAGGCACAGAGAAGGTGCTAGCAGGGAATTCTCTGCCTGCCTTTCCCCAGTGGTCTGCAAGCTCTCCAGGACAACATAAAATCTGGGGCTCTGTGCTTTCTTTCGTTCTGAACAAGTGTTACTGTTTTCTGCACAAAAGCGATTCTGCCAAGCAATGTGAACAGTTCTGCTTCCCAGGCACAGAGAAGGTGCTAGCAGGGAATTCTCTGCCTGCCTTTCCCCAGTGCTCTGCAAGCTCTCCAGGACAACATAAAATCTGGGGCTCTGTGCTTTCTTTCGTTCTGAACAAGTGTTAGTGTTTTCTGCACAAAAGCGATTCTGCCAAGCAATGTGAACACTTCTGCTTCCCAGGCACAGAGAAGGTGCTAGCAGGGAATTCTCTGCCTGCCTTTCCCCAGTGCTCTGCAAGCTCTCCAGGACAACATAAAATCTGGGGCTCTGTGCTTTCTTTCGTTCTGAACAAGTGTTACTGTTTTCTGCACAAAAGCGATTCTGCCAAGCAATGTGAACACTTCAGCTTCCAGGCACAGAGAAGGTGCTAGCAGGGAATTCTCTGCCTGCCTTTCCCCAGTGCTCCGCAAGCTCTCCAGGACAACATAAAATCTGGGGCTCTGTGCTTTCTTTCGTTCTGAACAAGTGTTACTGTTTTCTGCACAAAAGCGATTCTGCCAAGCAATGTGAACAGGCACAGAGAAGGTGCTAGCAGGGAATTCTCTGCCTGCCTTTCCCCAGTGCTCTGCAAGCTCTCCAGGACAACATAAAATCTGGGGCTCTATGCTTTCTTTCGTTCTGAACAAGTGTTACTGTTTTCTGCACAAAAGCGATTCTGCCAAGCAATGTGAACACTTCTGCTTCCCAGGCACAGAGAAGGTGCTAGCAGGGAATTCTCTGCCTGCCTTTCCCCAGTGCTCTGCAAGCTCTCCAGGACAACAACAAATCTGGGTCTCTGTGCTTTCTTTCGTTCTGAACAAGTGTTACTGTTTTCTGCACAAAAGCGATTCTGCCAAGCAATGTGAACACTTCTGCTTCCCAGGCACAGAGAAGGTGCTAGCAGGGAATTCTCTGCCTGCCTTTCCCCAGTGCTCTGCAAGCTCTCCAGGACAACATAAAATCTGGGGCTCTGTGCTTTCTTTCGTTCTGAACAAGTGTTACTGTTTTCTGCACAAAAGCGATTCTGCCAAGCAATGTGAACACTTCTGCTTCCCAGGCACAGAGAAGGTGCTAGCAGGGAATTCTCTGCCTGCCTTTCCCCAGTGCTCTGCAAGCTCTCCAGGACAACATAAAATCTGGGGCTCTGTGCTTTCTTTCGTTCTGAACAAGTGTTACTGTTTTCTGCACAAAAGCGGTTCTGCCAAGCAATGTGAACAGGCACAGAGAAGGTGCTAGCAGGGAATTCTCTGCCTGCCTTTCCCCAGTGCTCTGCAAGCTCTCCAGGACAACATAAAATCTGGGGCTCTGTGCTTTCTTTCGTTCTGAACAAGTGTTACTGTTTTCTGCACAAAAGCGATTCTGCCAAGCAATGTGAACACTTCAGCTTCCAGGCACAGAGAAGGTGCTAGCAGGGAATTCTCTGCCTGCCTTTCCCCAGTGCTCTGCAAGCTCTCCAGGACAACAACAAATCTGGGGCTCTGTGCTTTCTTTCGTTCTGAACAAGTGTTACTGTTTTCTGCACAAAAGCGATTCTGCCAAGCAATGTGAACAGGCACAGAGAAGGTGCTAGCAGGGAATTCTCTGCCTGCCTTTCCCCAGTGCTCTGCAAGCTCTCCAGGACAACAACAAATCTGGGGCTCTGTGCTTTCTTTCGTTCTGAACAAGTGTTACTGTTTTCTGCACAAAAGCGATTCTGCCAAGCAATGTGAACAGGCACAGAGAAGGTGCTAGCAGGGAATTCTCTGCCTGCCTTTCCCCAGTGCTCTGCAAGCTCTCCAGGACAACAACAAATCTGGGGCTCTGTGCTTTCTTTCGTTCTGAACAAGTGTTACTGTTTTCTGCACAAAAGCGATTCTGCCAAGCAATGTGAACACTTCTGCTTCCCAGGCACAGAGAAGGTGCTAGCAGGGAATTCTCTGCCTGCCTTTCCCCAGTGCTCTGCAAGCTCTCCAGGACAACAACAAATCTGGGGCTCTGTGCTTTCTTTCGTTCTGAACAAGTGTTACTGTTTTCTGCACAAAAGCGATTCTGCCAAGCAATGTGAACACTTCTGCTTCCCAGGCACAGAGAAGGTGCTAGCAGGGAATTCTCTGCCTGCCTTTCCCCAGTGGTCTGCAAGCTCTCCAGGACAACAACAAATCTGGGGCTCTGTGCTTTCTTTCGTTCTGAACAAGTGTTACTGTTTTCTGCACAAAAGCGATTCTGCGAAGCAATGTGAACACTTCTGCTTCCCAGGCACAGAGAAGGTGCTAGCAGGGAATTCTCTGCCTGCCTTTCCCCAGTGCTCTGCAAGCTCTCCAGGACAACATAAAATCTGGGGCTCTGTGCTTTCTTTCGTTCTGAACAAGTGTTACTGTTTTCTGCACAAAAGCGGTTCTGCGAAGCAATGTGAACACTTCTGCTTCCCAGGCACAGAGAAGGTGCTAGCAGGGAATTCTCTGCCTGCCTTTCCCCAGTGCTCTGCAAGCTCTCCAGGACAACAACAAATCTGGGGCTCTGTGCTTTCTTTCGTTCTGAACAAGTGTTACTGTTTTCTGCACAAAAGCGATTCTGCGAAGCAATGTGAACACTTCTGCTTCCCAGGCACAGAGAAGGTGCTAGCAGGGAATTCTCTGCCTGCCTTTCCCCAGTGCTCTGCAAGCTCTCCAGGACAACATAAAATCTGGGGCTCTGTGCTTTCTTTCATTTTGAACAAGTGTTACTGTTTTCTGCACAAAAGCGATTCTGCGAAGCAATGTGAACACTTCTGCTTCCCAGGCACAGAGAAGGTGCTAGCAGGGAATTCTCTGCCTGCCTTTCCCCAGTGCTCCGCAAGCTCTCCAGGCAAACATAAAATCTGGGGCTCTGAGCTTTCTTTCGTTCTGAACAAGTGTTACTGTTTTCTGCACAAAAGCGATTCTGCCAAGCAATGTGAACAGGCACAGAGAAGGTGCTAGCAAGGAATTCTCTGCCTGCCTTTCCCCAGTGCTCTGCAAGCTCTCCAGGACAACATAAAATCTGGGGCTCTATGCTTTCTTTCGTTCTGAACAAGTGTTACTGTTTTCTGCACAAAAGCGATTCTGCCAAGCAATGTGAACACTTCTGCTTCCCAGGCACAGAGAAGGTGCTAGCAGGGAATTCTCTGCCTGCCTTTCCCCAGTGCTCTGCAAGCTCTCCAGGACAACAACAAATCTGGGGCTCTGTGCTTTCTTTCGTTCTGAACAAGTGTTACTGTTTTCTGCACAAAAGCGATTCTGCCAAGCAATGTGAACACTTCTGCTTCCCAGGCACAGAGAAGGTGCTAGCAGGGAATTCTCTGCCTGCCTTTCCCCAGTGCTCTGCAAGCTCTCCAGGACAACATAAAATCTGGGGCTCTGTGCTTTCTTTCGTTCTGAACAAGTGTTACTGTTTTCTGCACAAAAGCGATTCTGCGAAGCAATGTGAACCCTTCTGCTTCCCAGGCACAGAGAAGGTGCTAGCAGGGAATTCTCTGCCTGCCTTTCCCCAGTGCTCTGCAAGCTCTCCAGGACAACATAAAATCTGGGGCTCTGTGCTTTCTTTCGTTCTGAACAAGTGTTACTGTTTTCTGCACAAAAGCGGTTCTGCCAAGCAATGTGAACAGGCACAGAGAAGGTGCTAGCAGGGAATTCTCTGCCTGCCTTTCCCCAGTGCTCTGCAAGCTCTCCAGGACAACATAAAATCTGGGGCTCTGTGCTTTCTTTCGTTCTGAACAAGTGTTACTGTTTTCTGCACAAAAGCGATTCTGCGAAGCAATGTGAACACTTCAGCTTCCAGGCACAGAGAAGGTGCTAGCAGGGAATTCTCTGCCTGCCTTTCCCCAGTGCTCCGCAAGCTCTCCAGGACAACATAAAATCTGGGGCTCTGTGCTTTCTTTCGTTCTGAACAAGTGTTAATGTTTTCTGCACAAAAGCGATTCTGCGAAGCAATGTGAACACTTCTGCTTCCCAGGCACAGAGAAGGTGCTAGCAGGGAATTCTCTGCCTGCCTTTCCCCAGTGCTCTGCAAGCTCTCCAGGACAACATAAAATCTGGGGCTCTGTGCTTTCTTTCGTTCTGAACAAGTGTTAGTATTTTCTGCACAAAAGCGATTCTGCGAAGCAATGTGAACACTTCTGCTTCCCAGGCACAGAGAAGGTGCTAGCAGGGAATTCTCTGCCTGCCTTTCCCCAGTGCTCCGCAAGCTCTCCAGGACAACATAAAATCTGGGGCTCTGTGCTTTCTTTCGTTCTGAACAAGTGTTAGTGTTTTCTGCACAAAAGCGATTCTGCCAAGCAATGTGAACACTTCTGCTTCCCAGGCACAGAGAAGGTGCTAGCAGGGAATTCTCTGCCTGCCTTTCCCCAGTGCTCTGCAAGCTCTCCAGGACAACATAAAATCTGGGGCTCTGTGCTTTCTTTCATTCTGAACAAGTGTTACTGTTTTCTGCACAAAAGCGATTCTGCCAAGCAATGTGAACACTTCAGCTTCCAGGCACAGAGAAGGTGCTAGCAGGGAATTCTCTGCCTGCCTTTCCCCAGTGCCCTGCAAGCTCTCCAGGACAACAACAAATCTGGGGCTCTGTGCTTTCTTTCGTTCTGAACAAGTGTTACTGTTTTCTGCACAAAAGCGATTCTGCCAAGCAATGTGAACAGGCACAGAGAAGGTGCTAGCAGGGAATTCTCTGCCTGCCTTTCCCCAGTGCTCTGCAAGCTCTCCAGGACAACAACAAATCTGGGGCTCTGTGCTTTCTTTCGTTCTGAACAAGTGTTACTGTTTTCTGCACAAAAGCGATTCTGCCAAGCAATGTGAACACTTCTGCTTCCCAGGCACAGAGAAGGTGCTAGCAGGGAATTCTCTGCCTGCCTTTCCCCAGTGCTCTGCAAGCTCTCCAGGACAACAACAAATCTGGGGCTCTGTGCTTTCTTTCGTTCTGAACAAGTGTTACTGTTTTCTGCACAAAAGCGATTCTGCGAAGCAATGTGAACACTTCTGCTTCCAGGCACAGAGAAGGTGCTAGCAGGGAATTCTCTGCCTGCCTTTCCCCAGTGGTCTGCAAGCTCTCCAGGACAACAACAAATCTGGGGCTCTGTGCTTTCTTTCGTTCTGAACAAGTGTTACTGTTTTCTGCACAAAAGCGATTCTGCGAAGCAATGTGAACACTTCTGCTTCCCAGGCACAGAGAAGGTGCTAGCAGGGAATTCTCTGCCTGCCTTTCCCCAGTGCTCTGCAAGCTCTCCAGGACAACATAAAATCTGGGGCTCTGTGCTTTCTTTCGTTCTGAACAAGTGTTACTGTTTTCTGCACAAAAGCGGTTCTGCGAAGCAATGTGAACACTTCTGCTTCCCAGGCACAGAGAAGGTGCTAGCAGGGAATTCTCTGCCTGCCTTTCCCCAGTGCTCTGCAAGCTCTCCAGGACAACAACAAATCTGGGGCTCTGTGCTTTCTTTCGTTCTGAACAAGTGTTACTGTTTTCTGCACAAAAGCGATTCTGCGAAGCAATGTGAACACTTCTGCTTCCCAGGCACAGAGAAGGTGCTAGCAGGGAATTCTCTGCCTGCCTTTCCCCAGTGCTCTGCAAGCTCTCCAGGACAACATAAAATCTGGGGCTCTGTGCTTTCTTTCATTTTGAACAAGTGTTACTGTTTTCTGCACAAAAGCGATTCTGCGAAGCAATGTGAACACTTCTGCTTCCCAGGCACAGAGAAGGTGCTAGCAGGGAATTCTCTGCCTGCCTTTCCCCAGTGCTCCGCAAGCTCTCCAGGCAAACATAAAATCTGGGGCTCTGAGCTTTCTTTCGTTCTGAACAAGTGTTACTGTTTTCTGCACAAAAGCGATTCTGCCAAGCAATGTGAACAGGCACAGAGAAGGTGCTAGCAAGGAATTCTCTGCCTGCCTTTCCCCAGTGCTCTGCAAGCTCTCCAGGACAACATAAAATCTGGGGCTCTATGCTTTCTTTCGTTCTGAACAAGTGTTACTGTTTTCTGCACAAAAGCGATTCTGCCAAGCAATGTGAACACTTCTGCTTCCCAGGCACAGAGAAGGTGCTAGCAGGGAATTCTCTGCCTGCCTTTCCCCAGTGCTCTGCAAGCTCTCCAGGACAACAACAAATCTGGGGCTCTGTGCTTTCTTTCGTTCTGAACAAGTGTTACTGTTTTCTGCACAAAAGCGATTCTGCCAAGCAATGTGAACACTTCTGCTTCCCAGGCACAGAGAAGGTGCTAGCAGGGAATTCTCTGCCTGCCTTTCCCCAGTGCTCTGCAAGCTCTCCAGGACAACATAAAATCTGGGGCTCTGTGCTTTCTTTCGTTCTGAACAAGTGTTACTGTTTTCTGCACAAAAGCGATTCTGCGAAGCAATGTGAACACTTCTGCTTCCCAGGCACAGAGAAGGTGCTAGCAGGGAATTCTCTGCCTGCCTTTCCCCAGTGCTCTGCAAGCTCTCCAGGACAACATAAAATCTGGGGCTCTGTGCTTTCTTTCGTTCTGAACAAGTGTTACTGTTTTCTGCACAAAAGCGATTCTGCCAAGCAATGTGAACACTTGTCCTTCCCAGGCACAGAGAAGGTGCTAGCAGGGAATTCTCTGCCTGCCTTTCCCCAGTGCTCTGCAAGCTCTCCAGGACAACATAAAATCTGGGGCTCTGTGCTTTCTTTCGTTCTGAACAAGTGTTACTGTTTTCTGCACAAAAGCGATTCTGCCAAGCAATGTGAACACTTCTGCTTCCCAGGCACAGAGAAGGTGCTAGCAGGGAATTCTCTGCCTGCCTTTCCCCAGTGCTCTGCAAGCTCTCCAGGACAACATAAAATCTGGGGCTCTGTGCTTTCTTTCGTTCTGAACAAGTGTTACTGTTTTCTGCACAAAAGCGATTCTGCGAAGCAATGTGAACACTTCTGCTTCCCAGGCACAGAGAAGGTGCTAGCAGGGAATTCTCTGCCTGCCTTTCCCCAGTGCTCTGCAAGCTCTCCAGGACAACATAAAATCTGGGGCTCTGTGCTTTCTTTCGTTCTGAACAAGTGTTACTGTTTTCTGCACAAAAGCGATTCTGCCAAGCAATGTGAACACTTCTGCTTCCCAGGCACAGAGAAGGTGCTAGCAGGGAATTCTCTGCCTGCCTTTCCCCAGTGCTCTGCAAGCTCTCCAGGACAACATAAAATCTGGGGCTCTGTGCTGTCTTTCGTTCTGAACAAGTGTTACTGTTTTCTGCACAAAAGCGATTCTGTCAAGCAATGTGAACAGGCACAGAGAAGGTGCTAGCAGGGAATTCTCTGCCTGCCTTTCCCCAGTGCTCTGCAAGCTCTCCAGGACAACATAAAATCTGGGGCTCTGTGCTTTCTTTCGTTCTGAACAAGTGTTACTGTTTTCTGCACAAAAGCGATTCTGCCAAGCAATGTGAACACTTCTGCTTCCCAGGCACAGAGAAGGTGCTAGCAGGGAATTCTCTGCCTGCCTTTCCCCAGTGCTCTGCAAGCTCTCCAGGACAACATAAAATCTGGGGCTCTGTGCTTTCTTTCGTTCTGAACAAGTGTTACTGTTTTCTGCACAAAAGCGATTCTGCCAAGCAATGTGAACACTTCTGCTTCCCAGGCACAGAGAAGGTGCTAGCAGGGAATTCTCTGCCTGCCTTTCCCCAGTGCTCTGCAAGCTCTCCAGGACAACATAAAATCTGGGGCTCTATGCTTTCTTTCGTTCTGAACAAGTGTTACTGTTTTCTGCACAAAAGCGATTCTGCCAAGCAATGTGAACACTTCAGCTTCCAGGCACAGAGAAGGTGCTAGCAGGGAATTCTCTGCCTGCCTTTCCCCAGTGCTCCGCAAGCTCTCCAGGACAACATAAAATCTGGGGCTCTGTGCTTTCTTTCGTTCTGAACAAGTGTTAATGTTTTCTGCACAAAAGCGATTCTGCGAAGCAATGTGAACACTTCTGCTTCCCAGGCACAGAGAAGGTGCTAGCAGGGAATTCTCTGCCTGCCTTTCCCCAGTGCTCTGCAAGCTCTCCAGGACAACATAAAATCTGGGGCTCTGTGCTTTCTTTCGTTCTGAACAAGTGTTAGTATTTTCTGCACAAAAGCGATTCTGCGAAGCAATGTGAACACTTCTGCTTCCCAGGCACAGAGAAGGTGCTAGCAGGGAATTCTCTGCCTGCCTTTCCCCAGTGCTCCGCAAGCTCTCCAGGACAACATAAAATCTGGGGCTCTGTGCTTTCTTTCGTTCTGAACAAGTGTTAGTGTTTTCTGCACAAAAGCGATTCTGCCAAGCAATGTGAACACTTCTGCTTCCCAGGCACAGAGAAGGTGCTAGCAGGGAATTCTCTGCCTGCCTTTCCCCAGTGCTCTGCAAGCTCTCCAGGACAACATAAAATCTGGGGCTCTGTGCTTTCTTTCATTCTGAACAAGTGTTACTGTTTTCTGCACAAAAGCGATTCTGCCAAGCAATGTGAACACTTCAGCTTCCAGGCACAGAGAAGGTGCTAGCAGGGAATTCTCTGCCTGCCTTTCCCCAGTGCCCTGCAAGCTCTCCAGGACAACAACAAATCTGGGGCTCTGTGCTTTCTTTCGTTCTGAACAAGTGTTACTGTTTTCTGCACAAAAGCGATTCTGCCAAGCAATGTGAACAGGCACAGAGAAGGTGCTAGCAGGGAATTCTCTGCCTGCCTTTCCCCAGTGCTCTGCAAGCTCTCCAGGACAACAACAAATCTGGGGCTCTGTGCTTTCTTTCGTTCTGAACAAGTGTTACTGTTTTCTGCACAAAAGCGATTCTGCCAAGCAATGTGAACACTTCTGCTTCCCAGGCACAGAGAAGGTGCTAGCAGGGAATTCTCTGCCTGCCTTTCCCCAGTGCTCTGCAAGCTCTCCAGGACAACAACAAATCTGGGGCTCTGTGCTTTCTTTCGTTCTGAACAAGTGTTACTGTTTTCTGCACAAAAGCGATTCTGCCAAGCAATGTGAACACTTCTGCTTCCCAGGCACAGAGAAGGTGCTAGCAGGGAATTCTCTGCCTGCCTTTCCCCAGTGGTCTGCAAGCTCTCCAGGACAACAACAAATCTGGGGCTCTGTGCTTTCTTTCGTTCTGAACAAGTGTTACTGTTTTCTGCACAAAAGCGATTCTGCGAAGCAATGTGAACACTTCTGCTTCCCAGGCACAGAGAAGGTGCTAGCAGGGAATTCTCTGCCTGCCTTTCCCCAGTGCTCTGCAAGCTCTCCAGGACAACAACAAATCTGGGGCTCTGTGCTTTCTTTCGTTCTGAACAAGTGTTACTGTTTTCTGCACAAAAGCGATTCTGCCAAGCAATGTGAACACTTCTGCTTCCCAGGCACAGAGAAGGTGCTAGCAGGGAATTCTCTGCCTGCCTTTCCCCAGTGCTCTGCAAGCTCTCCAGGACAACATAAAATCTGGGGCTCTGTGCTTTCTTTCGTTCTGAACAAGTGTTACTGTTTTCTGCACAAAAGCGATTCTGCGAAGCAATGTGAACACTTCTGCTTCCCAGGCACAGAGAAGGTGCTAGCAGGGAATTCTCTGCCTGCCTTTCCCCAGTGCTCTGCAAGCTCTCCAGGACAACATAAAATCTGGGGCTCTGTGCTTTCTTTCGTTCTGAACAAGTGTTACTGTTTTCTGCACAGAAGCGATTCTGCGAAGCAATGTGAACACTTGTCCTTCCCAGGCACAGAGAAGGTGCTAGCAGGGAATTCTCTGCCTGCCTTTCCCCAGTGCTCTGCAAGCTCTCCAGGACAACATAAAATCTGGGGCTCTGTGCTTTCTTTCGTTCTGAACAAGTGTTACTGTTTTCTGCACAAAAGCGATTCTGCCAAGCAATGTGAACACTTCTGCTTCCCAGGCACAGAGAAGGTGCTAGCAGGGAATTCTCTGCCTGCCTTTCCCCAGTGCTCTGCAAGCTCTCCAGGACAACATAAAATCTGGGGCTCTGTGCTTTCTTTCGTTCTGAACAAGTGTTACTGTTTTCTGCACAAAAGCGATTCTGCGAAGCAATGTGAACACTTCTGCTTCCCAGGCACAGAGAAGGTGCTAGCAGGGAATTCTCTGCCTGCCTTTCCCCAGTGCTCTGCAAGCTCTCCAGGACAACATAAAATCTGGGGCTCTGTGCTTTCTTTCGTTCTGAACAAGTGTTACTGTTTTCTGCACAAAAGCGATTCTGCCAAGCAATGTGAACACTTCTGCTTCCCAGGCACAGAGAAGGTGCTAGCAGGGAATTCTCTGCCTGCCTTTCCCCAGTGCTCTGCAAGCTCTCCAGGACAACAACAAATCTGGGTCTCTGTGCTTTCTTTCGTTCTGAACAAGTGTTACTGTTTTCTGCACAAAAGCGATTCTGCGAAGCAATGTGAACACTTCTGCTTCCCAGGCACAGAGAAGGTGCTAGCAGGGAATTCTCTGCTTGCCTTTCCCCAGTGCTCTGCAAGCTCTCCAGGACAACAACAAATCTGGGGCTCTGTGCTTTCTTTCGTTCTGAACAAGTGTTACTGTTTTCTGCACAAAAGCGATTCTGCGAAGCAATGTGAACACTTCTGCTTCCCAGGCACAGAGAAGGTGCTAGCAGGGAATTCTCTGCCTGCCTTTCCCCAGTGCTCTGCAAGCTCTCCAGGACAACATAAAATCTGGGGCTCTGTGCTGTCTTTCGTTCTGAACAAGTGTTACTGTTTTCTGCACAAAAGCGATTCTGCCAAGCAATGTGAACAGGCACAGAGAAGGTGCTAGCAGGGAATTCTCTGCCTGCCTTTCCCCAGTGGTCTGCAAGCTCTCCAGGACAACATAAAATCTGGGGCTCTGTGCTTTCTTTCGTTCTGAACAAGTGTTACTGTTTTCTGCACAAAAGCGATTCTGCCAAGCAATGTGAACACTTCTGCTTCCCAGGCACAGAGAAGGTGCTAGCAGGGAATTCTCTGCCTGCCTTTCCCCAGTGCTCTGCAAGCTCTCCAGGACAACATAAAATCTGGGGCTCTGTGCTTTCTTTCGTTCTGAACAAGTGTTACTGTTTTCTGCACAAAAGCGATTCTGCCAAGCAATGTGAACACTTCTGCTTCCCAGGCACAGAGAAGGTGCTAGCAGGGAATTCTCTGCCTGCCTTTCCCCAGTGCTCTGCAAGCTCTCCAGGACAACATAAAATCTGGGGCTCTGTGCTTTCTTTCGTTCTGAACAAGTGTTACTGTTTTCTGCACAAAAGCGATTCTGCCAAGCAATGTGAACACTTCAGCTTCCAGGCACAGAGAAGGTGCTAGCAGGGAATTCTCTGCCTGCCTTTCCCCAGTGCTCCGCAAGCTCTCCAGGACAACATAAAATCTGGGGCTCTGTGCTTTCTTTCGTTCTGAACAAGTGTTACTGTTTTCTGCACAAAAGCGATTCTGCCAAGCAATGTGAACAGGCACAGAGAAGGTGCTAGCAGGGAATTCTCTGCCTGCCTTTCCCCAGTGCTCTGCAAGCTCTCCAGCACAACATAAAATCTGGGGCTCTGTGCTTTCTTTCGTTCTGAACAAGTGTTACTGTTTTCTGCACAAAAGCGATTCTGCGAAGCAATGTGAACACTTCAGCTTCCAGGCACAGAGAAGGTGCTAGCAGGGAATTCTCTGCCTGCCTTTCCCCAGTGCTCCGCAAGCTCTCCAGGACAACATAAAATCTGGGGCTCTGTGCTTTCTTTCGTTCTGAACAAGTGTTACTGTTTTCTGCACAAAAGCGATTCTGCGAAGCAATGTGAACACTTCTGCTTCCCAGGCACAGAGAAGGTGCTAGCAGGGAATTCTCTGCCTGCCTTTCCCCAGTGCTCTGCAAGCTCTCCAGGACAACATAAAATCTGGGGCTCTGTGCTTTCTTTCGTTCTGAACAAGTGTTAGTGTTTTCTGCACAAAAGCGATTCTGCCAAGCAATGTGAACACTTCTGCTTCCCAGGCACAGAGAAGGTGCTAGCAGGGAATTCTCTGCCTGCCTTTCCCCAGTGCTCTGCAAGCTCTCCAGGACAACATAAAATCTGGGGCTCTGTGCTTTCTTTCGTTCTGAACAAGTGTTACTGTTTTCTGCACAAAAGCGATTCTGCCAAGCAATGTGAACAGGCACAGAGAAGGTGCTAGCAGGGAATTCTCTGCCTGCCTTTCCCCAGTGCTCTGCAAGCTCTCCAGGACAACAACAAATCTGGGGCTCTGTGCTTTCTTTCGTTCTGAACAAGTGTTACTGTTTTCTGCACAAAAGCGATTCTGCCAAGCAATGTGAACACTTCTGCTTCCCAGGCACAGAGAAGGTGCTAGCAGGGAATTCTCTGCCTGCCTTTCCCCAGTGGTCTGCAAGCTCTCCAGGACAACAACAAATCTGGGGCTCTGTGCTTTCTTTCGTTCTGAACAAGTGTTACTGTTTTCTGCACAAAAGCGATTCTGCCAAGCAATGTGAACACTTCTGCTTCCCAGGCACAGAGAAGGTGCTAGCAGGGAATTCTCTGCCTGCCTTTCCCCAGTGCTCTGCAAGCTCTCCAGGACAACATAAAATCTGGGGCTCTGTGCTTTCTTTCGTTCTGAACAAGTGTTACTGTTTTCTGCACAAAAGCGGTTCTGCGAAGCAATGTGAACACTTCTGCTTCCAGGCACAGAGAAGGTGCTAGCAGGGAATTCTCTGCCTGCCTTTCCCCAGTGCTCTGCAAGCTCTCCAGGACAACAACAAATCTGGGGCTCTGTGCTTTCTTTCATTTTGAACAAGTGTTACTGTTTTCTGCACAAAAGCGATTCTGCGAAGCAATGTGAACACTTCTGCTTCCCAGGCACAGAGAAGGTGCTAGCAGGGAATTCTCTGCCTGCCTTTCCCCAGTGCTCTGCAAGCTCTCCAGGACAACAACAAATCTGGGGCTCTGTGCTTTCTTTCGTTCTGAACAAGTGTTACTGTTTTCTGCACAAAAGCGATTCTGCGAAGCAATGTGAACACTTGTCCTTCCAAGGCACAGAGAAGGTGCTAGCAGGGAATTCTCTGCCTGCCTTTCCCCAGTGCTCTGCAAGCTCTCCAGGACAACAACAAATCTGGGGCTCTGTGCTTTCTTTCATTTTGAACAAGTGTTACTGTTTTCTGCACAAAAGCGATTCTGCCAAGCAATGTGAACACTTCTGCTTCCCAGGCACAGAGAAGGTGCTAGCAGGGAATTCTCTGCCTGCCTTTCCCCAGTGCTCTGCAAGCTCTCCAGGACAACAACAAATCTGGGGCTCTGTGCTTTCTTTCGTTCTGAACAAGTGTTACTGTTTTCTGCACAAAAGCGATTCTGCGAAGCAATGTGAACACTTCTGCTTCCCAGGCACAGAGAAGGTGCTAGCAGGGAATTCTCTGCCTGCCTTTCCCCAGTGCTCTGCAAGCTCTCCAGGACAACAACAAATCTGGGGCTCTGTGCTTTCTTTCGTTCTGAACAATTTTTACTGTTTTCTGCACAAAAGCGATTCTGCCAAGCAATGTGAACACTTCTGCTTCCCAGGCACAGAGAAGGTGCTAGCAGGGAATTCTCTGCCTGCCTTTCCCCAGTGCTCTGCAAGCTCTCCAGGACAACAACAAATCTGGGGCTCTGTGCTTTCTTTCATTTTGAACAAGTGTTACTGTTTTCTGCACAAAAGCGATTCTGCGAAGCAATGTGAACACTTCTGCTTCCCAGGCACAGAGAAGGTGCTAGCAGGGAATTCTCTGCCTGCCTTTCCCCAGTGCTCTGCAAGCTCTCCAGGACAACAACAAATCTGGGGCTCTGTGCTTTCTTTCATTTTGAACAAGTGTTACTGTTTTCTGCACAAAAGCGATTCTGCGAAGCAATGTGAACACTTCTGCTTCCCAGGCACAGAGAAGGTGCTAGCAGGGAATTCTCTGCCTGCCTTTCCCCAGTGCTCTGCAAGCTCTCCAGGACAACATAAAATCTGGGGCTCTGTGTTTTCTTTCGTTCTGAACAAGTGTTACTGTTTTCTGCACAAAAGCGATTCTGCGAAGCAATGTGAACACTTCTGCTTCCCAGGCACAGAGAAGGTGCTAGCAGGGAATTCTCTGCCTGCCTTTCCCCAGTGCTCTGCAAGCTCTCCAGGACAACATAAAATCTGGGGCTCTGTGCTTTCTTTCGTTCTGAACAAGTGTTACTGTTTTCTGCACAAAAGCGATTCTGCGAAGCAATGTGAACACTTCTGCTTCCCAGGCACAGAGAAGGTGCTAGCAGGGAATTCTCTGCCTGCCTTTCCCCAGTGCTCTGCAAGCTCTCCAGGACAACAACAAATCTGGGGCTCTGTGCTTTCTTTCATTTTGAACAAGTGTTACTGTTTTCTGCACAAAAGCGATTCTGCCAAGCAATGTGAACACTTCTGCTTCCCAGGCACAGAGAAGGTGCTAGCAGGGAATTCTCTGCCTGCCTTTCCCCAGTGCTCTGCAAGCTCTCCAGGACAACATAAAATCTGGGGCTCTGTGCTTTCTTTCGTTCTGAACAAGTGTTACTGTTTTCTGCACAAAAGCGATTCTGCGAAGCAATGTGAACACTTCTGCTTCCCAGGCACAGAGAAGGTGCTAGCAGGGAATTCTCTGCCTGCCTTTCCCCAGTGCTCTGCAAGCTCTCCAGGACAACAACAAATCTGGGGCTCTGTGCTTTCTTTCATTTTGAACAAGTGTTACTGTTTTCTGCACAAAAGCGATTCTGCGAAGCAATGTGAACACTTCTGCTTCCCAGGCACAGAGAAGGTGCTAGCAGGGAATTCTCTGCCTGCCTTTCCCCAGTGCTCTGCAAGCTCTCCAGGACAACATAAAATCTGGGGCTCTGTGCTTTCTTTCGTTCTGAACAAGTGTTACTGTTTTCTGCACAAAAGCGATTCTGCCAAGCAATGTGAACACTTCTGCTTCCCAGGCACAGAGAAGGTGCTAGCAGGGAATTCTCTGCCTGCCTTTCCCCAGTGCTCTGCAAGCTCTCCAGGACAACAACAAATCTGGGGCTCTGTGCTTTCTTTCGTTCTGAACAAGTGTTACTGTTTTCTGCACAAAAGCGATTCTGCGAAGCAATGTGAACACTTCTGCTTCCCAGGCACAGAGAAGGTGCTAGCAGGGAATTCTCTGCCTGCCTTTCCCCAGTGCTCTGCAAGCTCTCCAGGACAACATAAAATCTGGGGCTCTGTGCTTTCTTTCGTTCTGAACAAGTCTTATGGTTTTCTGCACAAAAGCGATTCTGCCAAGCAATGTGAACACTTCTGCTTCCCAGGCACAGAGAAGGTGCTAGCAGGGAATTCTCTGCCTGCCTTTCCCCAGTGCTCTGCAAGCTCTCCCGGACAACATAAAATCTGGGGCTCTGTGCTTTCTTTCGTTCTGAACAAGTGTTACTGTTTTCTGCACAAAAGCGATTCTGCGAAGCAATGTGAACACTTCTGCTTCCCAGGCACAGAGAAGGTGCTAGCAGGGAATTCTCTGCCTGCCTTTCCCCAGTGCTCTGCAAGCTCTCCAGGACAACAACAAATCTGGGGCTCTGTGCTTTCTTTCGTTCTGAACAAGTGTTACTGTTTTCTGCACAAAAGCGATTCTGCCAAGCAATGTGAACACTTCGGCTTCCCAGGCACAGAGAAGGTGCTAGCAGGGAATTCTGTGCCTGCCTTTCCCCAGTGCTCTGCAAGCTCTCCAGGACAACATAAATTCTGGGGCTCTGTGCTTTCTTTCGTTCTGAACAAGTGTTACTGTTTTCTGCACAAAAGCGGTTCTGCGAAGCAATGTGAACACTTCTGCTTCCCAGGCACAGAGAAGGTGCTAGCAGGGAATTCTCTGCCTGCCTTTCCCCAGTGCTCTGCAAGCTCTCCAGGACAACAACAAATCTGGGGCTCTGTGCTTTCTTTCATTTTGAACAAGTGTTACTGTTTTCTGCACAAAAGCGATTCTGCGAAGCAATGTGAACACTTCTGCTTCCCAGGCACAGAGAAGGTGCTAGCAGGGAATTCTCTGCCTGCCTTTCCCCAGTGCTCTGCAAGCTCTCCAGGACAACATAAAATCTGGGGCTCTGTGCTTTCTTTCGTTCTGAACAAGTGTTACTGTTTTCTGCACAAAAGCGATTCTGCGAAGCAATGTGAACACTTCTGCTTCCCAGGCACAGAGAAGGTGCTAGCAGGGAATTCTCTGCCTGCCTTTCCCCAGTGCTCTGCAAGCTCTCCAGGACAACAACAAATCTGGGGCTCTGTGCTTTCTTTCGTTCTGAACAAGTGTTAATGTTTTCTGCACAAAAGCGATTCTGCGAAGCAATGTGAACACTTCTGCTTCCCAGGCACAGAGAAGGTGCTAGCAGGGAATTCTCTGCCTGCCTTTCCCCAGTGCTCTGCAAGCTCTCCAGGACAACAACAAATCTGGGGCTCTGTGCTTTCTTTCGTTCTGAACAAGTGTTACTGTTTTCTGCACAAAAGCGATTCTGCCAAGCAATGTGAACACTTCTGCTTCCCAGGCACAGAGAAGGTGCTAGCAGGGAATTCTCTGCCTGCCTTTCCCCAGTGCTCTGCAAGCTCTCCAGGACAACATAAAATCTGGGGCTCTGTGCTTTCTTTCGTTCTGAACAAGTATTACTGTTTTCTGCACAAAAGCGATTCTGCGAAGCAATGTGAACACTTCTGCTTCCCAGGCACAGAGAAGGTGCTAGCAGGGAATTCTCTGCCTGCCTTTCCCCAGTGCTCTGCAAGCTCTCCAGGACAACATAAAATCTGGGGCTCTGTGCTTTCTTTCGTTCTGAACAAGTGTTACTGTTTTCTGCACAAAAGCGATTCTGCCAAGCAATGTGAACACTTCTGCTTCCCAGGCACAGAGAAGGTGCTAGCAGGGAATTCTCTGCCTGCCTTTCCCCAGTGCTCTGCAAGCTCTCCAGGACAACATAAAATATGGGGCTCTGTGCTTTCTTTCGTTCTGAACAAGTGTTACTGTTTTCTGCACAAAAGCGATTCTGCGAAGCAATGTGAACACTTCTGCTTCCCAGGCACAGAGAAGGTGCTAGCAGGGAATTCTCTGCCTGCCTTTCCCCAGTGCTCCGCAAGCTCTCCAGGACAACATAAAATCTGGGGCTCTGTGCTTTCTTTCGTTCTGAACAAGTGTTAGTGTTTTCTGCACAAAAGCGATTCTGCCAAGCAATGTGAACACTTCTGCTTCCCAGGCACAGAGAAGGTGCTAGCAGGGAATTCTCTGCCTGCCTTTCCCCAGTGCTCTGCAAGCTCTCCAGGACAACATAAAATCTGGGGCTCTGTGCTTTCTTTCGTTCTGAACAAGTGTTACTGTTTTCTGCACAAAAGCGATTCTGCCAAGCAATGTGAACAGGCACAGAGAAGGTGCTAGCAGGGAATTCTCTGCCTGCCTTTCCCCAGTGCTCTGCAAGCTCTCCAGGACAACATAAAATCTGGGGCTCTGTGCTTTCTTTCGTTCTGAACAAGTGTTACTGTTTTCTGCACAAAAGCGATTCTGCCAAGCAATGTGAACAGGCACAGAGAAGGTGCTAGCAGGGAATTCTCTGCCTGCCTTTCCCCAGTGCTCTGCAAGCTCTCCAGGACAACAACAAATCTGGGGCTCTATGCTTTCTTTCGTTCTGAACAAGTGTTACTGTTTTCTGCACAAAAGCGATTCTGCCAAGCAATGTGAACACTTCAGCTTCCAGGCACAGAGAAGGTGCTAGCAGGGAATTCTCTGCCTGCCTTTCCCCAGTGCTCTGCAAGCTCTCCAGGACAATATAAAATCTGGGGCTCTGTGCTTTCTTTCGTTCTGAACAAGTGTTACTGTTTTCTGCACAAAAGCGATTCTGCCAAGCAATGTGAACACTTCTGCTTCCCAGGCACAGAGAAGGTGCTAGCAGGGAATTCTCTGCCTGCCTTTCCCCAGTGCTCTGCAAGCTCTCCAGGACAACATAAAATCTGGGGCTCTGTGCTTTCTTTCGTTCTGAACAAGTGTTACTGTTTTCTGCACAAAAGCGATTCTGCCAAGCAATGTGAACACTTCTGCTTCCCAGGCACAGAGAAGGTGCTAGCAGGGAATTCTCTGCCTGCCTTTCCCCAGTGCTCTGCAAGCTCTCCAGGACAACATAAAATCTGGGGCTCTGTGCTTTCTTTCGTTCTGAACAAGTGTTACTGTTTTCTGCACAAAAGCGATTCTGCGAAGCAATGTGAACACTTGTCCTTCCCAGGCACAGAGAAGGTGCTAGCAGGGAATTCTCTGCCCGCCTTTCCCCAGTGCTCTGCAAGCTCTCCAGGACAACAACAAATCTGGGGCTCTGTGCTTTCTTTCGTTCTGAACAAGTGTTACTGTTTTCTGCACAAAAGCGATTCTGCCAAGCAATGTGAACACTTCTGCTTCCCAGGCACAGAGAAGGTGCTAGCAGGGAATTCTCTGCCTGCCTTTCCCCAGTGCTCTGCAAGCTCTCCAGGACAACATAAAATCTGGGGCTCTGTGCTTTCTTTCGTTCTGAACAATTTTTACTGTTTTCTGCACAAAAGCGATTCTGCCAAGCAATGTGAACAGGCACAGAGAAGGTGCTAGCAGGGAATTCTCTGCCTGCCTTTCCCCAGTGCTCCGCAAGCTCTCCAGGACAACATAAAATCTGGGGCTCTGTGCTTTCTTTCGTTCTGAACAAGTGTTAGTGTTTTCTGCACAAAAGCGATTCTGCCAAGCAATGTGAACACTTCTGCTTCCCAGGCACAGAGAAGGTGCTAGCAGGGAATTCTCTGCCTGCCTTTCCCCAGTGCTCTGCAAGCTCTCCAGGACAACATAAAATCTGGGGCTCTGTGTTTTCTTTCGTTCTGAACAAGTGTTACTGTTTTCTGCACAAAAGCGATTCTGCCAAGCAATGTGAACAGGCACAGAGAAGGTGCTAGCAGGGAATTCTCTGCCTGCCTTTCCCCAGTGCTCCGCAAGCTCTCCAGGACAACATAAAATCTGGGGCTCTGTGCTTTCTTTCGTTCTGAACAAGTGTTACTGTTTTCTGCACAAAAGCGATTCTGCCAAGCAATGTGAACACTTCTGCTTCCCAGGCACAGAGAAGGTGCTAGCAGGGAATTCTCTGCCTGCCTTTCCCCAGTGCTCTGCAAGCTCTCCAGGACAACAACAAATCTGGGGCTCTGTGCTTTCTTTCGTTCTGAACAAGTGTTACTGTTTTCTGCACAAAAGCGATTCTGCGAAGCAATGTGAACACTTCTGCTTCCCAGGCACAGAGAAGGTGCTAGCAGGGAATTCTCTGCCTGCCTTTCCCCAGTGCTCCGCAAGCTCTCCAGGACAACATAAAATCTGGGGCTCTGTGCTTTCTTTCGTTCTGAACAAGTGTTACTGTTTTCTGCACAAAAGCGATTCTGCGAAGCAATGTGAACACTTCTGCTTCCCAGGCACAGAGAAGGTGCTAGCAGGGAATTCTCTGCCTGCCTTTCCCCAGTGCTCTGCAAGCTCTCCAGGACAACAACAAATCTGGGGCTCTGTGCTTTCTTTCGTTCTGAACAAGTGTTACTGTTTTCTGCACAAAAGCGATTCTGCCAAGCAATGTGAACACTTCGGCTTCCCAGGCACAGAGAAGGTGCTAGCAGGGAATTCTGTGCCTGCCTTTCCCCAGTGCTCTGCAAGCTCTCCAGGACAACATAAAATCTGGGGCTCTGTGCTTTCTTTCGTTCTGAACAAGTGTTACTGTTTTCTGCACAAAAGCGGTTCTGCGAAGCAATGTGAACACTTCTGCTTCCCAGGCACAGAGAAGGTGCTAGCAGGGAATTCTCTGCCTGCCTTTCCCCAGTGCTCTGCAAGCTCTCCAGGACAACAACAAATCTGGGGCTCTGTGCTTTCTTTCATTTTGAACAAGTGTTACTGTTTTCTGCACAAAAGCGATTCTGCGAAGCAATGTGAACACTTCTGCTTCCCAGGCACAGAGAAGGTGCTAGCAGGGAATTCTCTGCCTGCCTTTCCCCAGTGCTCTGCAAGCTCTCCAGGACAACATAAAATCTGGGGCTCTGTGCTTTCTTTCGTTCTGAACAAGTGTTACTGTTTTCTGCACAAAAGCGATTCTGCCAAGCAATGTGAACACTTCTGCTTCCCAGGCACAGAGAAGGTGCTAGCAGGGAATTCTCTGCCTGCCTTTCCCCAGTGCTCTGCAAGCTCTCCAGGACAACATAAAATCTGGGGCTCTGTGCTTTCTTTCGTTCTGAACAAGTGTTACTGTTTTCTGCACAAAAGCGATTCTGCCAAGCAATGTGAACACTTCTGCTTCCCAGGCACAGAGAAGGTGCTAGCAGGGAATTCTCTGCCTGCCTTTCCCCAGTGCTCTGCAAGCTCTCCAGGACAACAACAAATCTGGGGCTCTGTGCTTTCTTTCGTTCTGAACAAGTGTTACTGTTTTCTGCACAAAAGCGATTCTGCCAAGCAATGTGAACACTTCTGCTTCCCAGGCACAGAGAAGGTGCTAGCAGGGAATTCTCTGCCTGCCTTTCCCCAGTGCTCTGCAAGCTCTCCAGGACAACATAAAATCTGGGGCTCTGTGCTTTCTTTCGTTCTGAACAAGTGTTACTGTTTTCTGCACAAAAGCGGTTCTGCGAAGCAATGTGAACACTTCTGCTTCCCAGGCACAGAGAAGGTGCTAGCAGGGAATTCTCTGCCTGCCTTTCCCCAGTGCTCTGCAAGCTCTCCAGGACAACAACAAATCTGGGGCTCTGTGCTTTCTTTCGTTCTGAACAAGTGTTACTGTTTTCTGCACAAAAGCGATTCTGCGAAGCAATGTGAACACTTCTGCTTCCCAGGCACAGAGAAGGTGCTAGCAGGGAATTCTCTGCCTGCCTTTCCCCAGTGCTCTGCAAGCTCTCCAGGACAACATAAAATCTGGGGCTCTGTGCTTTCTTTCATTTTGAACAAGTGTTACTGTTTTCTGCACAAAAGCGATTCTGCGAAGCAATGTGAACACTTCTGCTTCCCAGGCACAGAGAAGGTGCTAGCAGGGAATTCTCTGCCTGCCTTTCCCCAGTGCTCCGCAAGCTCTCCAGGCAAACATAAAATCTGGGGCTCTGAGCTTTCTTTCGTTCTGAACAAGTGTTACTGTTTTCTGCACAAAAGCGATTCTGCCAAGCAATGTGAACAGGCACAGAGAAGGTGCTGGCAAGGAATTCTCTGCCTGCCTTTCCCCAGTGCTCTGCAAGCTCTCCAGGACAACATAAAATCTGGGGCTCTATGCTTTCTTTCGTTCTGAACAAGTGTTACTGTTTTCTGCACAAAAGCGATTCTGCCAAGCAATGTGAACACTTCTGCTTCCCAGGCACAGAGAAGGTGCTAGCAGGGAATTCTCTGCCTGCCTTTCCCCAGTGCTCTGCAAGCTCTCCAGGACAACAACAAATCTGGGGCTCTGTGCTTTCTTTCGTTCTGAACAAGTGTTACTGTTTTCTGCACAAAAGCGATTCTGCCAAGCAATGTGAACACTTCTGCTTCCCAGGCACAGAGAAGGTGCTAGCAGGGAATTCTCTGCCTGCCTTTCCCCAGTGCTCTGCAAGCTCTCCAGGACAACATAAAATCTGGGGCTCTGTGCTTTCTTTCGTTCTGAACAAGTGTTACTGTTTTCTGCACAAAAGCGATTCTGCGAAGCAATGTGAACACTTCTGCTTCCCAGGCACAGAGAAGGTGCTAGCAGGGAATTCTCTGCCTGCCTTTCCCCAGTGCTCTGCAAGCTCTCCAGGACAACATAAAATCTGGGGCTCTGTGCTTTCTTTCGTTCTGAACAAGTGTTACTGTTTTCTGCACAGAAGCGATTCTGCGAAGCAATGTGAACACTTGTCCTTCCCAGGCACAGAGAAGGTGCTAGCAGGGAATTCTCTGCCTGCCTTTCCCCAGTGCTCTGCAAGCTCTCCAGGACAACATAAAATCTGGGGCTCTGTGCTTTCTTTCGTTCTGAACAAGTGTTACTGTTTTCTGCACAAAAGCGATTCTGCCAAGCAATGTGAACACTTCTGCTTCCCAGGCACAGAGAAGGTGCTAGCAGGGAATTCTCTGCCTGCCTTTCCCCAGTGCTCTGCAAGCTCTCCAGGACAACATAAAATCTGGGGCTCTGTGCTTTCTTTCGTTCTGAACAAGTGTTACTGTTTTCTGCACAAAAGCGATTCTGCGAAGCAATGTGAACACTTCTGCTTCCCAGGCACAGAGAAGGTGCTAGCAGGGAATTCTCTGCCTGCCTTTCCCCAGTGCTCTGCAAGCTCTCCAGGACAACATAAAATCTGGGGCTCTGTGCTTTCTTTCGTTCTGAACAAGTGTTACTGTTTTCTGCACAAAAGCGATTCTGCCAAGCAATGTGAACACTTCTGCTTCCCAGGCACAGAGAAGGTGCTAGCAGGGAATTCTCTGCCTGCCTTTCCCCAGTGCTCTGCAAGCTCTCCAGGACAACAACAAATCTGGGTCTCTGTGCTTTCTTTCGTTCTGAACAAGTGTTACTGTTTTCTGCACAAAAGCGATTCTGCGAAGCAATGTGAACACTTCTGCTGCCCAGGCACAGAGAAGGTGCTAGCAGGGAATTCTCTGCTTGCCTTTCCCCAGTGCTCTGCAAGCTCTCCAGGACAACAACAAATCTGGGGCTCTGTGCTTTCTTTCGTTCTGAACAAGTGTTACTGTTTTCTGCACAAAAGCGATTCTGCGAAGCAATGTGAACACTTCTGCTTCCCAGGCACAGAGAAGGTGCTAGCAGGGAATTCTCTGCCTGCCTTTCCCCAGTGCTCTGCAAGCTCTCCAGGACAACATAAAATCTGGGGCTCTGTGCTGTCTTTCGTTCTGAACAAGTGTTACTGTTTTCTGCACAAAAGCGATTCTGTCAAGCAATGTGAACAGGCACAGAGAAGGTGCTAGCAGGGAATTCTCTGCCTGCCTTTCCCCAGTGCTCTGCAAGCTCTCCAGGACAACATAAAATCTGGGGCTCTGTGCTTTCTTTCGTTCTGAACAAGTGTTACTGTTTTCTGCACAAAAGCGATTCTGCCAAGCAATGTGAACACTTCTGCTTCCCAGGCACAGAGAAGGTGCTAGCAGGGAATTCTCTGCCTGCCTTTCCCCAGTGCTCTGCAAGCTCTCCAGGACAACATAAAATCTGGGGCTCTGTGCTTTCTTTCGTTCTGAACAAGTGTTACTGTTTTCTGCACAAAAGCGATTCTGCCAAGCAATGTGAACACTTCTGCTTCCCAGGCACAGAGAAGGTGCTAGCAGGGAATTCTCTGCCTGCCTTTCCCCAGTGCTCTGCAAGCTCTCCAGGACAACATAAAATCTGGGGCTCTGTGCTTTCTTTCGTTCTGAACAAGTGTTACTGTTTTCTGCACAAAAGCGATTCTGCCAAGCAATGTGAACACTTCAGCTTCCAGGCACAGAGAAGGTGCTAGCAGGGAATTCTCTGCCTGCCTTTCCCCAGTGCTCCGCAAGCTCTCCAGGACAACATAAAATCTGGGGCTCTGTGCTTTCTTTCGTTCTGAACAAGTGTTACTGTTTTCTGCACAAAAGCGATTCTGCCAAGCAATGTGAACAGGCACAGAGAAGGTGCTAGCAGGGAATTCTCTGCCTGCCTTTCCCCAGTGCTCTGCAAGCTCTCCAGCACAACATAAAATCTGGGGCTCTGTGCTTTCTTTCGTTCTGAACAAGTGTTACTGTTTTCTGCACAAAAGCGATTCTGCGAAGCAATGTGAACACTTCAGCTTCCAGGCACAGAGAAGGTGCTAGCAGGGAATTCTCTGCCTGCCTTTCCCCAGTGCTCCGCAAGCTCTCCAGGACAACATAAAATCTGGGGCTCTGTGCTTTCTTTCGTTCTGAACAAGTGTTACTGTTTTCTGCACAAAAGCGATTCTGCGAAGCAATGTGAACACTTCTGCTTCCCAGGCACAGAGAAGGTGCTAGCAGGGAATTCTCTGCCTGCCTTTCCCCAGTGCTCTGCAAGCTCTCCAGGACAACATAAAATCTGGGGCTCTGTGCTTTCTTTCGTTCTGAACAAGTGTTAGTGTTTTCTGCACAAAAGCGATTCTGCCAAGCAATGTGAACACTTCTGCTTCCCAGGCACAGAGAAGGTGCTAGCAGGGAATTCTCTGCCTGCCTTTCCCCAGTGCTCTGCAAGCTCTCCAGGACAACATAAAATCTGGGGCTCTGTGCTTTCTTTCGTTCTGAACAAGTGTTACTGTTTTCTGCACAAAAGCGATTCTGCCAAGCAATGTGAACAGGCACAGAGAAGGTGCTAGCAGGGAATTCTCTGCCTGCCTTTCCCCAGTGCTCTGCAAGCTCTCCAGGACAACATAAAATCTGGGGCTCTGTGCTTTCTTTCGTTCTGAACAAGTGTTACTGTTTTCTGCACAAAAGCGATTCTGCCAAGCAATGTGAACACTTCTGCTTCCCAGGCACAGAGAAGGTGCTAGCAGGGAATTCTCTGCCTGCCTTTCCCCAGTGGTCTGCAAGCTCTCCAGGACAACAACAAATCTGGGGCTCTGTGCTTTCTTTCGTTCTGAACAAGTGTTACTGTTTTCTGCACAAAAGCGGTTCTGCGAAGCAATGTGAACACTTCTGCTTCCAGGCACAGAGAAGGTGCTAGCAGGGAATTCTCTGCCTGCCTTTCCCCAGTGCTCTGCAAGCTCTCCAGGACAACAACAAATCTGGGGCTCTGTGCTTTCTTTCATTTTGAACAAGTGTTACTGTTTTCTGCACAAAAGCGATTCTGCGAAGCAATGTGAACACTTCTGCTTCCCAGGCACAGAGAAGGTGCTAGCAGGGAATTCTCTGCCTGCCTTTCCCCAGTGCTCTGCAAGCTCTCCAGGACAACAACAAATCTGGGGCTCTGTGCTTTCTTTCGTTCTGAACAAGTGTTACTGTTTTCTGCACAAAAGCGATTCTGCGAAGCAATGTGAACACTTGTCCTTCCAAGGCACAGAGAAGGTGCTAGCAGGGAATTCTCTGCCTGCCTTTCCCCAGTGCTCTGCAAGCTCTCCAGGACAACAACAAATCTGGGGCTCTGTGCTTTCTTTCATTTTGAACAAGTGTTACTGTTTTCTGCACAAAAGCGATTCTGCGAAGCAATGTGAACACTTCTGCTTCCCAGGCACAGAGAAGGTGCTAGCAGGGAATTCTGTGCCTGCCTTTCCCCAGTGCTCTGCAAGCTCTCCAGGACAACATAAAATCTGGGGCTCTGTGCTTTCTTTCGTTCTGAACAAGTGTTACTGTTTTCTGCACAAAAGCGATTCTGCCAAGCAATGTGAACACTTCTGCTTCCCAGGCACAGAGAAGGTGCTAGCAGGGAATTCTCTGCCTGCCTTTCCCCAGTGCTCTGCAAGCTCTCCAGGACAACAACAAATCTGGGGCTCTGTGCTTTCTTTCGTTCTGAACAATTTTTACTGTTTTCTGCACAAAAGCGATTCTGCCAAGCAATGTGAACACTTCTGCTTCCCAGGCACAGAGAAGGTGCTAGCAGGGAATTCTCTGCCTGCCTTTCCCCAGTGCTCTGCAAGCTCTCCAGGACAACAACAAATCTGGGGCTCTGTGCTTTCTTTCATTTTGAACAAGTGTTACTGTTTTCTGCACAAAAGCGATTCTGCGAAGCAATGTGAACACTTCTGCTTCCCAGGCACAGAGAAGGTGCTAGCAGGGAATTCTCTGCCTGCCTTTCCCCAGTGCTCTGCAAGCTCTCCAGGACAACAACAAATCTGGGGCTCTGTGCTTTCTTTCATTTTGAACAAGTGTTACTGTTTTCTGCACAAAAGCGATTCTGCCAAGCAATGTGAACACTTCTGCTTCCCAGGCACAGAGAAGGTGCTAGCAGGGAATTCTCTGCCTGCCTTTCCCCAGTGCTCTGCAAGCTCTCCAGGACAACATAAAATCTGGGGCTCTGTGTTTTCTTTCGTTCTGAACAAGTGTTACTGTTTTCTGCACAAAAGCGATTCTGCGAAGCAATGTGAACACTTCTGCTTCCCAGGCACAGAGAAGGTGCTAGCAGGGAATTCTCTGCCTGCCTTTCCCCAGTGCTCTGCAAGCTCTCCAGGACAACATAAAATCTGGGGCTCTGTGCTTTCTTTCGTTCTGAACAAGTGTTACTGTTTTCTGCACAAAAGCGATTCTGCGAAGCAATGTGAACACTTCTGCTTCCCAGGCACAGAGAAGGTGCTAGCAGGGAATTCTCTGCCTGCCTTTCCCCAGTGCTCTGCAAGCTCTCCAGGACAACAACAAATCTGGGGCTCTGTGCTTTCTTTCATTTTGAACAAGTGTTACTGTTTTCTGCACAAAAGCGATTCTGCCAAGCAATGTGAACACTTCTGCTTCCCAGGCACAGAGAAGGTGCTAGCAGGGAATTCTCTGCCTGCCTTTCCCCAGTGCTCTGCAAGCTCTCCAGGACAACATAAAATCTGGGGCTCTGTGCTTTCTTTCGTTCTGAACAAGTGTTACTGTTTTCTGCACAAAAGCGATTCTGCGAAGCAATGTGAACACTTCTGCTTCCCAGGCACAGAGAAGGTGCTAGCAGGGAATTCTCTGCCTGCCTTTCCCCAGTGCTCTGCAAGCTCTCCAGGACAACAACAAATCTGGGGCTCTGTGCTTTCTTTCATTTTGAACAAGTGTTACTGTTTTCTGCACAAAAGCGATTCTGCCAAGCAATGTGAACACTTCTGCTTCCCAGGCACAGAGAAGGTGCTAGCAGGGAATTCTCTGCCTGCCTTTCCCCAGTGCTCTGCAAGCTCTCCAGGACAACATAAAATCTGGGGCTCTGTGCTTTCTTTCGTTCTGAACAAGTGTTACTGTTTTCTGCACAAAAGCGATTCTGCCAAGCAATGTGAACACTTCTGCTTCCCAGGCACAGAGAAGGTGCTAGCAGGGAATTCTCTGCCTGCCTTTCCCCAGTGCTCTGCAAGCTCTCCAGGACAACAACAAATCTGGGGCTCTGTGCTTTCTTTCGTTCTGAACAAGTGTTACTGTTTTCTGCACAAAAGCGATTCTGCGAAGCAATGTGAACACTTCTGCTTCCCAGGCACAGAGAAGGTGCTAGCAGGGAATTCTCTGCCTGCCTTTCCCCAGTGCTCTGCAAGCTCTCCAGGACAACATAAAATCTGGGGCTCTGTGCTTTCTTTCGTTCTGAACAAGTGTTACTGTTTTCTGCACAAAAGCGATTCTGCCAAGCAATGTGAACAGGCACAGAGAAGGTGCTAGCAGGGAATTCTCTGCCTGCCTTTCCCCAGTGCTCTGCAAGCTCTCCAGCACAACATAAAATCTGGGGCTCTGTGCTTTCTTTCGTTCTGAACAAGTGTTACTGTTTTCTGCACAAAAGCGATTCTGCGAAGCAATGTGAACACTTCAGCTTCCAGGCACAGAGAAGGTGCTAGCAGGGAATTCTCTGCCTGCCTTTCCCCAGTGCTCCGCAAGCTCTCCAGGACAACATAAAATCTGGGGCTCTGTGCTTTCTTTCGTTCTGAACAAGTGTTACTGTTTTCTGCACAAAAGCGATTCTGCGAAGCAATGTGAACACTTCTGCTTCCCAGGCACAGAGAAGGTGCTAGCAGGGAATTCTCTGCCTGCCTTTCCCCAGTGCTCTGCAAGCTCTCCAGGACAACAACAAATCTGGGGCTCTGTGCTTTCTTTCATTTTGAACAAGTGTTACTGTTTTCTGCACAAAAGCGATTCTGCCAAGCAATGTGAACACTTCTGCTTCCCAGGCACAGAGAAGGTGCTAGCAGGGAATTCTCTGCCTGCCTTTCCCCAGTGCTCTGCAAGCTCTCCAGGACAACATAAAATCTGGGGCTCTGTGCTTTCTTTCGTTCTGAACAAGTGTTACTGTTTTCTGCACAAAAGCGATTCTGCGAAGCAATGTGAACACTTCTGCTTCCCAGGCACAGAGAAGGTGCTAGCAGGGAATTCTCTGCCTGCCTTTCCCCAGTGCTCTGCAAGCTCTCCAGGACAACAACAAATCTGGGGCTCTGTGCTTTCTTTCATTTTGAACAAGTGTTACTGTTTTCTGCACAAAAGCGATTCTGCCAAGCAATGTGAACACTTCTGCTTCCCAGGCACAGAGAAGGTGCTAGCAGGGAATTCTCTGCCTGCCTTTCCCCAGTGCTCTGCAAGCTCTCCAGGACAACATAAAATCTGGGGCTCTGTGCTTTCTTTCGTTCTGAACAAGTGTTACTGTTTTCTGCACAAAAGCGATTCTGCCAAGCAATGTGAACACTTCTGCTTCCCAGGCACAGAGAAGGTGCTAGCAGGGAATTCTCTGCCTGCCTTTCCCCAGTGCTCTGCAAGCTCTCCAGGACAACAACAAATCTGGGGCTCTGTGCTTTCTTTCGTTCTGAACAAGTGTTACTGTTTTCTGCACAAAAGCGATTCTGCGAAGCAATGTGAACACTTCTGCTTCCCAGGCACAGAGAAGGTGCTAGCAGGGAATTCTCTGCCTGCCTTTCCCCAGTGCTCTGCAAGCTCTCCAGGACAACATAAAATCTGGGGCTCTGTGCTTTCTTTCGTTCTGAACAAGTCTTATGGTTTTCTGCACAAAAGCGATTCTGCCAAGCAATGTGAACACTTCTGCTTCCCAGGCACAGAGAAGGTGCTAGCAGGGAATTCTCTGCCTGCCTTTCCCCAGTGCTCTGCAAGCTCTCCCGGACAACATAAAATCTGGGGCTCTGTGCTTTCTTTCGTTCTGAACAAGTGTTACTGTTTTCTGCACAAAAGCGATTCTGCGAAGCAATGTGAACACTTCTGCTTCCCAGGCACAGAGAAGGTGCTAGCAGGGAATTCTCTGCCTGCCTTTCCCCAGTGCTCTGCAAGCTCTCCAGGACAACAACAAATCTGGGGCTCTGTGCTTTCTTTCGTTCTGAACAAGTGTTACTGTTTTCTGCACAAAAGCGATTCTGCCAAGCAATGTGAACACTTCGGCTTCCCAGGCACAGAGAAGGTGCTAGCAGGGAATTCTCTGCCTGCCTTTCCCCAGTGCTCTGCAAGCTCTCCAGGACAACATAAAATCTGGGGCTCTGTGCTTTCTTTCGTTCTGAACAAGTGTTACTGTTTTCTGCACAAAAGCGGTTCTGCGAAGCAATGTGAACACTTCTGCTTCCCAGGCACAGAGAAGGTGCTAGCAGGGAATTCTCTGCCTGCCTTTCCCCAGTGCTCTGCAAGCTCTCCAGGACAACAACAAATCTGGGGCTCTGTGCTTTCTTTCATTTTGAACAAGTGTTACTGTTTTCTGCACAAAAGCGATTCTGCGAAGCAATGTGAACACTTCTGCTTCCCAGGCACAGAGAAGGTGCTAGCAGGGAATTCTCTGCCTGCCTTTCCCCAGTGCTCTGCAAGCTCTCCAGGACAACATAAAATCTGGGGCTCTGTGCTTTCTTTCGTTCTGAACAAGTGTTACTGTTTTCTGCACAAAAGCGATTCTGCGAAGCAATGTGAACACTTCTGCTTCCCAGGCACAGAGAAGGTGCTAGCAGGGAATTCTCTGCCTGCCTTTCCCCAGTGCTCTGCAAGCTCTCCAGGACAACAACAAATCTGGGGCTCTGTGCTTTCTTTCGTTCTGAACAAGTGTTAATGTTTTCTGCACAAAAGCGATTCTGCGAAGCAATGTGAACACTTCTGCTTCCCAGGCACAGAGAAGGTGCTAGCAGGGAATTCTCTGCCTGCCTTTCCCCAGTGCTCTGCAAGCTCTCCAGGACAACAACAAATCTGGGGCTCTGTGCTTTCTTTCGTTCTGAACAAGTGTTACTGTTTTCTGCACAAAAGCGATTCTGCCAAGCAATGTGAACACTTCTGCTTCCCAGGCACAGAGAAGGTGCTAGCAGGGAATTCTCTGCCTGCCTTTCCCCAGTGCTCTGCAAGCTCTCCAGGACAACATAAAATCTGGGGCTCTGTGCTTTCTTTCGTTCTGAACAAGTATTACTGTTTTCTGCACAAAAGCGATTCTGCGAAGCAATGTGAACACTTCTGCTTCCCAGGCACAGAGAAGGTGCTAGCAGGGAATTCTCTGCCTGCCTTTCCCCAGTGCTCTGCAAGCTCTCCAGGACAACATAAAATCTGGGGCTCTGTGCTTTCTTTCGTTCTGAACAATTTTTACTGTTTTCTGCACAAAAGCGATTCTGCCAAGCAATGTGAACAGGCACAGAGAAGGTGCTAGCAGGGAATTCTCTGCCTGCCTTTCCCCAGTGCTCCGCAAGCTCTCCAGGACAACATAAAATCTGGGGCTCTGTGCTTTCTTTCGTTCTGAACAAGTGTTAGTGTTTTCTGCACAAAAGCGATTCTGCCAAGCAATGTGAACACTTCTGCTTCCCAGGCACAGAGAAGGTGCTAGCAGGGAATTCTCTGCCTGCCTTTCCCCAGTGCTCTGCAAGCTCTCCAGGACAACATAAAATCTGGGGCTCTGTGCTTTCTTTCGTTCTGAACAAGTGTTACTGTTTTCTGCACAAAAGCGATTCTGCCAAGCAATGTGAACAGGCACAGAGAAGGTGCTAGCAGGGAATTCTCTGCCTGCCTTTCCCCAGTGCTCCGCAAGCTCTCCAGGACAACATAAAATCTGGGGCTCTGTGCTTTCTTTCGTTCTGAACAAGTGTTACTGTTTTCTGCACAAAAGCGATTCTGCCAAGCAATGTGAACAGGCACAGAGAAGGTGCTAGCAGGGAATTCTCTGCCTGCCTTTCCCCAGTGCTCTGCAAGCTCTCCAGGACAACATAAAATCTGGGGCTCTATGCTTTCTTTCGTTCTGAACAAGTGTTACTGTTTTCTGCACAAAAGCGATTCTGCCAAGCAATGTGAACACTTCAGCTTCCAGGCACAGAGAAGGTGCTAGCAGGGAATTCTCTGCCTGCCTTTCCCCAGTGCTCTGCAAGCTCTCCAGGACAATATAAAATCTGGGGCTCTGTGCTTTCTTTCGTTCTGAACAAGTGTTACTGTTTTCTGCACAAAAGCGATTCTGCCAAGCAATGTGAACACTTCTGCTTCCCAGGCACAGAGAAGGTGCTAGCAGGGAATTCTCTGCCTGCCTTTCCCCAGTGCTCTGCAAGCTCTCCAGGACAACATAAAATCTGGGGCTCTGTGCTTTCTTTCGTTCTGAACAAGTGTTACTGTTTTCTGCACAAAAGCGATTCTGCCAAGCAATGTGAACACTTCTGCTTCCCAGGCACAGAGAAGGTGCTAGCAGGGAATTCTCTGCCTGCCTTTCCCCAGTGCTCTGCAAGCTCTCCAGGACAACATAAAATCTGGGGCTCTGTGCTTTCTTTCGTTCTGAACAAGTGTTACTGTTTTCTGCACAAAAGCGATTCTGCGAAGCAATGTGAACACTTGTCCTTCCCAGGCACAGAGAAGGTGCTAGCAGGGAATTCTCTGCCCGCCTTTCCCCAGTGCTCTGCAAGCTCTCCAGGACAACATAAAATCTGGGGCTCTGTGCTTTCTTTCGTTCTGAACAAGTGTTACTGTTTTCTGCACAAAAGCGATTCTGCCAAGCAATGTGAACACTTCTGCTTCCCAGGCACAGAGAAGGTGCTAGCAGGGAATTCTCTGCCTGCCTTTCCCCAGTGCTCTGCAAGCTCTCCAGGACAACATAAAATCTGGGGCTCTGTGCTTTCTTTCGTTCTGAACAATTTTTACTGTTTTCTGCACAAAAGCGATTCTGCCAAGCAATGTGAACAGGCACAGAGAAGGTGCTAGCAGGGAATTCTCTGCCTGCCTTTCCCCAGTGCTCCGCAAGCTCTCCAGGACAACATAAAATCTGGGGCTCTGTGCTTTCTTTCGTTCTGAACAAGTGTTAGTGTTTTCTGCACAAAAGCGATTCTGCCAAGCAATGTGAACACTTCTGCTTCCCAGGCACAGAGAAGGTGCTAGCAGGGAATTCTCTGCCTGCCTTTCCCCAGTGCTCTGCAAGCTCTCCAGGACAACATAAAATCTGGGGCTCTGTGTTTTCTTTCGTTCTGAACAAGTGTTACTGTTTTCTGCACAAAAGCGATTCTGCCAAGCAATGTGAACAGGCACAGAGAAGGTGCTAGCAGGGAATTCTCTGCCTGCCTTTCCCCAGTGCTCCGCAAGCTCTCCAGGACAACATAAAATCTGGGGCTCTGTGCTTTCTTTCGTTCTGAACAAGTGTTACTGTTTTCTGCACAAAAGCGATTCTGCCAAGCAATGTGAACACTTCTGCTTCCCAGGCACAGAGAAGGTGCTAGCAGGGAATTCTCTGCCTGCCTTTCCCCAGTGCTCTGCAAGCTCTCCAGGACAACATAAAATCTGGGGCTCTGTGCTTTCTTTCGTTCTGAACAAGTGTTACTGTTTTCTGCACAAAAGCGATTCTGCCAAGCAATGTGAACACTTCTGCTTCCCAGGCACAGAGAAGGTGCTAGCAGGGAATTCTCTGCCTGCCTTTCCCCAGTGCTCCGCAAGCTCTCCAGGACAACATAAAATCTGGGGCTCTGTGCTTTCTTTCGTTCTGAACAAGTGTTAGTGTTTTCTGCACAAAAGCGATTCTGCCAAGCAATGTGAACACTTCTGCTTCCCAGGCACACAGAAGGTGCTAGCAGGGAATTCTCTGCCTGCCTTTCCCCAGTGCTCTGCAAGCTCTCCAGGACAACATAAAATCTGGGGCTCTGTGCTTTCTTTCGTTCTGAACAACTGTTACTGTTTTCTGCACAAAAGCGATTCTGCGAAGCAATGTGAACAGGCACAGAGAAGGTGCTAGCAGGGAATTCTCTGCCTGCCTTTCCCCAGTGCTCTGCAAGCTCTCCAGGACAACATAAATTCTGGGGCTCTATGCTTTCTTTCATTCTGAACAAGTGTTACTGTTTTCTGCACAAAAGCGATTCTGCCAAGCAATGTGAACACTTCAGCTTCCAGGCACAGAGAAGGTGCTAGCAGGGAATTCTCTGCCTGCCTTTCCCCAGTGCTCTGCAAGCTCTCCAGGACAACAACAAATCTGGGGCTCTGTGCTTTCTTTCGTTCTGAACAAGTGTTACTGTTTTCTGCACAAAAGCGATTCTGCGAAGCAATGTGAACACTTCTGCTTCCCAGGCACAGAGAAGGTGCTAGCAGGGAATTCTCTGCCTGCCTTTCCCCAGTGCTCTGCAAGCTCTCCCGGACAACAACAAATCTGGGGCTCTGTGCTTTCTTTCGTTCTGAACAAGTGTTACTGTTTTCTGCACAAAAGCGATTCTGCGAAGCAATGTGAACACTTCTGCTTCCCAGGCACAGAGAAGGTGCTAGCAGGGAATTCTCTGCCTGCCTTTCCCCAGTGCTCTGCAAGCTCTCCAGGACAACATAAAATCTGGGGCTCTGTGCTTTCTTTCGTTCTGAACAAGTGTTACTGTTTTCTGCACAAAAGCGGTTCTGCGAAGCAATGTGAACACTTCTGCTTCCCAGGCACAGAGAAGGTGCTAGCAGGGAATTCTCTGCCTGCCTTTCCCCAGTGCTCTGCAAGCTCTCCAGGACAACAACAAATCTGGGGCTCTGTGCTTTCTTTCATTTTGAACAAGTGTTACTGTTTTCTGCACAAAAGCGATTCTGCGAAGCAATGTGAACACTTCTGCTTCCCAGGCACAGAGAAGGTGCTAGCAGGGAATTCTCTGCCTGCCTTTCCCCAGTGCTCTGCAAGCTCTCCAGGACAACATAAAATCTGGGGCTCTGTGCTTTCTTTCGTTCTGAACAAGTGTTACTGTTTTCTGCACAAAAGCGATTCTGCGAAGCAATGTGAACACTTCTGCTTCCCAGGCACAGAGAAGGTGCTAGCAGGGAATTCTCTGCCTGCCTTTCCCCAGTGCTCTGCAAGCTCTCCAGGACAACAACAAATCTGGGGCTCTGTGCTTTCTTTCGTTCTGAACAAGTGTTAATGTTTTCTGCACAAAAGCGATTCTGCGAAGCAATGTGAACACTTCTGCTTCCCAGGCACAGAGAAGGTGCTAGCAGGGAATTCTCTGCCTGCCTTTCCCCAGTGCTCTGCAAGCTCTCCAGGACAACAACAAATCTGGGGCTCTGTGCTTTCTTTCGTTCTGAACAAGTGTTACTGTTTTCTGCACAAAAGCGATTCTGCCAAGCAATGTGAACACTTCTGCTTCCCAGGCACAGAGAAGGTGCTAGCAGGGAATTCTCTGCCTGCCTTTCCCCAGTGCTCTGCAAGCTCTCCAGGACAACATAAAATCTGGGGCTCTGTGCTTTCTTTCGTTCTGAACAAGTATTACTGTTTTCTGCACAAAAGCGATTCTGCGAAGCAATGTGAACACTTCTGCTTCCCAGGCACAGAGAAGGTGCTAGCAGGGAATTCTCTGCCTGCCTTTCCCCAGTGCTCTGCAAGCTCTCCAGGACAACATAAAATCTGGGGCTCTGTGCTTTCTTTCGTTCTGAACAATTTTTACTGTTTTCTGCACAAAAGCGATTCTGCCAAGCAATGTGAACAGGCACAGAGAAGGTGCTAGCAGGGAATTCTCTGCCTGCCTTTCCCCAGTGCTCCGCAAGCTCTCCAGGACAACATAAAATCTGGGGCTCTGTGCTTTCTTTCGTTCTGAACAAGTGTTAGTGTTTTCTGCACAAAAGCGATTCTGCCAAGCAATGTGAACACTTCTGCTTCCCAGGCACAGAGAAGGTGCTAGCAGGGAATTCTCTGCCTGCCTTTCCCCAGTGCTCTGCAAGCTCTCCAGGACAACATAAAATCTGGGGCTCTGTGCTTTCTTTCGTTCTGAACAAGTGTTACTGTTTTCTGCACAAAAGCGATTCTGCCAAGCAATGTGAACAGGCACAGAGAAGGTGCTAGCAGGGAATTCTCTGCCTGCCTTTCCCCAGTGCTCTGCAAGCTCTCCAGGACAACATAAAATCTGGGGCTCTGTGCTTTCTTTCGTTCTGAACAAGTGTTACTGTTTTCTGCACAAAAGCGATTCTGCCAAGCAATGTGAACAGGCACAGAGAAGGTGCTAGCAGGGAATTCTCTGCCTGCCTTTCCCCAGTGCTCTGCAAGCTCTCCAGGACAACATAAAATCTGGGGCTCTATGCTTTCTTTCGTTCTGAACAAGTGTTACTGTTTTCTGCACAAAAGCGATTCTGCCAAGCAATGTGAACACTTCAGCTTCCAGGCACAGAGAAGGTGCTAGCAGGGAATTCTCTGCCTGCCTTTCCCCAGTGCTCTGCAAGCTCTCCAGGACAATATAAAATCTGGGGCTCTGTGCTTTCTTTCGTTCTGAACAAGTGTTACTGTTTTCTGCACAAAAGCGATTCTGCCAAGCAATGTGAACACTTCTGCTTCCCAGGCACAGAGAAGGTGCTAGCAGGGAATTCTCTGCCTGCCTTTCCCCAGTGCTCTGCAAGCTCTCCAGGACAACATAAAATCTGGGGCTCTGTGCTTTCTTTCGTTCTGAACAAGTGTTAGTGTTTTCTGCACAAAAGCGATTCTGCCAAGCAATGTGAACACTTCTGCTTCCCAGGCACAGAGAAGGTGCTAGCAGGGAATTCTCTGCCTGCCTTTCCCCAGTGCTCTGCAAGCTCTCCAGGACAACATAAAATCTGGGGCTCTGTGCTTTCTTTCGTTGTGAACAAGTGTTACTGTTTTCTGCACAAAAGCGATTCTGCGAAGCAATGTGAACACTTGTCCTTCCCAGGCACAGAGAAGGTGCTAGCAGGGAATTCTCTGCCCGCCTTTCCCCAGTGCTCTGCAAGCTCTCCAGGACAACATAAAATCTGGGGCTCTGTGCTTTCTTTCGTTCTGAACAAGTGTTACTGTTTTCTGCACAAAAGCGATTCTGCGAAGCAATGTGAACACTTCTGCTTCCCAGGCACAGAGAAGGTGCTAGCAGGGAATTCTCTGCCTGCCTTTCCCCAGTGCTCTGCAAGCTCTCCAGGACAACATAAAATCTGGGGCTCTGTGCTTTCTTTCGTTCTGAACAATTTTTACTGTTTTCTGCACAAAAGCGATTCTGCCAAGCAATGTGAACAGGCACAGAGAAGGTGCTAGCAGGGAATTCTCTGCCTGCCTTTCCCCAGTGCTCCGCAAGCTCTCCAGGACAACATAAAATCTGGGGCTCTGTGCTTTCTTTCGTTCTGAACAAGTGTTACTGTTTTCTGCACAAAAGCGATTCTGCCAAGCAATGTGAACACTTCTGCTTCCCAGGCACAGAGAAGGTGCTAGCAGGGAATTCTCTGCCTGCCTTTCCCCAGTGCTCTGCAAGCTCTCCAGGACAACAACAAATCTGGGGCTCTGTGCTTTCTTTCGTTCTGAACAAGTGTTACTGTTTTCTGCACAAAAGCGATTCTGCCAAGCAATGTGAACACTTCGGCTTCCCAGGCACAGAGAAGGTGCTAGCAGGGAATTCTCTGCCTGCCTTTCCCCAGTGCTCTGCAAGCTCTCCAGGACAACATAAAATCTGGGGCTCTGTGCTTTCTTTCGTTCTGAACAAGTGTTACTGTTTTCTGCACAAAAGCGGTTCTGCGAAGCAATGTGAACACTTCTGCTTCCCAGGCACAGAGAAGGTGCTAGCAGGGAATTCTCTGCCTGCCTTTCCCCAGTGCTCTGCAAGCTCTCCAGGACAACAACAAATCTGGGGCTCTGTGCTTTCTTTCATTTTGAACAAGTGTTACTGTTTTCTGCACAAAAGCGATTCTGCGAAGCAATGTGAACACTTCTGCTTCCCAGGCACAGAGAAGGTGCTAGCAGGGAATTCTCTGCCTGCCTTTCCCCAGTGCTCTGCAAGCTCTCCAGGACAACATAAAATCTGGGGCTCTGTGCTTTCTTTCGTTCTGAACAAGTGTTACTGTTTTCTGCACAAAAGCGATTCTGCGAAGCAATGTGAACACTTCTGCTTCCCAGGCACAGAGAAGGTGCTAGCAGGGAATTCTCTGCCTGCCTTTCCCCAGTGCTCTGCAAGCTCTCCAGGACAACATAAAATCTGGGGCTCTGTGCTTTCTTTCGTTCTGAACAAGTGTTAATGTTTTCTGCACAAAAGCGATTCTGCGAAGCAATGTGAACACTTCTGCTTCCCAGGCACAGAGAAGGTGCTAGCAGGGAATTCTCTGCCTGCCTTTCCCCAGTGCTCTGCAAGCTCTCCAGGACAACAACAAATCTGGGGCTCTGTGCTTTCTTTCGTTCTGAACAAGTGTTACTGTTTTCTGCACAAAAGCGATTCTGCCAAGCAATGTGAACACTTCTGCTTCCCAGGCACAGAGAAGGTGCTAGCAGGGAATTCTCTGCCTGCCTTTCCCCAGTGCTCTGCAAGCTCTCCAGGACAACATAAAATCTGGGGCTCTGTGCTTTCTTTCGTTCTGAACAAGTATTACTGTTTTCTGCACAAAAGCGATTCTGCGAAGCAATGTGAACACTTCTGCTTCCCAGGCACAGAGAAGGTGCTAGCAGGGAATTCTCTGCCTGCCTTTCCCCAGTGCTCTGCAAGCTCTCCAGGACAACATAAAATCTGGGGCTCTGTGCTTTCTTTCGTTCTGAACAATTTTTACTGTTTTCTGCACAAAAGCGATTCTGCCAAGCAATGTGAACAGGCACAGAGAAGGTGCTAGCAGGGAATTCTCTGCCTGCCTTTCCCCAGTGCTCCGCAAGCTCTCCAGGACAACATAAAATCTGGGGCTCTGTGCTTTCTTTCGTTCTGAACAAGTGTTAGTGTTTTCTGCACAAAAGCGATTCTGCCAAGCAATGTGAACACTTCTGCTTCCCAGGCACAGAGAAGGTGCTAGCAGGGAATTCTCTGCCTGCCTTTCCCCAGTGCTCTGCAAGCTCTCCAGGACAACATAAAATCTGGGGCTCTGTGCTTTCTTTCGTTCTGAACAAGTGTTACTGTTTTCTGCACAAAAGCGATTCTGCCAAGCAATGTGAACAGGCACAGAGAAGGTGCTAGCAGGGAATTCTCTGCCTGCCTTTCCCCAGTGCTCTGCAAGCTCTCCAGGACAACATAAAATCTGGGGCTCTGTGCTTTCTTTCGTTCTGAACAAGTGTTACTGTTTTCTGCACAAAAGCGATTCTGCCAAGCAATGTGAACAGGCACAGAGAAGGTGCTAGCAGGGAATTCTCTGCCTGCCTTTCCCCAGTGCTCTGCAAGCTCTCCAGGACAACATAAAATCTGGGGCTCTATGCTTTCTTTCGTTCTGAACAAGTGTTACTGTTTTCTGCACAAAAGCGATTCTGCCAAGCAATGTGAACACTTCAGCTTCCAGGCACAGAGAAGGTGCTAGCAGGGAATTCTCTGCCTGCCTTTCCCCAGTGCTCTGCAAGCTCTCCAGGACAATATAAAATCTGGGGCTCTGTGCTTTCTTTCGTTCTGAACAAGTGTTACTGTTTTCTGCACAAAAGCGATTCTGCCAAGCAATGTGAACACTTCTGCTTCCCAGGCACAGAGAAGGTGCTAGCAGGGAATTCTCTGCCTGCCTTTCCCCAGTGCTCTGCAAGCTCTCCAGGACAACATAAAATCTGGGGCTCTGTGCTTTCTTTCGTTCTGAACAAGTGTTACTGTTTTCTGCACAAAAGCGATTCTGCCAAGCAATGTGAACACTTCTGCTTCCCAGGCACAGAGAAGGTGCTAGCAGGGAATTCTCTGCCTGCCTTTCCCCAGTGCTCTGCAAGCTCTCCAGGACAACATAAAATCTGGGGCTCTGTGCTTTCTTTCGTTCTGAACAAGTGTTACTGTTTTCTGCACAAAAGCGATTCTGCGAAGCAATGTGAACACTTGTCCTTCCCAGGCACAGAGAAGGTGCTAGCAGGGAATTCTCTGCCCGCCTTTCCCCAGTGCTCTGCAAGCTCTCCAGGACAACATAAAATCTGGGGCTCTGTGCTTTCTTTCGTTCTGAACAAGTGTTACTGTTTTCTGCACAAAAGCGATTCTGCCAAGCAATGTGAACACTTCTGCTTCCCAGGCACAGAGAAGGTGCTAGCAGGGAATTCTCTGCCTGCCTTTCCCCAGTGCTCTGCAAGCTCTCCAGGACAACATAAAATCTGGGGCTCTGTGCTTTCTTTCGTTCTGAACAATTTTTACTGTTTTCTGCACAAAAGCGATTCTGCCAAGCAATGTGAACAGGCACAGAGAAGGTGCTAGCAGGGAATTCTCTGCCTGCCTTTCCCCAGTGCTCCGCAAGCTCTCCAGGACAACATAAAATCTGGGGCTCTGTGCTTTCTTTCGTTCTGAACAAGTGTTAGTGTTTTCTGCACAAAAGCGATTCTGCCAAGCAATGTGAACACTTCTGCTTCCCAGGCACAGAGAAGGTGCTAGCAGGGAATTCTCTGCCTGCCTTTCCCCAGTGCTCTGCAAGCTCTCCAGGACAACATAAAATCTGGGGCTCTGTGCTTTCTTTCGTTCTGAACAAGTGTTACTGTTTTCTGCACAAAAGCGATTCTGCCAAGCAATGTGAACACTTCTGCTTCCCAGGCACAGAGAAGGTGCTAGCAGGGAATTCTCTGCCTGCCTTTCCCCAGTGCTCCGCAAGCTCTCCAGGACAACATAAAATCTGGGGCTCTGTGCTTTCTTTCGTTCTGAACAAGTGTTAGTGTTTTCTGCACAAAAGCGATTCTGCCAAGCAATGTGAACACTTCGGGTTCCCAGGCACACAGAAGGTGCTAGCAGGGAATTCTCTGCCTGCCTTTCCCCAGTGCTCTGCAAGCTCTCCAGGACAACATAAAATCTGGGGCTCTGTGCTTTCTTTCGTTCTGAACAACTGTTACTGTTTTCTGCACAAAAGCGATTCTGCGAAGCAATGTGAACAGGCACAGAGAAGGTGCTAGCAGGGAATTCTCTGCCTGCCTTTCCCCAGTGCTCTGCAAGCTCTCCAGGACAACATAAATTCTGGGGCTCTATGCTTTCTTTCATTCTGAACAAGTGTTACTGTTTTCTGCACAAAAGCGATTCTGCCAAGCAATGTGAACACTTCAGCTTCCAGGCACAGAGAAGGTGCTAGCAGGGAATTCTCTGCCTGCCTTTCCCCAGTGCTCTGCAAGCTCTCCAGGACAACAACAAATCTGGGGCTCTGTGCTTTCTTTCGTTCTGAACAAGTGTTACTGTTTTCTGCACAAAAGCGATTCTGCGAAGCAATGTGAACACTTCTGCTTCCCAGGCACAGAGAAGGTGCTAGCAGGGAATTCTCTGCCTGCCTTTCCCCAGTGCTCTGCAAGCTCTCCCGGACAACAACAAATCTGGGGCTCTGTGCTTTCTTTCGTTCTGAACAAGTGTTACTGTTTTCTGCACAAAAGCGATTCTGCGAAGCAATGTGAACACTTCTGCTTCCCAGGCACAGAGAAGGTGCTAGCAGGGAATTCTCTGCCTGCCTTTCCCCAGTGCTCTGCAAGCTCTCCAGGACAACATAAAATCTGGGGCTCTGTGCTTTCTTTCGTTCTGAACAAGTGTTACTGTTTTCTGCACAAAAGCGGTTCTGCGAAGCAATGTGAACACTTCTGCTTCCCAGGCACAGAGAAGGTGCTAGCAGGGAATTCTCTGCCTGCCTTTCCCCAGTGCTCTGCAAGCTCTCCAGGACAACAACAAATCTGGGGCTCTGTGCTTTCTTTCATTTTGAACAAGTGTTACTGTTTTCTGCACAAAAGCGATTCTGCGAAGCAATGTGAACACTTCTGCTTCCCAGGCACAGAGAAGGTGCTAGCAGGGAATTCTCTGCCTGCCTTTCCCCAGTGCTCTGCAAGCTCTCCAGGACAACATAAAATCTGGGGCTCTGTGCTTTCTTTCGTTCTGAACAAGTGTTACTGTTTTCTGCACAAAAGCGATTCTGCGAAGCAATGTGAACACTTCTGCTTCCCAGGCACAGAGAAGGTGCTAGCAGGGAATTCTCTGCCTGCCTTTCCCCAGTGCTCTGCAAGCTCTCCAGGACAACAACAAATCTGGGGCTCTGTGCTTTCTTTCGTTCTGAACAAGTGTTAATGTTTTCTGCACAAAAGCGATTCTGCGAAGCAATGTGAACACTTCTGCTTCCCAGGCACAGAGAAGGTGCTAGCAGGGAATTCTCTGCCTGCCTTTCCCCAGTGCTCTGCAAGCTCTCCAGGACAACAACAAATCTGGGGCTCTGTGCTTTCTTTCGTTCTGAACAAGTGTTACTGTTTTCTGCACAAAAGCGATTCTGCCAAGCAATGTGAACACTTCTGCTTCCCAGGCACAGAGAAGGTGCTAGCAGGGAATTCTCTGCCTGCCTTTCCCCAGTGCTCTGCAAGCTCTCCAGGACAACATAAAATCTGGGGCTCTGTGCTTTCTTTCGTTCTGAACAAGTATTACTGTTTTCTGCACAAAAGCGATTCTGCGAAGCAATGTGAACACTTCTGCTTCCCAGGCACAGAGAAGGTGCTAGCAGGGAATTCTCTGCCTGCCTTTCCCCAGTGCTCTGCAAGCTCTCCAGGACAACATAAAATCTGGGGCTCTGTGCTTTCTTTCGTTCTGAACAATTTTTACTGTTTTCTGCACAAAAGCGATTCTGCCAAGCAATGTGAACAGGCACAGAGAAGGTGCTAGCAGGGAATTCTCTGCCTGCCTTTCCCCAGTGCTCCGCAAGCTCTCCAGGACAACATAAAATCTGGGGCTCTGTGCTTTCTTTCGTTCTGAACAAGTGTTAGTGTTTTCTGCACAAAAGCGATTCTGCCAAGCAATGTGAACACTTCTGCTTCCCAGGCACAGAGAAGGTGCTAGCAGGGAATTCTCTGCCTGCCTTTCCCCAGTGCTCTGCAAGCTCTCCAGGACAACATAAAATCTGGGGCTCTGTGCTTTCTTTCGTTCTGAACAAGTGTTACTGTTTTCTGCACAAAAGCGATTCTGCCAAGCAATGTGAACAGGCACAGAGAAGGTGCTAGCAGGGAATTCTCTGCCTGCCTTTCCCCAGTGCTCTGCAAGCTCTCCAGGACAACATAAAATCTGGGGCTCTGTGCTTTCTTTCGTTCTGAACAAGTGTTACTGTTTTCTGCACAAAAGCGATTCTGCCAAGCAATGTGAACAGGCACAGAGAAGGTGCTAGCAGGGAATTCTCTGCCTGCCTTTCCCCAGTGCTCTGCAAGCTCTCCAGGACAACATAAAATCTGGGGCTCTATGCTTTCTTTCGTTCTGAACAAGTGTTACTGTTTTCTGCACAAAAGCGATTCTGCCAAGCAATGTGAACACTTCAGCTTCCAGGCACAGAGAAGGTGCTAGCAGGGAATTCTCTGCCTGCCTTTCCCCAGTGCTCTGCAAGCTCTCCAGGACAATATAAAATCTGGGGCTCTGTGCTTTCTTTCGTTCTGAACAAGTGTTACTGTTTTCTGCACAAAAGCGATTCTGCCAAGCAATGTGAACACTTCTGCTTCCCAGGCACAGAGAAGGTGCTAGCAGGGAATTCTCTGCCTGCCTTTCCCCAGTGCTCTGCAAGCTCTCCAGGACAACATAAAATCTGGGGCTCTGTGCTTTCTTTCGTTCTGAACAAGTGTTACTGTTTTCTGCACAAAAGCGATTCTGCCAAGCAATGTGAACACTTCTGCTTCCCAGGCACAGAGAAGGTGCTAGCAGGGAATTCTCTGCCTGCCTTTCCCCAGTGCTCTGCAAGCTCTCCAGGACAACATAAAATCTGGGGCTCTGTGCTTTCTTTCGTTCTGAACAAGTGTTACTGTTTTCTGCACAAAAGCGATTCTGCGAAGCAATGTGAACACTTGTCCTTCCCAGGCACAGAGAAGGTGCTAGCAGGGAATTCTCTGCCCGCCTTTCCCCAGTGCTCTGCAAGCTCTCCAGGACAACATAAAATCTGGGGCTCTGTGCTTTCTTTCGTTCTGAACAAGTGTTACTGTTTTCTGCACAAAAGCGATTCTGCGAAGCAATGTGAACACTTCTGCTTCCCAGGCACAGAGAAGGTGCTAGCAGGGAATTCTCTGCCTGCCTTTCCCCAGTGCTCTGCAAGCTCTCCAGGACAACATAAAATCTGGGGCTCTGTGCTTTCTTTCGTTCTGAACAATTTTTACTGTTTTCTGCACAAAAGCGATTCTGCCAAGCAATGTGAACAGGCACAGAGAAGGTGCTAGCAGGGAATTCTCTGCCTGCCTTTCCCCAGTGCTCCGCAAGCTCTCCAGGACAACATAAAATCTGGGGCTCTGTGCTTTCTTTCGTTCTGAACAAGTGTTACTGTTTTCTGCACAAAAGCGATTCTGCCAAGCAATGTGAACACTTCTGCTTCCCAGGCACAGAGAAGGTGCTAGCAGGGAATTCTCTGCCTGCCTTTCCCCAGTGCTCTGCAAGCTCTCCAGGACAACATAAAATCTGGGGCTCTGTGTTTTCTTTCGTTCTGAACAAGTGTTACTGTTTTCTGCACAAAAGCGATTCTGCCAAGCAATGTGAACAGGCACAGAGAAGGTGCTAGCAGGGAATTCTCTGCCTGCCTTTCCCCAGTGCTCTGCAAGCTCTCCAGCACAACATAAAATCTGGGGCTCTGTGCTTTCTTTCGTTCTGAACAAGTGTTACTGTTTTCTGCACAAAAGCGATTCTGCCAAGCAATGTGAACACTTCAGCTTCCAGGCACAGAGAAGGTGCTAGCAGGGAATTCTCTGCCTGCCTTTCCCCAGTGCTCCGCAAGCTCTCCAGGACAACATAAAATCTGGGGCTCTGTGCTTTCTTTCGTTCTGAACAAGTGTTACTGTTTTCTGCACAAAAGCGATTCTGCCAAGCAATGTGAACACTTCTGCTTCCCAGGCACAGAGAAGGTGCTAGCAGGGAATTCTCTGCCTGCCTTTCCCCAGTGCTCTGCAAGCTCTCCAGGACAACAACAAATCTGGGGCTCTGTGCTTTCTTTCGTTCTGAACAAGTGTTACTGTTTTCTGCACAAAAGCGATTCTGCGAAGCAATGTGAACAGGCACAGAGAAGGTGCTAGCAGGGAATTCTCTGCCTGCCTTTCCCCAGTGCTCTGCAAGCTCTCCAGGACAACATAAATTCTGGGGCTCTATGCTTTCTTTCATTCTGAACAAGTGTTACTGTTTTCTGCACAAAAGCGATTCTGCCAAGCAATGTGAACACTTCAGCTTCCAGGCACAGAGAAGGTGCTAGCAGGGAATTCTCTGCCTGCCTTTCCCCAGTGCTCTGCAAGCTCTCCAGGACAACAACAAATCTGGGGCTCTGTGCTTTCTTTCGTTCTGAACAAGTGTTACTGTTTTCTGCACAAAAGCGATTCTGCGAAGCAATGTGAACACTTCTGCTTCCCAGGCACAGAGAAGGTGCTAGCAGGGAATTCTCTGCCTGCCTTTCCCCAGTGCTCTGCAAGCTCTCCAGGACAACAACAAATCTGGGGCTCTGTGCTTTCTTTCGTTCTGAACAAGTGTTACTGTTTTCTGCACAAAAGCGATTCTGCCAAGCAATGTGAACACTTCTGCTTCCCAGGCACAGAGAAGGTGCTAGCAGGGAATTCTCTGCCTGCCTTTCCCCAGTGCTCTGCAAGCTCTCCAGGACAACATAAAATCTGGGGCTCTGTGCTTTCTTTCGTTCTGAACAAGTGTTACTGTTTTCTGCACAAAAGCGATTCTGCCAAGCAATGTGAACACTTCTGCTTCCCAGGCACAGAGAAGGTGCTAGCAGGGAATTCTCTGCCTGCCTTTCCCCAGTGCTCTGCAAGCTCTCCAGGACAACAACAAATCTGGGGCTCTGTGCTTTCTTTCGTTCTGAACAAGTGTTACTGTTTTCTGCACAAAAGCGATTCTGCGAAGCAATGTGAACACTTCTGCTTCCCAGGCACAGAGAAGGTGCTAGCAGGGAATTCTCTGCCTGCCTTTCCCCAGTGCTCTGCAAGCTCTCCAGGACAACAACAAATCTGGGGCTCTGTGCTTTCTTTCGTTCTGAACAAGTGTTACTGTTTTCTGCACAAAAGCGATTCTGCCAAGCAATGTGAACACTTCTGCTTCCCAGGCACAGAGAAGGTGCTAGCAGGGAATTCTCTGCCTGCCTTTCCCCAGTGCTCTGCAAGCTCTCCAGGACAACAACAAATCTGGGGCTCTGTGCTTTCTTTCGTTCTGAACAAGTGTTACTGTTTTCTGCACAAAAGCGATTCTGCGAAGCAATGTGAACACTTCTGCTTCCCAGGCACAGAGAAGGTGCTAGCAGGGAATTCTCTGCCTGCCTTTCCCCAGTGCTCTGCAAGCTCTCCAGGACAACAACAAATCTGGGGCTCTGTGCTTTCTTTCATTTTGAACAAGTGTTACTGTTTTCTGCACAAAAGCGATTCTGCGAAGCAATGTGAACACTTCTGCTTCCCAGGCACAGAGAAGGTGCTAGCAGGGAATTCTCTGCCTGCCTTTCCCCAGTGCTCTGCAAGCTCTCCAGGACAACATAAAATCTGGGGCTCTGTGCTTTCTTTCATTTTGAACAAGTGTTACTGTTTTCTGCACAAAAGCGATTCTGCGAAGCAATGTGAACACTTCTGCTTCCCAGGCACAGAGAAGGTGCTAGCAGGGAATTCTCTGCCTGCCTTTCCCCAGTGCTCTGCAAGCTCTCCAGGACAACATAAAATCTGGGGCTCTGTGCTTTCTTTCGTTCTGAACAAGTGTTACTGTTTTCTGCACAAAAGCGATTCTGCGAAGCAATGTGAACACTTCTGCTTCCCAGGCACAGAGAAGGTGCTAGCAGGGAATTCTCTGCCTGCCTTTCCCCAGTGCTCTGCAAGCTCTCCAGGACAACAACAAATCTGGGGCTCTGTGCTTTCTTTCGTTCTGAACAAGTGTTACTGTTTTCTGCACAAAAGCGATTCTGCGAAGCAATGTGAACACTTCTGCTTCCCAGGCACAGAGAAGGTGCTAGCAGGGAATTCTCTGCCTGCCTTTCCCCAGTGCTCTGCAAGCTCTCCAGGACAACAACAAATCTGGGGCTCTGTGCTTTCTTTCATTTTGAACAAGTGTTACTGTTTTCTGCACAAAAGCGATTCTGCGAAGCAATGTGAACACTTCTGCTTCCCAGGCACAGAGAAGGTGCTAGCAGGGAATTCTGTGCCTGCCTTTCCCAGTGCTCTGCAAGCTCTCCAGGACAACATAAAATCTGGGGCTCTGTGCTTTCTTTCGTTCTGAACAAGTGTTACTGTTTTCTGCACAAAAGCGATTCTGCGAAGCAATGTGAACACTTCTGCTTCCCAGGCACAGAGAAGGTGCTAGCAGGGAATTCTCTGCCTGCCTTTCCCCAGTGCTCTGCAAGCTCTCCAGGACAACAACAAATCTGGGGCTCTGTGCTTTCTTTCGTTCTGAACAAGTGTTACTGTTTTCTGCACAAAAGCGATTCTGCGAAGCAATGTGAACACTTCTGCTTCCCAGGCACAGAGAAGGTGCTAGCAGGGAATTCTCTGCCTGCCTTTCCCCAGTGCTCTGCAAGCTCTCCAGGACAACATAAAATCTGGGGCTCTGTGCTTTCTTTCGTTCTGAACAAGTGTTACTGTTTTCTGCACAAAAGCGATTCTGCGAAGCAATGTGAACACTTCTGCTTCCCAGGCACAGAGAAGGTGCTAGCAGGGAATTCTCTGCCTGCCTTTCCCCAGAGCTCTGCAAGCTCTCCAGGACAACAACAAATCTGGGGCTCTGTGCTTTCTTTCATTTTGAACAAGTGTTACTGTTTTCTGCACAAAAGCGATTCTGCGAAGCAATGTGAACACTTCTGCTTCCCAGGCACAGAGAAGGTGCTAGCAGGGAATTCTCTGCCTGCCTTTCCCCAGTGCTCTGCAAGCTCTCCAGGACAACAACAAATCTGGGGCTCTGTGCTTTCTTTCATTTTGAACAAGTGTTACTGTTTTCTGCACAAAAGCGATTCTGCGAAGCAATGTGAACACTTCTGCTTCCCAGGCACAGAGAAGGGGCTAGCAGGGAATTCTCTGCCTGCCTTTCCCCAGTGCTCTGCAAGCTCTCCAGGACAACAACAAATCTGGGGCTCTGTGCTTTCTTTCGTTCTGAACAAGTGTTACTGTTTTCTGCACAAAAGCGATTCTGCCAAGCAATGTGAACACTTCTGCTTCCCAGGCACAGAGAAGGTGCTAGCAGGGAATTCTCTGCCTGCCTTTCCCCAGTGCTCTGCAAGCTCTCCAGGACAACAACAAATCTGGGGCTCTGTGTTTTCTTTCGTTCTGAACAAGTGTTACTGTTTTCTGCACAAAAGCGATTCTGCGAAGCAATGTGAACACTTCTGCTTCCCAGGCACAGAGAAGGTGCTAGCAGGGAATTCTCTGCCTGCCTTTCCCCAGTGCTCTGCAAGCTCTCCAGGACAACAACAAATCTGGGGCTCTGTGCTTTCTTTCGTTCTGAACAAGTGTTACTGTTTTCTGCACAAAAGCGATTCTGCCAAGCAATGTGAACACTTCTGCTTCCCAGGCACAGAGAAGGTGCTAGCAGGGAATTCTGTGCCTGCCTTTCCCCAGTGCTCTGCAAGCTCTCCAGGACAACATAAAATCTGGGGCTCTGTGCTTTCTTTCGTTCTGAACAAGTGTTACTGTTTTCTGCACAAAAGCGGTTCTGCGAAGCAATGTGAACACTTCTGCTTCCCAGGCACAGAGAAGGTGCTAGCAGGGAATTCTCTGCCTGCCTTTCCCCAGTGCTCTGCAAGCTCTCCAGGACAACATAAAATCTGGGGCTCTGTGCTTTCTTTCATTTTGAACAAGTGTTACTGTTTTCTGCACAAAAGCGATTCTGCGAAGCAATGTGAACACTTCTGCTTCCCAGGCACAGAGAAGGTGCTAGCAGGGAATTCTCTGCCTGCCTTTCCCCAGTGCTCTGCAAGCTCTCCAGGACAACATAAAATCTGGGGCTCTGTGCTTTCTTTCGTTCTGAACAAGTGTTACTGTTTTCTGCACAAAAGCGGTTCTGCGAAGCAATGTGAACACTTCTGTTTCCCAGGCACAGAGAAGGTGCTAGCAGGGAATTCTCTGCCTGCCTTTCCCCAGTGCTCTGCAAGCTCTCCAGGACAACAACAAATCTGGGGCTCTGTGCTTTCTTTCATTTTGAACAAGTGTTACTGTTTTCTGCACAAAAGCGATTCTGCGAAGCAATGTGAACACTTCTGCTTCCCAGGCACAGAGAAGGTGCTAGCAGGGAATTCTCTGCCTGCCTTTCCCCAGTGCTCTGCAAGCTCTCCAGGACAACAACAAATCTGGGGCTCTGTGCTTTCTTTCGTTCTGAACAAGTGTTACTGTTTTCTGCACAAAAGCGATTCTGCCAAGCAATGTGAACACTTCTGCTTCCCAGGCACAGAGAAGGTGCTAGCAGGGAATTCTCTGCCTGCCTTTCCCCAGTGCTCTGCAAGCTCTCCAGGACAACAACAAATCTGGGGCTCTGTGCTTTCTTTCGTTCTGAACAAGTGTTACTGTTTTCTGCACAAAAGCGATTCTGCGAAGCAATGTGAACACTTCTGCTTCCCAGGCACAGAGAAGGTGCTAGCAGGGAATTCTCTGCCTGCCTTTCCCCAGTGCTCTGCAAGCTCTCCAGGACAACAACAAATCTGGGGCTCTGTGCTTTCTTTCATTTTGAACAAGTGTTACTGTTTTCTGCACAAAAGCGATTCTGCCAAGCAATGTGAACACTTCTGCTTCCCAGGCACAGAGAAGTTGCTAGCAGGGAATTCTCTGCCTGCCTTTCCCCAGTGCTCTGCAAGCTCTCCAGGACAACATAAAATCTGGGGCTCTGTGCTTTCTTTCGTTCTGAACAAGTGTTACTGTTTTCTGCACAAAAGCGATTCTGCCAAGCAATGTGAACTCTTCTGCTTCCCAGGCACAGAGAAGGTGCTAGCAGGGAATTCTCTGCCTGCCTTTCCCCAGTGCTCTGCAAGCTCTCCAGGACAACAACAAATCTGGGGCTCTGTGCTTTCTTTCGTTCTGAACAAGTGTTACTGTTTTCTGCACAAAAGCGATTCTGCCAAGCAATGTGAACACTTCTGCTTCCCAGGCACAGAGAAGGTGCTAGCAGGGAATTCTCTGCCTGCCTTTCCCCAGTGCTCTGCAAGCTCTCCAGGACAACATAAAATCTGGGGCTCTGTGCTTTCTTTCGTTCTGAACAAGTGTTACTGTTTTCTGCACAAAAGCGATTCTGCCAAGCAATGTGAACACTTCTGCTTCCCAGGCACAGAGAAGGTGCTAGCAGGGAATTCTCTGCCTGCCTTTCCCCAGTGCTCTGCAAGCTCTCCAGGACAACATAAAATCTGGGGCTCTGTGCTTTCTTTCGTTCTGAACAAGTGTTAGTGTTTTCTGCACAAAAGCGATTCTGCGAAGCAATGTGAACACTTCTGCTTCCCAGGCACAGAGAAGGTGCTAGCAGGGAATTCTCTGCCTGCCTTTCCCCAGTGCTCTGCAAGCTCTCCAGGACAACAACAAATCTGGGGCTCTGTGCTTTCTTTCGTTCTGAACAAGTGTTACTGTTTTCTGCACAAAAGCGATTCTGCGAAGCAATGGGAACACTTCTGTTTCCCAGGCACAGAGAAGGTGCTAGCAGGGAATTCTCTGCCTGCCTTTCCCCAGTGCTCTGCAAGCTCTCCAGGACAACATAAAATCTGGGGCTCTGTGCTTTCTTTCGTTCTGAACAAGTGTTACTGTTTTCTGCACAAAAGCGATTCTGCGAAGCAATGTGAACACTTCTGCTTCCCAGGCACAGAGAAGGTGCTAGCAGGGAATTCTCTGCCTGCCTTTCCCCAGTGCTCTGCAAGCTCTCCAGGACAACATAAAATCTGGGGCTCTGTGCTTTCTTTCGTTCTGAACAAGTGTTACTGTTTTCTGCACAAATGCGATTCTGCCAAGCAATGTGAACAGGCACAGAGAAGGTGCTAGCAGGGAATTCTGTGCCTGCCTTTCCCCAGTGCTCTGCAAGCTCTCCAGGACAACATAAAATCTGGGGCTCTGTGCTTTCTTTCGTTCTGAACAAGTGTTACTGTTTTCTGCACAAAAGCGATTCTGCCAAGCAATGTGAACACTTCTGCTTCCCAGGCACAGAGAAGGTGCTAGCAGGGAATTCTGTGCCTGCCTTTCCCCAGTGCTCTGCAAGCTCTCCAGGACAACATAAAATCTGGGGCTCTGTGCTTTCTTTCGTTCTGAACAAGTGTTAAGGTTTTCTGCAGAAAAGCGATTCTGCCAAGCAATGTGAACAGGCACAGAGAAGGTGCTAGCAGGGAATTCTCTGCCTGCCTTTCCCCAGTGCTCTGCAAGCTCTCCAGGACAACAACAAATCTGGGGCTCTGTGCTTTCTTTTGTTGTGAACAAGTGTTACTGTTTTCTGCACAAAAGCGATTCTGCCAAGCAATGTGAACACTTCAGCTTCCAGGCACAGAGAAGGTGCTAGCAGGGAATTCTCTGCCTGCCTTTCCCCAGTGCTCCGCAAGCTCTCCAGGACAACATAAAATCTGGGGCTCTGTGCTTTCTTTCGTTCTGAACAAGTGTTACTGTTTTCTGCACAAAAGCGATTCTGCGAAGCAATGTGAACACTTCTGCTTCCCAGGCACAGAGAAGGTGCTAGCAGGGAATTCTCTGCCTGCCTTTCCCCAGTGCTCTGCAAGCTCTCCAGGACAACAACAAATCTGGGGCTCTGTGCTTTCTTTCGTTCTGAACAAGTGTTACTGTTTTCTGCACAAAAGCGATTCTGCCAAGCAATGTGAACACTTCTGCTTCCCAGGCACAGAGAAGGTGCTAGCAGGGAATTCTCTGCCTGCCTTTCCCCAGTGCTCTGCAAGCTCTCCAGGACAACATAAAATCTGGGGCTCTGTGCTTTCTTTCGTTCTGAACAAGTGTTACTGTTTTCTGCACAAAAGCGATTCTGCCAAGCAATGTGAACACTTCTGCTTCCCAGGCACAGAGAAGGTGCTAGCAGGGAATTCTCTGCCTGCCTTTCCCCAGTGCTCTGCAAGCTCTCCAGGACAACATAAAATCTGGGGCTCTGTGCTTTCTTTCGTTCTGAACAAGTGTTACTGTTTTCTGCACAAAAGCGATTCTGCCAAGCAATGTGAACACTTCTGCTTCCCAGGCACAGAGAAGGTGCTAGCAGGGAATTCTCTGCCTGCCTTTCCCCAGTGCTCTGCAAGCTCTCCAGGACAACATAAAATCTGGGGCTCTGTGCTTTCTTTCGTTCTGAACAAGTGTTAGTGTTTTCTGCACAAAAGCGATTCTGCCAAGCAATGTGAACACTTCTGCTTCCCAGGCACAGAGAAGGTGCTAGCAGGGAATTCTCTGCCTGCCTTTCCCCAGTGCTCTGCAAGCTCTCCAGGACAACATAAAATCTGGGGCTCTGTGCTTTCTTTCGTTCTGAACAAGTGTTAGTGTTTTCTGCACAAAAGCGATTCTGCCAAGCAATGTGAACAGTTCTGCTTCCCAGGCACAGAGAAGGTGCTAGCAGGGAATTCTCTGCCTGCCTTTCCCCAGTGCTCTGCAAGCTCTCCAGGACAACATAAAATCTGGGGCTCTGTGCTTTCTTTCGTTCTGAACAAGTGTTAGTGTTTTCTGCACAAAAGCGATTCTGCCAAGCAATGTGAACAGGCACAGAGAAGGTGCTAGCAGGGAATTCTCTGCCTGCCTTTCCCCAGTGCTCTGCAAGCTCTCCAGGACAACATAAAATCTGGGGCTCTGTGCTTTCTTTCGTTCTGAACAAGTGTTAGTGTTTTCTGCACAAAAGCGATTCTGCGAAGCAATGTGAACACTTCTGCTTCCCAGGCACAGAGAAGGTGCTAGCAGGGAATTCTCTGCCTGCCTTTCCCCAGTGCTCTGCAAGCTCTCCAGGACAACAACAAATCTGGGGCTCTGTGCTTTCTTTCGTTGTGAACAAGTGTTACTGTTTTCTGCACAAAAGCGATTCTGCCAAGCAATGTGAACACTTCAGCTTCCAGGCACAGAGAAGGTGCTAGCAGGGAATTCTCTGCCTGCCTTTCCCCAGTGCTCCGCAAGCTCTCCAGGACAACATAAAATCTGGGGCTCTGTGCTTTCTTTCGTTCTGAACAAGTGTTACTGTTTTCTGCACAAAAGCGATTCTGCGAAGCAATGTGAACACTTCTGCTTCCCAGGCACAGAGAAGGTGCTAGCAGGGAATTCTCTGCCTGCCTTTCCCCAGTGCTCTGCAAGCTCTCCAGGACAACAACAAATCTGGGGCTCTGTGCTTTCTTTCGTTCTGAACAAGTGTTACTGTTTTCTGCACAAAAGCGATTCTGCCAAGCAATGTGAACACTTCTGCTTCCCAGGCACAGAGAAGGTGCTAGCAGGGAATTCTCTGCCTGCCTTTCCCCAGTGCTCTGCAAGCTCTCCAGGACAACATAAAATCTGGGGCTCTGTGCTTTCTTTCGTTCTGAACAAGTGTTACTGTTTTCTGCACAAAAGCGATTCTGCGAAGCAATGTGAACACTTCTGCTTCCCAGGCACAGAGAAGGTGCTAGCAGGGAATTCTCTGCCTGCCTTTCCCCAGTGCTCTGCAAGCTCTCCAGGACAACATAAAATCTGGGGCTCTGTGCTTTCTTTCGTTCTGAACAAGTGTTAGTGTTTTCTGCACAAAAGCGATTCTGCCAAGCAATGTGAACACTTCTGCTTCCCAGGCACAGAGAAGGTGCTAGCAGGGAATTCTCTGCCTGCCTTTCCCCAGTGCTCTGCAAGCTCTCCAGGACAACATAAAATCTGGGGCTCTGTGCTTTCTTTCGTTCTGAACAAGTGTTAAGGTTTTCTGCACAAAAGCGATTCTGCCAAGCAATGTGAACAGGCACAGAGAAGGTGCTAGCAGGGAATTCTCTGCCTGCCTTTCCCCAGTGCTCTGCAAGCTCTCCAGGACAACAACAAATCTGGGGCTCTGTGCTTTCTTTTGTTGTGAACAAGTGTTACTGTTTTCTGCACAAAAGCGATTCTGCCAAGCAATGTGAACACTTCAGCTTCCAGGCACAGAGAAGGTGCTAGCAGGGAATTCTCTGCCTGCCTTTCCCCAGTGCTCCGCAAGCTCTCCAGGACAACATAAAATCTGGGGCTCTGTGCTTTCTTTCGTTCTGAACAAGTGTTACTGTTTTCTGCACAAAAGCGATTCTGCGAAGCAATGTGAACACTTCTGCTTCCCAGGCACAGAGAAGGTGCTAGCAGGGAATTCTCTGCCTGCCTTTCCCCAGTGCTCTGCAAGCTCTCCAGGACAACATAAAATCTGGGGCTCTGTGCTTTCTTTCGTTCTGAACAAGTGTTACTGTTTTCTGCACAAAAGCGATTCTGCCAAGCAATGTGAACACTTCTGCTTCCCAGGCACAGAGAAGGTGCTAGCAGGGAATTCTCTGCCTGCCTTTCCCCAGTGCTCTGCAAGCTCTCCAGGACAACAACAAATCTGGGGCTCTGTGCTTTCTTTCGTTCTGAACAAGTGTTACTGTTTTCTGCACAAAAGCGATTCTGCCAAGCAATGTGAACAGGCACAGAGAAGGTGCTAGCAGGGAATTCTCTGCCTGCCTTTCCCCAGTGCTCTGCAAGCTCTCCAGGACAACATAAAATCTGGGGCTCTGTGCTTTCTTTCGTTCTGAACAAGTGTTACTGTTTTCTGCGCAAAAGCGATTCTGCCAAGCAATGTGAACACTTCAGCTTCCAGGCACAGAGAAGGTGCTAGCAGGGAATTCTCTGCCTGCCTTTCCCCAGTGCTCCGCAAGCTCTCCAGGACAACATAAAATCTGGGGCTCTGTGCTTTCTTTCGTTCTGAACAAGTGTTACTGTTTTCTGCACAAAAGCGATTCTGCGAAGCAATGTGAACACTTCTGCTTCCCAGGCACAGAGAAGGTGCTAGCAGGGAATTCTCTGCCTGCCTTTCCCCAGTGCTCTGCAAGCTCTCCAGGACAACAACAAATCTGGGGCTCTGTGCTTTCTTTCGTTCTGAACAAGTGTTACTGTTTTCTGCACAAAAGCGATTCTGCCAAGCAATGTGAACACTTCTGCTTCCCAGGCACAGAGAAGGTGCTAGCAGGGAATTCTCTGCCTGCCTTTCCCCAGTGCTCTGCAAGCTCTCCAGGACAACATAAAATCTGGGGCTCTGTGCTTTCTTTCGTTCTGAACAAGTGTTACTGTTTTCTGCACAAAAGCGATTCTGCCAAGCAATGTGAACACTTCTGCTTCCCAGGCACAGAGAAGGTGCTAGCAGGGAATTCTCTGCCTGCCTTTCCCCAGTGCTCTGCAAGCTCTCCAGGACAACATAAAATCTGGGGCTCTGTGCTTTCTTTCGTTCTGAACAAGTGTTACTGTTTTCTGCACAAAAGCGATTCTGCCAAGCAATGTGAACACTTCTGCTTCCCAGGCACAGAGAAGGTGCTAGCAGGGAATTCTCTGCCTGCCTTTCCCCAGTGCTCTGCAAGCTCTCCAGGACAACATAAAATCTGGGGCTCTGTGCTTTCTTTCGTTCTGAACAAGTGTTAGTGTTTTCTGCACAAAAGCGATTCTGCCAAGCAATGTGAACACTTCTGCTTCCCAGGCACAGAGAAGGTGCTAGCAGGGAATTCTCTGCCTGCCTTTCCCCAGTGCTCTGCAAGCTCTCCAGGACAACATAAAATCTGGGGCTCTGTGCTTTCTTTCGTTCTGAACAAGTGTTAGTGTTTTCTGCACAAAAGTGATTCTGCCAAGCAATGTGAACACTTCTGCTTCCCAGGCACAGAGAAGGTGCTAGCAGGGAATTCTCTGCCTGCCTTTCCCCAGTGCTCTGCAAGCTCTCCAGGACAACATAAAATCTGGGGCTCTGTGCTTTCTTTCGTTCTGAACAAGTGTTACTGTTTTCTGCACAAAAGCGATTCTGCCAAGCAATGTGAACAGGCACAGAGAAGGTGCTAGCAGGGAATTCTCTGCCTGCCTTTCCCCAGTGCTCTGCAAGCTCTCCAGGACAACATAAAATCTGGGGCTCTGTGCTTTCTTTCATTCTGAACAAGTGTTACTGTTTTCTGCACAAAAGCGATTCAGCGAAGCAATGTGAACACTTCTGCTTCCCAGGCACAGAGAAGGTGCTAGCAGGGAATTCTCTGCCTGCCTTTCCCCAGTGCTCTGCAAGCTCTCCAGGACAACATAAAATCTGGGGCTCTGTGCTTTCTTTCGTTCTGAACAAGTGTTACTGTTTTCTGCAGAAAAGCGATTCTGCGAAGCAATGTGAACATATCTGCTTCCCAGGCACAGAGAAGGTGCTAGCAGGGAATTCTCTGCCTGCCTTTCCCCAGTGCTCTGCAAGCTCTCCAGGACAACATAAAATCTGGGGCTCTGTGCTTTCTTTCGTTCTGAACAAGTGTTACTGTTTTCTGCACAAAAGCGATTCTGCCAAGCAATGTGAACACTTCTGCTTCCCAGGCACAGAGAAGGTGCTAGCAGGGAATTCTCTGCCTGCCTTTCCCCAGTGCTCTGCAAGCTCTCCAGGACAACATAAAATCTGGGGCTCTGTGCTTTCTTTCGTTCTGAACAAGTGTTACTGTTTTCTGCACAAAAGCGATTCTGCCAAGCAATGTGAACAGGCACAGAGAAGGTGCTAGCAGGGAATTCTCTGCCTGCGTTTCCCCAGTGCTCCGCAAGCTCTCCAGGACAACATAAAATCTGGGGCTCTGTGCTTTCTTTCGTTCTGAACAAGTGTTACTGTTTTCTGCACAAAAGCGATTCTGCGAAGCAATGTGAACACTTCTGCTTCCCAGGCACAGAGAAGGTGCTAGCAGGGAATTCTCTGCCTGCCTTTCCCCAGTGCTCTGCAAGCTCTCCAGGACAACATAAAATCTGGGGCTCTGTGCTTTCTTTCGTTCTGAACAAGTGTTAGTGTTTTCTGCACAAAAGCGATTCTGCCAAGCAATGTGAACAGGCACAGAGAAGGTGCTAGCAGGGAATTCTCTGCCTGCCTTTCCCCAGTGCTCTGCAAGCTCTCCAGGACAACAACAAATCTGGGGCTCTGTGCTTTCTTTCGTTCTGAACAAGTGTTACTGTTTTCTGCACAAAAGCGATTCTGCCAAGCAATGTGAAAAGGCACAGAGAAGGTGCTAGCAGGGAATTCTCTGCCTGCCTTTCCCCAGTGCTCTGCAAGCTCTCCAGGACAACATAAAATCTGGGGCTCTGTGCTTTCTTTCGTTCTGAACAAGTGTTACTGTTTTCTGCACAAAAGCGATTCTGCCAAGCAATGTGAACACTTCTGCTTCCCAGGCACAGAGAAGGTGCTAGCAGGGAATTCTCTGCCTGCCTTTCCCCAGTGCTCTGCAAGCTCTCCAGGACAACAACAAATCTGGGGCTCTGTGCTTTCTTTCATTTTGAACAAGTGTTACTGTTTTCTGCACAAAAGCGATTCTGCGAAGCAATGTGAACACTTCAGCTTCCACGCACAGAGAAGTTGCTAGCAGGGAATTCTCTGCCTGCCTTTCCCCAGTGCTCTGCAAGCTCTCCAGGACAACATAAAATCTGGGGCTCTGTGCTTTCTTTCGTTCTGAACAAGTGTTACTGTTTTCTGCACAAAAGCGATTCTGCCAAGCAATGTGAACTCTTCTGCTTCCCAGGCACAGAGAAGGTGCTAGCAGGGAATTCTCTGCCTGCCTTTCCCCAGTGCTCTGCAAGCTCTCCAGGACAACAACAAATCTGGGGCTCTGTGCTTTCTTTCGTTCTGAACAAGTGTTACTGTTTTCTGCACAAAAGCGATTCTGCCAAGCAATGTGAACACTTCTGCTTCCCAGGCACAGAGAAGGTGCTAGCAGGGAATTCTCTGCCTGCCTTTCCCCAGTGCTCTGCAAGCTCTCCAGGACAGCAACAAATCTGGGGCTCTGTGCTTTCTTTCGTTCTGAACAAGTGTTACTGTTTTCTGCACAAAAGCGATTCTGCCAAGCAATGTGAACAGTTCTGCTTCCCAGGCACAGAGAAGATGCTAGCAGGGAATTCTCTGCCTGCCTTTCCCCAGTGCTCTGCAAGCTCTCCAGGACAACATAAAATCTGGGGCTCTGTGCTTTCTTTCGTTCTGAACAAGTGTTACTGTTTTCTGCACAAAAGCGATTCTGCCAAGCAATGTGAACACTTCTGCTTCCCAGGCACAGAGAAGGTGCTAGCAGGGAATTCTCTGCCTGCCTTTCCCCAGTGCTCTGCAAGCTCTCCAGGACAACAACAAATCTGGGGCTCTGTGCTTTCTTTCGTTCTGAACAAGTGTTACTGTTTTCTGCACAAAAGCGATTCTGCCAAGCAATGTGAACACTTCTGCTTCCCAGGCACAGAGAAGGTGCTAGCAGGGAATTCTCTGCCTGCCTTTCCCCAGTGCTCTGCAAGCTCTCCAGGACAACAACAAATCTGGGGCTCTGTGCTTTCTTTCGTTCTGAACAAGTGTTACTGTTTTCTGCACAAAAGCGATTCTGCGAAGCAATGTGAACACTTCTGCTTCCCAGGCACAGAGAAGGTGCTAGCAGGGAATTCTCTGCCTGCCTTTCCCCAGTGCTCTGCAAGCTCTCCAGGACAACAACAAATCTGGGGCTCTGTGCTTTCTTTCGTTCTGAACAAGTGTTACTGTTTTCTGCACAAAAGCGATTCTGCCAAGCAATGTGAACACTTCTGCTTCCCAGGCACAGAGAAGGTGCTAGCAGGGAATTCTCTGCCTGCCTTTCCCCAGTGCTCTGCAAGCTCTCCAGGACAACATAAAATCTGGGGCTCTGTGCTTTCTTTCGTTCTGAACAAGTGTTACTGTTTTCTGCACAAAAGCGATTCTGCCAAGCAATGTGAACAGGCACAGAGAAGGTGCTAGCAGGGAATTCTCTGCCTGCCTTTCCCCAGTGCTCTGCAAGCTCTCCAGGACAACATAAAATCTGGGGCTCTGTGCTTTCTTTCGTTCTGAACAAGTGTTACTGTTTTCTGCACAAAAGCGATTCTGCCAAGCAATGTGAACACTCCTGCTTCCCAGGCACAGAGAAGGTGCTAGCAGGGAATTCTGTGCCTGCCTTTCCCCAGTGCTCTGCAAGCTCTCCAGGACAACATAAAATCTGGGGCTCTGTGCTTTCTTTCGTTCTGAACAAGTGTTACTGTTTTCTGCACAAAAGCGATTCTGCCAAGCAATGTGAACACTTCAGCTTCCAGGCACAGAGAAGGTGCTAGCAGGGAATTCTCTGCCTGCCTTTCCCCAGTGCTCTGCAAGCTCTCCAGGACAACATAAAATCTGGGGCTCTGTGCTTTCTTTCGTTCTGAACAAGTGTTACTGTTTTCTGCACAAAAGCGATTCTGCGAAGCAATGTGAACACTTCTGCTTCCCAGGCACAGAGAAGGTGCTAGCAGGGAATTCTCTGCCTGCCTTTCCCCAGTGCTCTGCAAGCTCTCCAGGACAACAACAAATCTGGGGCTCTGTGCTTTCTTTCGTTCTGAACAAGTGTTACTGTTTTCTGCACAAAAGCGATTCTGCCAAGCAATGTGAACACTTCTGCTTCCCAGGCACAGAGAAGGTGCTAGCAGGGAATTCTCTGCCTGCCTTTCCCCAGTGCTCTGCAAGCTCTCCAGGACAACATAAAATCTGGGGCTCTGTGCTTTCTTTCGTTCTGAACAAGTGTTACTGTTTTCTGCACAAAAGCGATTCTGCGAAGCAATGTGAACACTTCTGCTTCCCAGGCACAGAGAAGGTGCTAGCAGGGAATTCTCTGCCTGCCTTTCCCCAGTGCTCTGCAAGCTCTCCAGGACAACATAAAATCTGGGGCTCTGTGCTTTCTTTCGTTCTGAACAAGTGTTACTGTTTTCTGCACAAAAGCGATTCTGCCAAGCAATGTGAACACTTCTGCTTCCCAGGCACAGAGAAGGTGCTAGCAGGGAATTCTCTGCCTGCCTTTCCCCAGTGCTCTGCAAGCTCTCCAGGACAACATAAAATCTGGGTCTCTGTGCTTTCTTTCGTTCTGAACAAGTGTTACTGTTTTCTGCACAAAAGCGATTCTGCCAAGCAATGTGAACACTTCTGCTTCCCAGGCACAGAGAAGGTGCTAGCAGGGAATTCTCTGCCTGCCTTTCCCCAGTGCTCTGCAAGCTCTCCAGGACAACATAAAATCTGGGGCTCTGTGCTTTCTTTCGTTCTGAACAAGTGTTAGTGTTTTCTGCACAAAAGCGATTCTGCCAAGCAATGTGAACACTTCTGCTTCCCAGGCACAGAGAAGGTGCTAGCAGGGAATTCTCTGCCTGCCTTTCCCCAGTGCTCTGCAAGCTCTCCAGGACAACATAAAATCTGGGGCTCTGTGCTTTCTTTCGTTCTGAACAAGTGTTAGTGTTTTCTGCACAAAAGCGATTCTGCGAAGCAATGTGAACACTTCTGCTTCCCAGGCACAGAGAAGGTGCTAGCAGGGAATTCTCTGCCTGCCTTTCCCCAGTGCTCTGCAAGCTCTCCAGGACAACATAAAATCTGGGGCTCTGTGCTTTCTTTCGTTGTGAACAAGTGTTACTGTTTTCTGCACAAAAGCGATTCTGCCAAGCAATGTGAACAGGCACAGAGAAGGTGCTAGCAGGGAATTCTCTGCCTGCCTTTCCCCAGTGCTCTGCAAGCTCTCCAGGACAACATAAAATCTGGGGCTCTGTGCTTTCTTTCGTTCTGAACAAGTGTTACTGTTTTCTGCACAAAAGCGATTCTGCGAAGCAATGTGAACATATCTGCTTCCCAGGCACAGAGAAGGTGCTAGCAGGGAATTCTCTGCCTGCCTTTCCCCAGTGCTCTGCAAGCTCTCCAGGACAACATCAAATCTGGGGCTCTGTGCTTTCTTTCGTTCTGAACAAGTGTTACTGTTTTCTGCACAAAAGCGATTCTGCCAAGCAATGTGAACACTTCTGCTTCCCAGGCACAGAGAAGGTGCTAGCAGGGAATTCTCTGCCTGCCTTTCCCCAGTGCTCTGCAAGCTCTCCAGGACAACATAAAATATGGGGCTCTGTGCTTTCTTTCGTTCTGAACAAGTGTTACTGTTTTCTGCACAAAAGCGATTCTGCCAAGCAATGTGAACAGGCACAGAGAAGGTGCTAGCAGGGAATTCTCTGCCTGCCTTTCCCCAGTGCTCTGCAAGCTCTCCAGGACAACATAAAATCTGGGGGTCTGTGCTTTCTTTCGTTCTGAACAAGTGTTACTGTTTTCTGCACAAAAGCGATTCTGCCAAGCAATGTGAACTCTTCTGCTTCCCAGGCACAGAGAAGGTGCTAGCAGGGAATTCTCTGCCTGCCTTTCCCCAGTGCTCTGCAAGCTCTCCAGGACAACAACAAATCTGGGGCTCTGTGCTTTCTTTCGTTCTGAACAAGTGTTAGTGTTTTCTGCACAAAAGCGATTCTGCGAAGCAATGTGAACACTTCTGCTTCCCAGGCACAGAGAAGGTGCTAGCAGGGAATTCTCTGCCTGCCTTTCCCCAGTGCTCTGCAAGCTCTCCAGGACAGCAACAAATCTGGGGCTCTGTGCTTTCTTTCGTTCTGAACAAGTGTTACTGTTTTCTGCACAAAAGCGATTCTGCGAAGCAATGTGAACACTTCTGCTTCCCAGGCACAGAGAAGGTGCTAGCAGGGAATTCTCTGCCTGCCTTTCCCCAGTGCTCTGCAAGCTCTCCAGGACAACATAAAATCTGGGGCTCTGTGCTTTCTTTCGTTCTGAACAAGTGTTACTGTTTTCTGCACAAAAGCGATTCTGCCAAGCAATGTGAACACTTCTGCTTCCCAGGCACAGAGAAGGTGCTAGCAGGGAATTCTCTGCCTGCCTTTCCCCAGTGCTCTGCAAGCTCTCCAGGACAACATAAAATCTGGGGCTCTGTGCTTTCTTTCGTTCTGAACAAGTGTTACTGTTTTCTGCACAAAAGCGATTCTGCCAAGCAATGTGAACACTTCTGCTTCCCAGGCACAGAGAAGGTGCTAGCAGGGAATTCTCTGCCTGCCTTTCCCCAGTGCTCTGCAAGCTCTCCAGGACAACAACAAATCTGGGGCTCTGTGCTTTCTTTCGTTCTGAACAAGTGTTACTGTTTTCTGCACAAAAGCGATTCTGCGAAGCAATGTGAACACTTCTGCTTCCCAGGCACAGAGAAGGTGCTAGCAGGGAATTCTCTGCCTGCCTTTCCCCAGTGCTCTGCAAGCTCTCCAGGACAACAACAAATCTGGGGCTCTGTGCTTTCTTTCGTTCTGAACAAGTGTTACTGTTTTCTGCACAAAAGCGATTCTGCGAAGCAATGTGAACACTTCTGCTTCCCAGGCACAGAGAAGGTGCTAGCAGGGAATTCTCTGCCTGCCTTTCCCCAGTGCTCTGCAAGCTCTCCAGGACAACATAAAATCTGGGGCTCTGTGCTTTCTTTCGTTCTGAACAAGTGTTACTGTTTTCTGCACAAAAGCGATTCTGCCAAGCAATGTGAACAGGCACAGAGAAGGTGCTAGCAGGGAATTCTCTGCCTGCCTTTCCCCAGTGCTCTGCAAGCTCTCCAGGACAACATAAAATCTGGGGCTCTGTGCTTTCTTTCGTTCTGAACAAGTGTTACTGTTTTCTGCACAAAAGCGATTCTGCGAAGCAATGTGAACACTTCTGCTTCCCAGGCACAGAGAAGGTGCTAGCAGGGAATTCTGTGCCTGCCTTTCCCCAGTGCTCTGCAAGCTCTCCAGGACAACATAAAATCTGGGGCTCTGTGCTTTCTTTCGTTCTGAACAAGTGTTACTGTTTTCTGCACAAAAGCGATTCTGCCAAGCAATGTGAACAGGCACAGAGAAGGTGCTAGCAGGGAATTCTCTGCCTGCCTTTCCCCAGTGCTCTGCAAGCTCTCCAGGACAACATAAAATCTGGGGCTCTGTGCTTTCTTTCGTTCTGAACAAGTGTTACTGTTTTCTGCACAAAAGCGATTCTGCCAAGCAATGTGAACACTTCAGCTTCCAGGCACAGAGAAGGTGCTAGCAGGGAATTCTCTGCCTGCCTTTCCCCAGTGCTCCGCAAGCTCTCCAGGACAACATAAAATCTGGGGCTCTGTGCTTTCTTTCGTTCTGAACAAGTGTTACTGTTTTCTGCACAAAAGCGATTCTGCGAAGCAATGTGAACACTTCTGCTTCCCAGGCACAGAGAAGGTGCTAGCAGGGAATTCTCTGCCTGCCTTTCCCCAGTGCTCTGCAAGCTCTCCAGGACAACAACAAATCTGGGGCTCTGTGCTTTCTTTCGTTCTGAACAAGTGTTACTGTTTTCTGCACAAAAGCGATTCTGCCAAGCAATGTGAACACTTCTGCTTCCCAGGCACAGAGAAGGTGCTAGCAGGGAATTCTCTGCCTGCCTTTCCCCAGTGCTCTGCAAGCTCTCCAGGACAACATAAAATCTGGGGCTCTGTGCTTTCTTTCGTTCTGAACAAGTGTTACTGTTTTCTGCACAAAAGCGATTCTGCGAAGCAATGTGAACACTTCTGCTTCCCAGGCACAGAGAAGGTGCTAGCAGGGAATTCTCTGCCTGCCTTTCCCCAGTGCTCTGCAAGCTCTCCAGGACAACATAAAATCTGGGTCTCTGTGCTTTCTTTCGTTCTGAACAAGTGTTACTGTTTTCTGCACAAAAGCGATTCTGCGAAGCAATGTGAACACTTCTGCTTCCCAGGCACAGAGAAGGTGCTAGCAGGGAATTCTCTGCCTGCCTTTCCCCAGTGCTCTGCAAGCTCTCCAGGACAACATAAAATCTGGGGCTCTGTGCTTTCTTTCGTTCTGAACAAGTGTTACTGTTTTCTGCACAAAAGCGATTCTGCCAAGCAATGTGAACACTTCTGCTTCCCAGGCACAGAGAAGGTGCTAGCAGGGAATTCTCTGCCTGCCTTTCCCCAGTGCTCTGCAAGCTCTCCAGGACAGCAACAAATCTGGGGCTCTGTGCTTTCTTTCGTTCTGAACAAGTGTTACTGTTTTCTGCACAAAAGCGATTCTGCGAAGCAATGTGAACACTTCTGCTTCCCAGGCACAGAGAAGGTGCTAGCAGGGAATTCTCTGCCTGCCTTTCCCCAGTGCTCTGCAAGCTCTCCAGGACAACATAAAATCTGGGGCTCTGTGCTTTCTTTCGTTCTGAACAAGTGTTAGTGTTTTCTGCACAAAAGCGATTCTGCCAAGCAATGTGAACACTTCTGCTTCCCAGGCACAGAGAAGGTGCTAGCAGGGAATTCTCTGCCTGCCTTTCCCCAGTGCTCTGCAAGCTCTCCAGGACAACATAAAATCTGGGGCTCTGTGCTTTCTTTCGTTCTGAACAAGTGTTACTGTTTTCTGCACAAAAGCGATTCTGCGAAGCAATGTGAACACTTCTGCTTCCCAGGCACAGAGAAGGTGCTAGCAGGGAATTCTCTGCCTGCCTTTCCCCAGTGCTCTGCAAGCTCTCCAGGACAACATAAAATCTGGGGCTCTGTGCTTTCTTTCGTTCTGAACAAGTGTTAGTGTTTTCTGCACAAAAGCGATTCTGCCAAGCAATGTGAACACTTCTGCTTCCCAGGCACAGAGAAGGTGCTAGCAGGGAATTCTCTGCCTGCCTTTCCCCAGTGCTCTGCAAGCTCTCCAGGACAACATAAAATCTGGGGCTCTGTGCTTTCTTTCGTTCTGAACAAGTGTTACTGTTTTCTGCACAAAAGCGATTCTGCGAAGCAATGTGAACACTTCTGCTTCCCAGGCACAGAGAAGGTGCTAGCAGGGAATTCTCTGCCTGCCTTTCCCCAGTGCTCTGCAAGCTCTCCAGGACAACATAAAATCTGGGGCTCTGTGCTTTCTTTCGTTGTGAACAAGTGTTACTGTTTTCTGCACAAAAGCGATTCTGCCAAGCAATGTGAACAGGCACAGAGAAGGTGCTAGCAGGGAATTCTCTGCCTGCCTTTCCCCAGTGCTCTGCAAGCTCTCCAGGACAACATAAAATCTGGGGCTCTGTGCTTTCTTTCGTTCTGAACAAGTGTTACTGTTTTCTGCACAAAAGCGATTCTGCCAAGCAATGTGAACATATCTGCTTCCCAGGCACAGAGAAGGTGCTAGCAGGGAATTCTCTGCCTGCCTTTCCCCAGTGCTCTGCAAGCTCTCCAGGACAACATAAAATCTGGGGCTCTGTGCTTTCTTTCGTTCTGAACAAGTGTTACTGTTTTCTGCACAAAAGCGATTCTGCCAAGCAATGTGAACACTTCTGCTTCCCAGGCACAGAGAAGGTGCTAGCAGGGAATTCTCTGCCTGCCTTTCCCCAGTGCTCTGCAAGCTCTCCAGGACAACATAAAATCTGGGGCTCTGTGCTTTCTTTCGTTCTGAACAAGTGTTACTGTTTTCTGCACAAAAGCGATTCTGCCAAGCAATGTGAACAGGCACAGAGAAGGTGCTAGCAGGGAATTCTCTGCCTGCCTTTCCCCAGTGCTCTGCAAGCTCTCCAGGACAACAACAAATCTGGGGCTCTGTGCTTTCTTTCGTTCTGAACAAGTGTTACTGTTTTCTGCACAAAAGCGATTCTGCCAAGCAATGTGAACACTTCAGCTTCCAGGCACAGAGAAGGTGCTAGCAGGGAATTCTCTGCCTGCCTTTCCCCAGTGCTCTGCAAGCTCTCCAGGACAACATAAAATCTGGGGCTCTGTGCTTTCTTTCGTTCTGAACAAGTGTTACTGTTTTCTGCACAAAAGCGATTCTGCCAAGCAATGTGAACACTTCAGCTTCCAGGCACAGAGAAGGTGCTAGCAGGGAATTCTCTGCCTGCCTTTCCCCAGTGCTCCGCAAGCTCTCCAGGACAACATAAAATCTGGGGCTCTGTGCTTTCTTTCGTTCTGAACAAGTGTTACTGTTTTCTGCACAAAAGCGATTCTGCGAAGCAATGTGAACACTTCTGCTTCCCAGGCACAGAGAAGGTGCTAGCAGGGAATTCTCTGCCTGCCTTTCCCCAGTGCTCTGCAAGCTCTCCAGGACAACAACAAATCTGGGGCTCTGTGCTTTCTTTCGTTCTGAACAAGTGTTACTGTTTTCTGCACAAAAGCGATTCTGCCAAGCAATGTGAACACTTCTGCTTCCCAGGCACAGAGAAGGTGCTAGCAGGGAATTCTCTGCCTGCCTTTCCCCAGTGCTCTGCAAGCTCTCCAGGACAACATAAAATCTGGGGCTCTGTGCTTTCTTTCGTTCTGAACAAGTGTTACTGTTTTCTGCACAAAAGCGATTCTGCCAAGCAATGTGAACACTTCTGCTTCCCAGGCACAGAGAAGGTGCTAGCAGGGAATTCTCTGCCTGCCTTTCCCCAGTGCTCTGCAAGCTCTCCAGGACAACAACAAATCTGGGGCTCTGTGCTTTCTTTCGTTCTGAACAAGTGTTACTGTTTTCTGCACAAAAGCGATTCTGCGAAGCAATGTGAACACTTCTGCTTCCCAGGCACAGAGAAGGTGCTAGCAGGGAATTCTCTGCCTGCCTTTCCCCAGTGCTCTGCAAGCTCTCCAGGACAACATAAAATCTGGGGCTCTGTGCTTTCTTTCGTTCTGAACAAGTGTTACTGTTTTCTGCACAAAAGCGATTCTGCCAAGCAATGTGAACACTTCTGCTTCCCAGGCACAGAGAAGGTGCTAGCAGGGAATTCTCTGCCTGCCTTTCCCCAGTGCTCTGCAAGCTCTCCAGGACAACATAAAATCTGGGGCTCTGTGCTTTCTTTCGTTCTGAACAAGTGTTACTGTTTTCTGCACAAAAGCGATTCTGCCAAGCAATGTGAACACTTCTGCTTCCCAGGCACAGAGAAGGTGCTAGCAGGGAATTCTCTGCCTGCCTTTCCCCAGTGCTCTGCAAGCTCTCCAGGACAACATAAAATCTGGGGCTCTGTGCTTTCTTTCGTTCTGAACAAGTGTTAGTGTTTTCTGCACAAAAGCGATTCTGCCAAGCAATGTGAACACTTCTGCTTCCCAGGCACAGAGAAGGTGCTAGCAGGGAATTCTCTGCCTGCCTTTCCCCAGTGCTCTGCAAGCTCTCCAGGACAACATAAAATCTGGGGCTCTGTGCTTTCTTTCGTTCTGAACAAGTGTTACTGTTTTCTGCACAAAAGCGATTCTGCCAAGCAATGTGAACACTTCTGCTTCCCAGGCACAGAGAAGGTGCTAGCAGGGAATTCTCTGCCTGCCTTTCCCCAGTGCTCTGCAAGCTCTCCAGGACAACATAAAATCTGGGGCTCTGTGCTTTCTTTCGTTGTGAACAAGTGTTACTGTTTTCTGCACAAAAGCGATTCTGCCAAGCAATGTGAACAGGCACAGAGAAGGTGCTAGCAGGGAATTCTCTGCCTGCCTTTCCCCAGTGCTCTGCAAGCTCTCCAGGACAACATAAAATCTGGGGCTCTGTGCTTTCTTTCGTTCTGAACAAGTGTTACTGTTTTCTGCACAAAAGCGATTCTGCGAAGCAATGTGAACACTTCTGCTTCCCAGGCACAGAGAAGGTGCTAGCAGGGAATTCTCTGCCTGCCTTTCCCCAGTGCTCTGCAAGCTCTCCAGGACAACATAAAATCTGGGGCTCTGTGCTTTCTTTCGTTGTGAACAAGTGTTACTGTTTTCTGCACAAAAGCGATTCTGCCAAGCAATGTGAACAGGTACAGAGAAGGTGCTAGCAGGGAATTCTCTGCCTGCCTTTCCCCAGTGCTCTGCAAGCTCTCCAGGACAACATAAAATCTGGGGCTCTGTGCTTTCTTTCGTTCTGAACAAGTGTTACTGTTTTCTGCACAAAAGCGATTCTGCGAAGCAATGTGAACACTTCTGCTTCCCAGGCACAGAGAAGGTGCTAGCAGGGAATTCTCTGCCTGCCTTTCCCCAGTGCTCTGCAAGCTCTCCAGGACAACATAAAATCTGGGGCTCTGTGCTTTCTTTCGTTCTGAACAAGTGTTACTGTTTTCTGCACAAAAGCGATTCTGCCAAGCAATGTGAACACTTCTGCTTCCCAGGCACAGAGAAGGTGCTAGCAGGGAATTCTCTGCCTGCCTTTCCCCAGTGCTCTGCAAGCTCTCCAGGACAACATAAAATCTGGGGCTCTGTGCTTTCTTTCGTTCTGAACAAGTGTTACTGTTTTCTGCACAAAAGCGATTCTGCCAAGCAATGTGAACAGGCACAGAGAAGGTGCTAGCAGGGAATTCTCTGCCTGCCTTTCCCCAGTGCTCTGCAAGCTCTCCAGGACAACAACAAATCTGGGGCTCTGTGCTTTCTTTCGTTCTGAACAAGTGTTACTGTTTTCTGCACAAAAGCGATTCTGCCAAGCAATGTGAACACTTCAGCTTCCAGGCACAGAGAAGGTGCTAGCAGGGAATTCTCTGCCTGCCTTTCCCCAGTGCTCTGCAAGCTCTCCAGGACAACATAAAATCTGGGGCTCTGTGCTTTCTTTCGTTCTGAACAAGTGTTACTGTTTTCTGCACAAAAGCGATTCTGCCAAGCAATGTGAACACTTCAGCTTCCAGGCACAGAGAAGGTGCTAGCAGGGAATTCTCTGCCTGCCTTTCCCCAGTGCTCCGCAAGCTCTCCAGGACAACATAAAATCTGGGGCTCTGTGCTTTCTTTCGTTCTGAACAAGTGTTACTGTTTTCTGCACAAAAGCGATTCTGCGAAGCAATGTGAACACTTCTGCTTCCCAGGCACAGAGAAGGTGCTAGCAGGGAATTCTCTGCCTGCCTTTCCCCAGTGCTCTGCAAGCTCTCCAGGACAACAACAAATCTGGGGCTCTGTGCTTTCTTTCGTTCTGAACAAGTGTTACTGTTTTCTGCACAAAAGCGATTCTGCCAAGCAATGTGAACACTTCTGCTTCCCAGGCACAGAGAAGGTGCTAGCAGGGAATTCTCTGCCTGCCTTTCCCCAGTGCTCTGCAAGCTCTCCAGGACAACATAAAATCTGGGGCTCTGTGCTTTCTTTCGTTCTGAACAAGTGTTACTGTTTTCTGCACAAAAGCGATTCTGCCAAGCAATGTGAACACTTCTGCTTCCCAGGCACAGAGAAGGTGCTAGCAGGGAATTCTCTGCCTGCCTTTCCCCAGTGCTCTGCAAGCTCTCCAGGACAACAACAAATCTGGGGCTCTGTGCTTTCTTTCGTTCTGAACAAGTGTTACTGTTTTCTGCACAAAAGCGATTCTGCGAAGCAATGTGAACACTTCTGCTTCCCAGGCACAGAGAAGGTGCTAGCAGGGAATTCTCTGCCTGCCTTTCCCCAGTGCTCTGCAAGCTCTCCAGGACAACATAAAATCTGGGGCTCTGTGCTTTCTTTCGTTCTGAACAAGTGTTACTGTTTTCTGCACAAAAGCGATTCTGCCAAGCAATGTGAACACTTCTGCTTCCCAGGCACAGAGAAGGTGCTAGCAGGGAATTCTCTGCCTGCCTTTCCCCAGTGCTCTGCAAGCTCTCCAGGACAACATAAAATCTGGGGCTCTGTGCTTTCTTTCGTTCTGAACAAGTGTTACTGTTTTCTGCACAAAAGCGATTCTGCGAAGCAATGTGAACACTTCTGCTTCCCAGGCACAGAGAAGGTGCTAGCAGGGAATTCTCTGCCTGCCTTTCCCCAGTGCTCTGCAAGCTCTCCAGGACAACATAAAATCTGGGGCTCTGTGCTTTCTTTCGTTCTGAACAAGTGTTAGTGTTTTCTGCACAAAAGCGATTCTGCCAAGCAATGTGAACACTTCTGCTTCCCAGGCACAGAGAAGGTGCTAGCAGGGAATTCTCTGCCTGCCTTTCCCCAGTGCTCTGCAAGCTCTCCAGGACAACATAAAATCTGGGGCTCTGTGCTTTCTTTCGTTGTGAACAAGTGTTACTGTTTTCTGCACAAAAGCGATTCTGCCAAGCAATGTGAACAGGCACAGAGAAGGTGCTAGCAGGGAATTCTCTGCCTGCCTTTCCCCAGTGCTCTGCAAGCTCTCCAGGACAACATAAAATCTGGGGCTCTGTGCTTTCTTTCGTTCTGAACAAGTGTTACTGTTTTCTGCACAAAAGCGATTCTGCGAAGCAATGTGAACATATCTGCTTCCCAGGCACAGAGAAGGTGCTAGCAGGGAATTCTCTGCCTGCCTTTCCCCAGTGCTCTGCAAGCTCTCCAGGACAACATAAAATCTGGGGCTCTGTGCTTTCTTTCGTTCTGAACAAGTGTTACTGTTTTCTGCACAAAAGCGATTCTGCCAAGCAATGTGAACACTTCTGCTTCCCAGGCACAGAGAAGGTGCTAGCAGGGAATTCTCTGCCTGCCTTTCCCCAGTGCTCTGCAAGCTCTCCAGGACAACATAAAATCTGGGGCTCTGTGCTGTCTTTCGTTCTGAACAAGTGTTACTGTTTTCTGCACAAAAGCGATTCTGCCAAGCAATGTGAACAGGCACAGAGAAGGTGCTAGCAGGGAATTCTCTGCCTGCCTTTCCCCAGTGCTCTGCAAGCTCTCCAGGACAACAACAAATCTGGGGCTCTGTGCTTTCTTTCGTTCTGAACAAGTGTTACTGTTTTCTGCACAAAAGCGATTCTGCGAAGCAATGTGAACACTTCTGCTTCCCAGGCACAGAGAAGGTGCTAGCAGGGAATTCTCTGCCTGCCTTTCCCCAGTGCTCTGCAAGCTCTCCAGGACAACATAAAATCTGGGGCTCTGTGCTTTCTTTCGTTCTGAACAAGTGTTACTGTTTTCTGCACAAAAGCGATTCTGCCAAGCAATGTGAACACTTCTGCTTCCCAGGCACAGAGAAGGTGCTAGCAGGGAATTCTCTGCCTGCCTTTCCCCAGTGCTCTGCAAGCTCTCCAGGACAACAACAAATCTGGGGCTCTGTGCTTTCTTTCGTTCTGAACAAGTGTTACTGTTTTCTGCACAAAAGCGATTCTGCGAAGCAATGTGAACACTTCTGCTTCCCAGGCACAGAGAAGGTGCTAGCAGGGAATTCTCTGCCTGCCTTTCCCCAGTGCTCTGCAAGCTCTCCAGGACAACATAAAATCTGGGGCTCTGTGCTTTCTTTCGTTCTGAACAAGTGTTACTGTTTTCTGCACAAAAGCGATTCTGCCAAGCAATGTGAACACTTCTGCTTCCCAGGCACAGAGAAGGTGCTAGCAGGGAATTCTCTGCCTGCCTTTCCCCAGTGCTCTGCAAGCTCTCCAGGACAACAACAAATCTGGGGCTCTGTGCTTTCTTTCGTTCTGAACAAGTGTTACTGTTTTCTGCACAAAAGCGATTCTGCCAAGCAATGTGAACACTTCTGCTTCCCAGGCACAGAGAAGGTGCTAGCAGGGAATTCTCTGCCTGCCTTTCCCCAGTGCTCTGCAAGCTCTCCAGGACAACATAAAATCTGGGGCTCTGTGCTTTCTTTCGTTCTGAACAAGTGTTAGTGTTTTCTGCACAAAAGCGATTCTGCCAAGCAATGTGAACACTTCTGCTTCCCAGGCACAGAGAAGGTGCTAGCAGGGAATTCTCTGCCTGCCTTTCCCCAGTGCTCTGCAAGCTCTCCAGGACAACATAAAATCTGGGGCTCTGTGCTTTCTTTCGTTGTGAACAAGTGTTACTGTTTTCTGCACAAAAGCGATTCTGCCAAGCAATGTGAACAGGCACAGAGAAGGTGCTAGCAGGGAATTCTCTGCCTGCCTTTCCCCAGTGCTCTGCAAGCTCTCCAGGACAACATAAAATCTGGGGCTCTGTGCTTTCTTTCGTTCTGAACAAGTGTTACTGTTTTCTGCACAAAAGCGATTCTGCGAAGCAATGTGAACATATCTGCTTCCCAGGCACAGAGAAGGTGCTAGCAGGGAATTCTCTGCCTGCCTTTCCCCAGTGCTCTGCAAGCTCTCCAGGACAACATAAAATCTGGGGCTCTGTGCTTTCTTTCGTTCTGAACAAGTGTTACTGTTTTCTGCACAAAAGCGATTCTGCCAAGCAATGTGAACACTTCTGCTTCCCAGGCACAGAGAAGGTGCTAGCAGGGAATTCTCTGCCTGCCTTTCCCCAGTGCTCTGCAAGCTCTCCAGGACAACATAAAATCTGGGGCTCTGTGCTGTCTTTCGTTCTGAACAAGTGTTACTGTTTTCTGCACAAAAGCGATTCTGCCAAGCAATGTGAACAGGCACAGAGAAGGTGCTAGCAGGGAATTCTCTGCCTGCCTTTCCCCAGTGCTCTGCAAGCTCTCCAGGACAACAACAAATCTGGGGCTCTGTGCTTTCTTTCGTTCTGAACAAGTGTTACTGTTTTCTGCACAAAAGCGATTCTGCCAAGCAATGTGAACACTTCAGCTTCCAGGCACAGAGAAGGTGCTAGCAGGGAATTCTCTGCCTGCCTTTCCCCAGTGCTCCGCAAGCTCTCCAGGACAACATAAAATCTGGGGCTCTGTGCTTTCTTTCGTTCTGAACAAGTGTTACTGTTTTCTGCACAAAAGCGATTCTGCCAAGCAATGTGAACACTTCTGCTTCCCAGGCACAGAGAAGGTGCTAGCAGGGAATTCTCTGCCTGCCTTTCCCCAGTGCTCTGCAAGCTCTCCAGGACAACAACAAATCTGGGGCTCTGTGCTTTCTTTCGTTCTGAACAAGTGTTAGTGTTTTCTGCACAAAAGCGATTCTGCCAAGCAATGTGAACACTTCTGCTTCCCAGGCACAGAGAAGGTGCTAGCAGGGAATTCTCTGCCTGCCTTTCCCCAGTGCTCTGCAAGCTCTCCAGGACAACAACAAATCTGGGGCTCTGTGCTTTCTTTCGTTCTGAACAAGTGTTACTGTTTTCTGCACAAAAGCGATTCTGCCAAGCAATGTGAAAAGGCACAGAGAAGGTGCTAGCAGGGAATTCTCTGCCTGCCTTTCCCCAGTGCTCTGCAAGCTCTCCAGGACAACATAAAATCTGGGGCTCTGTGCTTTCTTTCGTTCTGAACAAGTGTTACTGTTTTCTGCACAAAAGCGATTCTGCCAAGCAATGTGAACTCTTCTGCTTCCCAGGCACAGAGAAGGTGCTAGCAGGGAATTCTCTGCCTGCCTTTCCCCAGTGCTCTGCAAGCTCTCCAGGACAACAACAAATCTGGGGCTCTGTGCTTTCTTTCGTTCTGAACAAGTGTTACTGTTTTCTGCACAAAAGCGATTCTGCCAAGCAATGTGAACACTTCTGCTTCCCAGGCACAGAGAAGGTGCTAGCAGGGAATTCTCTGCCTGCCTTTCCCCAGTGCTCTGCAAGCTCTCCAGGACAACATAAAATCTGGGGCTCTGTGCTTTCTTTCGTTCTGAACAAGTGTTACTGTTTTCTGCACAAAAGCGATTCTGCCAAGCAATGTGAACAGGCACAGAGAAGGTGCTAGCAGGGAATTCTCTGCCTGCCTTTCCCCAGTGCTCTGCAAGCTCTCCAGGACAACATAAAATCTGGGGCTCTGTGCTTTCTTTCGTTCTGAACAAGTGTTACTGTTTTCTGCACAAAAGCGATTCTGCCAAGCAATGTGAACACTTCTGCTTCCCAGGCACAGAGAAGGTGCTAGCAGGGAATTCTGTGCCTGCCTTTCCCCAGTGCTCTGCAAGCTCTCCAGGACAACATAAAATCTGGGGCTCTGTGCTTTCTTTCGTTCTGAACAAGTGTTACTGTTTTCTGCACAAAAGCGATTCTGCCAAGCAATGTGAACAGGCACAGAGAAGGTGCTAGCAGGGAATTCTCTGCCTGCCTTTCCCCAGTGCTCTGCAAGCTCTCCAGGACAACATAAAATCTGGGGCTCTGTGCTTTCTTTCGTTCTGAACAAGTGTTACTGTTTTCTGCACAAAAGCGATTCTGCCAAGCAATGTGAACACTTCAGCTTCCCAGGCACAGAGAAGGTGCTAGCAGGGAATTCTCTGCCTGCCTTTCCCCAGTGCTCCGCAAGCTCTCCAGGACAACATAAAATCTGGGGCTCTGTGCTTTCTTTCGTTCTGAACAAGTGTTACTGTTTTCTGCACAAAAGCGATTCTGCGAAGCAATGTGAACACTTCTGCTTCCCAGGCACAGAGAAGGTGCTAGCAGGGAATTCTCTGCCTGCCTTTCCCCAGTGCTCTGCAAGCTCTCCAGGACAACAACAAATCTGGGGCTCTGTGCTTTCTTTCGTTCTGAACAAGTGTTACTGTTTTCTGCACAAAAGCGATTCTGCCAAGCAATGTGAACACTTCTGCTTCCCAGGCACAGAGAAGGTGCTAGCAGGGAATTCTCTGCCTGCCTTTCCCCAGTGCTCTGCAAGCTCTCCAGGACAACATAAAATCTGGGGCTCTGTGCTTTCTTTCGTTCTGAACAAGTGTTACTGTTTTCTGCACAAAAGCGATTCTGCCAAGCAATGTGAACACTTCTGCTTCCCAGGCACAGAGAAGGTGCTAGCAGGGAATTCTCTGCCTGCCTTTCCCCAGTGCTCTGCAAGCTCTCCAGGACAACATAAAATCTGGGGCTCTGTGCTTTCTTTCGTTCTGAACAAGTGTTAGTGTTTTCTGCACAAAAGCGATTCTGCCAAGCAATGTGAACACTTCTGCTTCCCAGGCACAGAGAAGGTGCTAGCAGGGAATTCTCTGCCTGCCTTTCCCCAGTGCTCTGCAAGCTCTCCAGGACAACATAAAATCTGGGGCTCTGTGCTTTCTTTCGTTCTGAACAAGTGTTACTGTTTTCTGCACAAAAGCGATTCTGCCAAGCAATGTGAACACTTCTGCTTCCCAGGCACAGAGAAGGTGCTAGCAGGGAATTCTCTGCCTGCCTTTCCCCAGTGCTCTGCAAGCTCTCCAGGACAACATAAAATCTGGGGCTCTGTGCTTTCTTTCGTTGTGAACAAGTGTTACTGTTTTCTGCACAAAAGCGATTCTGCCAAGCAATGTGAACAGGCACAGAGAAGGTGCTAGCAGGGAATTCTCTGCCTGCCTTTCCCCAGTGCTCTGCAAGCTCTCCAGGACAACATAAAATCTGGGGCTCTGTGCTTTCTTTCGTTCTGAACAAGTGTTACTGTTTTCTGCACAAAAGCGATTCTGCGAAGCAATGTGAACATATCTGCTTCCCAGGCACAGAGAAGGTGCTAGCAGGGAATTCTCTGCCTGCCTTTCCCCAGTGCTCTGCAAGCTCTCCAGGACAACATAAAATCTGGGGCTCTGTGCTTTCTTTCGTTCTGAACAAGTGTTACTGTTTTCTGCACAAAAGCGATTCTGCCAAGCAATGTGAACACTTCTGCTTCCCAGGCACAGAGAAGGTGCTAGCAGGGAATTCTCTGCCTGCCTTTCCCCAGTGCTCTGCAAGCTCTCCAGGACAACATAAAATCTGGGGCTCTGTGCTGTCTTTCGTTCTGAACAAGTGTTACTGTTTTCTGCACAAAAGCGATTCTGCCAAGCAATGTGAACAGGCACAGAGAAGGTGCTAGCAGGGAATTCTCTGCCTGCCTTTCCCCAGTGCTCTGCAAGCTCTCCAGGACAACAACAAATCTGGGGCTCTGTGCTTTCTTTCGTTCTGAACAAGTGTTACTGTTTTCTGCACAAAAGCGATTCTGCCAAGCAATGTGAACACTTCAGCTTCCAGGCACAGAGAAGGTGCTAGCAGGGAATTCTCTGCCTGCCTTTCCCCAGTGCTCCGCAAGCTCTCCAGGACAACATAAAATCTGGGGCTCTGTGCTTTCTTTCGTTCTGAACAAGTGTTACTGTTTTCTGCACAAAAGCGATTCTGCCAAGCAATGTGAACACTTCTGCTTCCCAGGCACAGAGAAGGTGCTAGCAGGGAATTCTCTGCCTGCCTTTCCCCAGTGCTCTGCAAGCTCTCCAGGACAACATAAAATCTGGGGCTCTGTGCTTTCTTTCGTTCTGAACAAGTGTTAGTGTTTTCTGCACAAAAGCGATTCTGCCAAGCAATGTGAACACTTCTGCTTCCCAGGCACAGAGAAGGTGCTAGCAGGGAATTCTCTGCCTGCCTTTCCCCAGTGCTCTGCAAGCTCTCCAGGACAACATAAAATCTGGGGCTCTGTGCTTTCTTTCGTTCTGAACAAGTGTTACTGTTTTCTGCACAAAAGCGATTCTGCCAAGCAATGTGAACACTTCTGCTTCCCAGGCACAGAGAAGGTGCTAGCAGGGAATTCTCTGCCTGCCTTTCCCCAGTGCTCTGCAAGCTCTCCAGGACAACAACAAATCTGGGGCTCTGTGCTTTCTTTCGTTCTGAACAAGTGTTACTGTTTTCTGCACAAAAGCGATTCTGCCAAGCAATGTGAACACTTCTGCTTCCCAGGCACAGAGAAGGTGCTAGCAGGGAATTCTCTGCCTGCCTTTCCCCAGTGCTCTGCAAGCTCTCCAGGACAACATAAAATCTGGGGCTCTGTGCTTTCTTTCGTTCTGAACAAGTGTTACTGTTTTCTGCACAAAAGCGATTCTGCCAAGCAATGTGAACAGGCACAGAGAAGGTGCTAGCAGGGAATTCTCTGCCTGCCTTTCCCCAGTGCTCTGCAAGCTCTCCAGGACAACATAAAATCTGGGGCTCTGTGCTTTCTTTCGTTCTGAACAAGTGTTACTGTTTTCTGCACAAAAGCGATTCTGCCAAGCAATGTGAACACTTCTGCTTCCCAGGCACAGAGAAGGTGCTAGCAGGGAATTCTGTGCCTGCCTTTCCCCAGTGCTCTGCAAGCTCTCCAGGACAACATAAAATCTGGGGCTCTGTGCTTTCTTTCGTTCTGAACAAGTGTTACTGTTTTCTGCACAAAAGCGATTCTGCCAAGCAATGTGAACAGGCACAGAGAAGGTGCTAGCAGGGAATTCTCTGCCTGCCTTTCCCCAGTGCTCTGCAAGCTCTCCAGGACAACATAAAATCTGGGGCTCTGTGCTTTCTTTCGTTCTGAACAAGTGTTACTGTTTTCTGCACAAAAGCGATTCTGCCAAGCAATGTGAACACTTCAGCTTCCCAGGCACAGAGAAGGTGCTAGCAGGGAATTCTCTGCCTGCCTTTCCCCAGTGCTCCGCAAGCTCTCCAGGACAACATAAAATCTGGGGCTCTGTGCTTTCTTTCGTTCTGAACAAGTGTTACTGTTTTCTGCACAAAAGCGATTCTGCGAAGCAATGTGAACACTTCTGCTTCCCAGGCACAGAGAAGGTGCTAGCAGGGAATTCTCTGCCTGCCTTTCCCCAGTGCTCTGCAAGCTCTCCAGGACAACAACAAATCTGGGGCTCTGTGCTTTCTTTCGTTCTGAACAAGTGTTACTGTTTTCTGCACAAAAGCGATTCTGCCAAGCAATGTGAACACTTCTGCTTCCCAGGCACAGAGAAGGTGCTAGCAGGGAATTCTCTGCCTGCCTTTCCCCAGTGCTCTGCAAGCTCTCCAGGACAACATAAAATCTGGGGCTCTGTGCTTTCTTTCGTTCTGAACAAGTGTTACTGTTTTCTGCACAAAAGCGATTCTGCGAAGCAATGTGAACACTTCTGCTTCCCAGGCACAGAGAAGGTGCTAGCAGGGAATTCTCTGCCTGCCTTTCCCCAGTGCTCTGCAAGCTCTCCAGGACAACATAAAATCTGGGGCTCTGTGCTTTCTTTCGTTCTGAACAAGTGTTACTGTTTTCTGCACAAAAGCGATTCTGCGAAGCAATGTGAACACTTCTGCTTCCCAGGCACAGAGAAGGTGCTAGCAGGGAATTCTCTGCCTGCCTTTCCCCAGTGCTCTGCAAGCTCTCCAGGACAACAACAAATCTGGGGCTCTGTGCTTTCTTTCGTTCTGAACAAGTGTTACTGTTTTCTGCACAAAAGCGATTCTGCCAAGCAATGTGAACACTTCTGCTTCCCAGGCACAGAGAAGGTGCTAGCAGGGAATTCTCTGCCTGCCTTTCCCCAGTGCTCTGCAAGCTCTCCAGGACAACATAAAATCTGGGGCTCTGTGCTTTCTTTCGTTCTGAACAAGTGTTACTGTTTTCTGCACAAAAGCGATTCTGCCAAGCAATGTGAACACTTCTGCTTCCCAGGCACAGAGAAGGTGCTAGCAGGGAATTCTCTGCCTGCCTTTCCCCAGTGCTCTGCAAGCTCTCCAGGACAACATAAAATCTGGGTCTCTGTGCTTTCTTTCGTTCTGAACAAGTGTTAGTGTTTTCTGCACAAAAGCGATTCTGCCAAGCAATGTGAACACTTCTGCTTCCCAGGCACAGAGAAGGTGCTAGCAGGGAATTCTCTGCCTGCCTTTCCCCAGTGCTCTGCAAGCTCTCCAGGACAACATAAAATCTGGGGCTCTGTGCTTTCTTTCGTTGTGAACAAGTGTTACTGTTTTCTGCACAAAAGCGATTCTGCCAAGCAATGTGAACAGGCACAGAGAAGGTGCTAGCAGGGAATTCTCTGCCTGCCTTTCCCCAGTGCTCTGCAAGCTCTCCAGGACAACATAAAATCTGGGGCTCTGTGCTTTCTTTCGTTCTGAACAAGTGTTACTGTTTTCTGCACAAAAGCGATTCTGCCAAGCAATGTGAACACTTCTGCTTCCCAGGCACAGAGAAGGTGCTAGCAGGGAATTCTCTGCCTGCCTTTCCCCAGTGCTCTGCAAGCTCTCCAGGACAACATAAAATCTGGGGCTCTGTGCTTTCTTTCGTTCTGAACAAGTGTTACTGTTTTCTGCAGAAAAGCGATTCTGCGAAGCAATGTGAACATATCTGCTTCCCAGGCACAGAGAAGGTGCTAGCAGGGAATTCTCTGCCTGCCTTTCCCCAGTGCTCTGCAAGCTCTCCAGGACAACATAAAATCTGGGGCTCTGTGCTTTCTTTCGTTCTGAACAAGTGTTACTGTTTTCTGCACAAAAGCGATTCTGCCAAGCAATGTGAACACTTCTGCTTCCCAGGCACAGAGAAGGTGCTAGCAGGGAATTCTCTGCCTGCCTTTCCCCAGTGCTCTGCAAGCTCTCCAGGACAACATAAAATCTGGGGCTCTGTGCTTTCTTTCGTTCTGAACAAGTGTTACTGTTTTCTGCACAAAAGCGATTCTGCCAAGCAATGTGAACAGGCACAGAGAAGGTGCTAGCAGGGAATTCTCTGCCTGCCTTTCCCCAGTGCTCTGCAAGCTCTCCAGGACAACAACAAATCTGGGGCTCTGTGCTTTCTTTCGTTCTGAACAAGTGTTACTGTTTTCTGCACAAAAAGCGATTCCGCCAAGCAATGTGAACACTTCAGCTTCCAGGCACAGAGAAGGTGCTAGCAGGGAATTCTCTGCCTGCCTTTCCCCAGTGCTCCGCAAGCTCTCCAGGACAACATAAAATCTGGGGCTCTGTGCTTTCTTTCGTTCTGAACAAGTGTTACTGTTTTCTGCACAAAAGCGATTCTGCGAAGCAATGTGAACACTTCTGCTTCCCAGGCACAGAGAAGGTGCTAGCAGGGAATTTTCTGCCTGCCTTTCCCCAGTGCTCTGCAAGCTCTCCAGGACAACAACAAATCTGGGGCTCTGTGCTTTCTTTCGTTCTGAACAAGTGTTACTGTTTTCTGCACAAAAGCGATTCTGCCAAGCAATGTGAACACTTCTGCTTCCCAGGCACAGAGAAGGTGCTAGCAGGGAATTCTCTGCCTGCCTTTCCCCAGTGCTCTGCAAGCTCTCCAGGACAACAACAAATCTGGGGCTCTGTGCTTTCTTTCGTTCTGAACAAGTGTTACTGTTTTCTGCACAAAAGCGATTCTGCCAAGCAATGTGAAAAGGCACAGAGAAGGTGCTAGCAGGGAATTCTCTGCCTGCCTTTCCCCAGTGCTCTGCAAGCTCTCCAGGACAACATAAAATCTGGGGCTCTGTGCTTTCTTTCGTTCTGAACAAGTGTTACTGTTTTCTGCACAAAAGCGATTCTGCCAAGCAATGTGAACACTTCTGCTTCCCAGGCACAGAGAAGGTGCTAGCAGGGAATTCTCTGCCTGCCTTTCCCCAGTGCTCTGCAAGCTCTCCAGGACAACAACAAATCTGGGGCTCTGTGCTTTCTTTCATTTTGAACAAGTGTTACTGTTTTCTGCACAAAAGCGATTCTGCGAAGCAATGTGAACACTTCTGCTTCCCAGGCACAGAGAAGTTGCTAGCAGGGAATTCTCTGCCTGCCTTTCCCCAGTGCTCTGCAAGCTTCCAGGACAACATAAAATCTGGGGCTCTGTGCTTTCTTTCGTTCTGAACAAGTGTTACTGTTTTCTGCACAAAAGCGATTCTGCCAAGCAATGTGAACTCTTCTGCTTCCCAGGCACAGAGAAGGTGCTAGCAGGGAATTCTCTGCCTGCCTTTCCCCAGTGCTCTGCAAGCTCTCCAGGACAACAACAAATCTGGGGCTCTGTGCTTTCTTTCGTTCTGAACAAGTGTTACTGTTTTCTGCACAAAAGCGATTCTGCCAAGCAATGTGAACACTTCTGCTTCCCAGGCACAGAGAAGGTGCTAGCAGGGAATTCTCTGCCTGCCTTTCCCCAGTGCTCTGCAAGCTCTCCAGGACAGCAACAAATCTGGGTCTCTGTGCTTTCTTTCGTTCTGAACAAGTGTTACTGTTTTCTGCACAAAAGCGATTCTGCGAAGCAATGTGAACACTTCTGCTTCCCAGGCACAGAGAAGGTGCTAGCAGGGAATTCTCTGCCTGCCTTTCCCCAGTGCTCTGCAAGCTCTCCAGGACAACAACAAATCTGGGGCTCTGTGCTTTCTTTCGTTCTGAACAAGTGTTACTGTTTTCTGCACAAAAGCGATTCTGCCAAGCAATGTGAACACTTCTGCTTCCCAGGCACAGAGAAGGTGCTAGCAGGGAATTCTCTGCCTGCCTTTCCCCAGTGCTCTGCAAGCTCTCCAGGACAACATAAAATCTGGGGCTCTGTGCTTTCTTTCGTTCTGAACAAGTGTTACTGTTTTCTGCACAAAAGCGATTCTGCCAAGCAATGTGAACACTTCTGCTTCCCAGGCACAGAGAAGGTGCTAGCAGGGAATTCTCTGCCTGCCTTTCCCCAGTGCTCTGCAAGCTCTCCAGGACAACATAAAATCTGGGGCTCTGTGCTTTCTTTCGTTCTGAACAAGTGTTACTGTTTTCTGCACAAAAGCGATTCTGCCAAGCAATGTGAACACTTCTGCTTCCCAGGCACAGAGAAGGTGCTAGCAGGGAATTCTCTGCCTGCCTTTCCCCAGTGCTCTGCAAGCTCTCCAGGACAACAACAAATCTGGGGCTCTGTGCTTTCTTTCGTTCTGAACAAGTGTTACTGTTTTCTGCACAAAAGCGATTCTGCCAAGCAATGTGAACACTTCTGCTTCCCAGGCACAGAGAAGGTGCTAGCAGGGAATTCTCTGCCTGCCTTTCCCCAGTGCTCTGCAAGCTCTCCAGGACAACATAAAATCTGGGGCTCTGTGCTTTCTTTCGTTCTGAACAAGTGTTACTGTTTTCTGCACAAAAGCGATTCTGCCAAGCAATGTGAACAGGCACAGAGAAGGTGCTAGCAGGGAATTCTCTGCCTGCCTTTCCCCAGTGCTCTGCAAGCTCTCCAGGACAACATAAAATCTGGGGCTCTGTGCTTTCTTTCGTTCTGAACAAGTGTTACTGTTTTCTGCACAAAAGCGATTCTGCCAAGCAATGTGAACACTTCTGCTTCCCAGGCACAGAGAAGGTGCTAGCAGGGAATTCTGTGCCTGCCTTTCCCCAGTGCTCTGCAAGCTCTCCAGGACAACATAAAATCTGGGGCTCTGTGCTTTCTTTCGTTCTGAACAAGTGTTACTGTTTTCTGCACAAAAGCGATTCTGCCAAGCAATGTGAACAGGCACAGAGAAGGTGCTAGCAGGGAATTCTCTGCCTGCCTTTCCCCAGTGCTCTGCAAGCTCTCCAGGACAACATAAAATCTGGGGCTCTGTGCTTTCTTTCGTTCTGAACAAGTGTTACTGTTTTCTGCACAAAAGCGATTCTGCCAAGCAATGTGAACACTTCTGCTTCCCAGGCACAGAGAAGGTGCTAGCAGGGAATTCTCTGCCTGCCTTTCCCCAGTGCTCCGCAAGCTCTCCAGGACAACAACAAATCTGGGGCTCTGTGCTTTCTTTCGTTCTGAACAAGTGTTACTGTTTTCTGCACAAAAGCGATTCTGCGAAGCAATGTGAACACTTCTGCTTCCCAGGCACAGAGAAGGTGCTAGCAGGGAATTCTCTGCCTGCCTTTCCCCAGTGCTCTGCAAGCTCTCCAGGACAACAACAAATCTGGGGCTCTGTGCTTTCTTTCGTTCTGAACAAGTGTTACTGTTTTCTGCACAAAAGCGATTCTGCCAAGCAATGTGAACACTTCTGCTTCCCAGGCACAGAGAAGGTGCTAGCAGGGAATTCTCTGCCTGCCTTTCCCCAGTGCTCTGCAAGCTCTCCAGGACAACATAAAATCTGGGGCTCTGTGCTTTCTTTCGTTCTGAACAAGTGTTACTGTTTTCTGCACAAAAGCGATTCTGCCAAGCAATGTGAACACTTCTGCTTCCCAGGCACAGAGAAGGTGCTAGCAGGGAATTCTCTGCCTGCCTTTCCCCAGTGCTCTGCAAGCTCTCCAGGACAACATAAAATCTGGGGCTCTGTGCTTTCTTTCGTTCTGAACAAGTGTTAGTGTTTTCTGCACAAAAGCGATTCTGCCAAGCAATGTGAACACTTCTGCTTCCCAGGCACAGAGAAGGTGCTAGCAGGGAATTCTCTGCCTGCCTTTCCCCAGTGCTCTGCAAGCTCTCCAGGACAACATAAAATCTGGGGCTCTGTGCTTTCTTTCGTTCTGAACAAGTGTTACTGTTTTCTGCACAAAAGCGATTCTGCCAAGCAATGTGAACACTTCTGCTTCCCAGGCACAGAGAAGGTGCTAGCAGGGAATTCTCTGCCTGCCTTTCCCCAGTGCTCTGCAAGCTCTCCAGGACAACATAAAATCATGGGCTCTGTGCTTTCTTTCGTTCTGAACAAGTGTTAGTGTTTTCTGCACAAAAGCGATTCTGCCAAGCAATGTGAACACTTCTGCTTCCCAGGCACAGAGAAGGTGCTAGCAGGGAATTCTCTGCCTGCCTTTCCCCAGTGCTCTGCAAGCTCTCCAGGACAACATAAAATCTGGGTCTCTGTGCTTTCTTTCGTTCTGAACAAGTGTTAGTGTTTTCTGCACAAAAGCGATTCTGCGAAACAATGTGAACACTTCTGCTTCCCAGGCACAGAGAAGGTGCTAGCAGGGAATTCTCTGCCTGCCTTTCCCCAGTGCTCTGCAAGCTCTCCAGGACAACATAAAATCTGGGGCTCTGTGCTTTCTTTCGTTGTGAACAAGTGTTACTGTTTTCTGCACAAAAGCGATTCTGCCAAGCAATGTGAACAGGCACAGAGAAGGTGCTAGCAGGGAATTCTCTGCCTGCCTTTCCCCAGTGCTCTGCAAGCTCTCCAGGACAACATAAAATCTGGGGCTCTGTGCTTTCTTTCGTTCTGAACAAGTGTTACTGTTTTCTGCACAAAAGCGATTCTGCGAAGCAATGTGAACATATCTGCTTCCCAGGCACAGAGAAGGTGCTAGCAGGGAATTCTCTGCCTGCCTTTCCCCAGTGCTCTGCAAGCTCTCCAGGACAACATAAAATCTGGGGCTCTGTGCTTTCTTTCGTTCTGAACAAGTGTTACTGTTTTCTGCACAAAAGCGATTCTGCCAAGCAATGTGAACACTTCTGCTTCCCAGGCACAGAGAAGGTGCTAGCAGGGAATTCTCTGCCTGCCTTTCCCCAGTGCTCTGCAAGCTCTCCAGGACAACATAAAATCTGGGGCTCTGTGCTTTCTTTCGTTCTGAACAAGTGTTACTGTTTTCTGCACAAAAGCGATTCTGCCAAGCAATGTGAACAGGCACAGAGAAGGTGCTAGCAGGGAATTCTCTGCCTGCCTTTCCCCAGTGCTCTGCAAGCTCTCCAGGACAACAACAAATCTGGGGCTCTGTGCTTTCTTTCGTTCTGAACAAGTGTTACTGTTTTCTGCACAAAAGCGATTCTGCCAAGCAATGTGAACACTTCAGCTTCCAGGCACAGAGAAGGTGCTAGCAGGGAATTCTCTGCCTGCCTTTCCCCAGTGCTCCGCAAGCTCTCCAGGACAACATAAAATCTGGGGCTCTGTGCTTTCTTTCGTTCTGAACAAGTGTTACTGTTTTCTGCACAAAAGCGATTCTGCCAAGCAATGTGAACACTTCTGCTTCCCAGGCACAGAGAAGGTGCTAGCAGGGAATTCTCTGCCTGCCTTTCCCCAGTGCTCTGCAAGCTCTCCAGGACAACATAAAATCTGGGGCTCTGTGCTTTCTTTCGTTCTGAACAAGTGTTACTGTTTTCTGCACAAAAGCGATTCTGCCAAGCAATGTGAACACTTCTGCTTCCCAGGCACAGAGAAGGTGCTAGCAGGGAATTCTCTGCCTGCCTTTCCCCAGTGCTCTGCAAGCTCTCCAGGACAACATAAAATCTGGGGCTCTGTGCTTTCTTTCGTTCTGAACAAGTGTTACTGTTTTCTGCACAAAAGCGATTCTGCCAAGCAATGTGAAAAGGCACAGAGAAGGTGCTAGCAGGGAATTCTCTGCCTGCCTTTCCCCAGTGCTCTGCAAGCTCTCCAGGACAACATAAAATCTGGGGCTCTGTGCTTTCTTTCGTTCTGAACAAGTGTTACTGTTTTCTGCACAAAAGCGATTCTGCCAAGCAATGTGAACACTTCTGCTTCCCAGGCACAGAGAAGGTGCTAGCAGGGAATTCTCTGCCTGCCTTTCCCCAGTGCTCTGCAAGCTCTCCAGGACAACATAAAATCTGGGGCTCTGTGCTTTCTTTCGTTCTGAACAAGTGTTACTGTTTTCTGCACAAAAGCGATTCTGCCAAGCAATGTGAACAGGCACAGAGAAGGTGCTAGCAGGGAATTCTCTGCCTGCCTTTCCCCAGTGCTCTGCAAGCTCTCCAGGACAACATAAAATCTGGGGCTCTGTGCTTTCTTTCGTTCTGAACAAGTGTTACTGTTTTCTGCACAAAAGCGATTCTGCCAAGCAATGTGAACACTTCTGCTTCCAGGCACAGAGAAGGTGCTAGCAGGGAATTCTCTGCCTGCCTTTCCCCAGTGCTCTGCAAGCTCTCCAGGACAACATAAAATCTGGGGCTCTGTGCTTTCTTTCGTTCTGAACAAGTGTTACTGTTTTCTGCACAAAAGCGATTCTGCCAAGCAATGTGAACACTTCTGCTTCCCAGGCACAGAGAAGGTGCTAGCATTGAATTCTCTGCCTGCCTTTCCCCAGTGCTCTGCAAGCTCTCCAGGACAACAACAAATCTGGGGCTCTGTGCTTTCTTTCATTTTGAACAAGTGTTACTGTTTTCTGCACAAAAGCGATTCTGCGAAGCAATGTGAACACTTCTGCTTCCCAGGCACAGAGAAGTTGCTAGCAGGGAATTCTCTGCCTGCCTTTCCCCAGTGCTCTGCAAGCTCTCCAGGACAACATAAAATCTGGGGCTCTGTGCTTTCTTTCGTTCTGAACAAGTGTTACTGTTTTCTGCACAAAAGCGATTCTGCCAAGCAATGTGAACTCTGCTGCTTCCCAGGCACAGAGAAGGTGCTAGCAGGGAATTCTCTGCCTGCCTTTCCCCAGTGCTCTGCAAGCTCTCCAGGACAACAACAAATCTGGGGCTCTGTGCTTTCTTTCGTTCTGAACAAGTGTTACTGTTTTCTGCACAAAACCGATTCTGCCAAGCAATGTGAACACTTCTGCTTCCCAGGCACAGAGAAGGTGCTAGCAGGGAATTCTCTGCCTGCCTTTCCCCAGTGCTCTGCAAGCTCTCCAGGACAACAACAAATCTGGGGCTCTGTGCTTTCTTTCATTTTGAACAAGTGTTACTGTTTTCTGCACAAAAGCGATTCTGCGAAGCAATGTGAACACTTCTGCTTCCCAGGCACAGAGAAGGTGCTAGCAGGGAATTCTCTGCCTGCCTTTCCCCAGTGCTCTGCAAGCTCTCCAGGACAACAACAAATCTGGGGCTCTGTGCTTTCTTTCGTTCTGAACAAGTGTTACTGTTTTCTGCACAAAAGCGATTCTGCCAAGCAATGTGAACACTTCTGCTTCCCAGGCACAGAGAAGGTGCTAGCAGGGAATTCTCTGCCTGCCTTTCCCCAGTGCTCTGCAAGCTCTCCAGGACAACATAAAATCTGGGGCTCTGTGCTTTCTTTCGTTCTGAACAAGTGTTACTGTTTTCTGTACAAAAGCGATTCTGCGAAGCAATGTGAACACTTCTGCTTCCCAGGCACAGAGAAGGTGCTAGCAGGGAATTCTCTGCCTGCCTTTCCCCAGTGCTCTGCAAGCTCTCCAGGACAACATAAAATCTGGGGCTCTGTGCTTTCTTTCGTTCTGAACAAGTGTTACTGTTTTCTGCACAAAAGCGATTCTGCCAAGCAATGTGAACACTTCTGCTTCCCAGGCACAGAGAAGGTGCTAGCAGGGAATTCTCTGCCTGCCTTTCCCCAGTGCTCTGCAAGCTCTCCAGGACAACATAAAATCTGGGTCTCTGTGCTTTCTTTCGTTCTGAACAAGTGTTACTGTTTTCTGCACAAAAGCGATTCTGCCAAGCAATGTGAACACTTCTGCTTCCCAGGCACAGAGAAGGTGCTAGCAGGGAATTCTCTGCCTGCCTTTCCCCAGTGCTCTGCAAGCTCTCCAGGACAACATAAAATCTGGGTCTCTGTGCTTTCTTTCGTTCTGAACAAGTGTTACTGTTTTCTGCACAAAAGCGATTCTGCCAAGCAATGTGAACACTTCTGCTTCCCAGGCACAGAGAAGGTGCTAGCAGGGAATTCTCTGCCTGCCTTTCCCCAGTGCTCTGCAAGCTCTCCAGGACAACATAAAATCTGGGGCTCTGTGCTTTCTTTCGTTCTGAACAAGTGTTACTGTTTTCTGCACAAAAGCGATTCTGCCAAGCAATGTGAACACTTCTGCTTCCCAGGCACAGAGAAGGTGCTAGCAGGGAATTCTCTGCCTGCCTTTCCCCAGTGCTCTGCAAGCTCTCCAGGACAACATAAAATCTGGGGCTCTGTGCTTTCTTTCGTTCTGAACAAGTGTTACTGTTTTCTGCACAAAAGCGATTCTGCCAAGCAATGTGAACACTTCTGCTTCCCAGGCACAGAGAAGGTGCTAGCAGGGAATTCTCTGCCTGCCTTTCCCCAGTGCTCTGCAAGCTCTCCAGGACAACATAAAATCTGGGGCTCTGTGCTTTCTTTCGTTCTGAACAAGTGTTACTGTTTTCTGCACAAAAGGGATTCTGCCAAGCAATGTGAACACTTCTGCTTCCCAGGCACAGAGAAGGTGCTAGCAGGGAATTCTCTGCCTGCCTTTCCCCAGTGCTCTGCAAGCTCTCCAGGACAACATAAAATCTGGGGCTCTGTGCTTTCTTTCGTTCTGAACAAGTGTTACTGTTTTCTGCACAAAAGCGATTCTGCCAAGCAATGTGAACACTTCGGGTTCCCAGGCACAGAGAAGGTGCTAGCAGGGAATTCTCTGCCTGCCTTTCCCCAGTGCTCTGCAAGCTCTCCAGGACAACATAAAATCTGGGGCTCTGTGCTTTCTTTCGTTCTGAACAAGTGTTACTGTTTTCTGCACAAAAGCGGTTCTGCGAAGCAATGTGAACACTTCTGCTTCCCAGGCACAGAGAAGGTGCTAGCAGGGAATTCTCTGCCTGCCTTTCCCCAGTGCTCTGCAAGCTCTCCAGGACAACAACAAATCTGGGGCTCTGTGCTTTCTTTCATTTTGAACAAGTGTTACTGTTTTCTGCACAAAAGCGATTCTGCGAAGCAATGTGAACACTTCTGCTTCCCAGGCACAGAGAAGTTGCTAGCAGGGAATTCTCTGCCTGCCTTTCCCCAGTGCTCTGCAAGCTCTCCAGAACAACATAAAATCTGGGGCTCTGTGCTTTCTTTCGTTCTGAACAAGTGTTAGTGTTTTCTGCACAAAAGCGATTCTGCCAAGCAATGTGAACACTTCTGCTTCCCAGGCACAGAGAAGGTGCTAGCAGGGAATTCTCTGCCTGCCTTTCCCCAGTGCTCTGCAAGCTCTCCAGGACAACATAAAATCTGGGGCTCTGTGCTTTCTTTCGTTCTGAACAAGTGTTACTGTTTTCTGCACAAAACCGATTCTGCCAAGCAATGTGAACACTTCTGCTTCCCAGGCACAGAGAAGGTGCTAGCAGGGAATTCTCTGCCTGCCTTTCCCCAGTGCTCTGCAAGCTCTCCAGGACAACATAAAATCTGGGTCTCTGTGCTTTCTTTCGTTCTGAACAAGTGTTACTGTTTTCTGCACAAAAGCGATTCTGCCAAGCAATGTGAACAGGCACAGAGAAGGTGCTAGCAGGGAATTCTCTGCCTGCCTTTCCCCAGTGCTCTGCAAGCTCTCCAGGACAACAACAAATCTGGGGCTCTGTGCTTTCTTTCGTTCTGAACAAGTGTTACTGTTTTCTGCACAAAAGCGATTCTGCGAAGCAATGTGAACACTTCTGCTTCCCAGGCACAGAGAAGGTGCTAGCAGGGAATTCTCTGCCTGCCTTTCCCCAGTGCTCTGCAAGCTCTCCAGGACAACAACAAATCTGGGGCTCTGTGCTTTCTTTCGTTCTGAACAAGTGTTACTGTTTTCTGCACAAAAGCGATTCTGCCAAGCAATGTGAACACTTCTGCTTCCCAGGCACAGAGAAGGTGCTAGCAGGGAATTCTCTGCCTGCCTTTCCCCAGTGCTCTGCAAGCTCTCCAGGACAACATAAAATCTGGGTCTCTGTGCTTTCTTTCGTTCTGAACAAGTGTTACTGTTTTCTGCACAAAAGCGATTCTGCCAAGCAATGTGAACTCTTCTGCTTCCCAGGCACAGAGAAGGTGCTAGCAGGGAATTCTCTGCCTGCCTTTCCCCAGTGCTCTGCAAGCTCTCCAGGACAACAACAAATCTGGGACTCTGTGCTTTCTTTCGTTCTGAACAAGTGTTACTGTTTTCTGCACAAAAGCGATTCTGCCAAGCAATGTGAACACTTCTGCTTCCCAGGCACAGAGAAGGTGCTAGCAGGGAATTCTCTGCCTGCCTTTCCCCAGTGCTCTGCAAGCTCTCCAGGACAACAACAAATCTGGGGCTCTGTGCTTTCTTTCGTTCTGAACAAGTGTTACTGTTTTCTGCACAAAAGCGATTCTGCCAAGCAATGTGAACAGGCACAGAGAAGGTGCTAGCAGGGAATTCTCTGCCTGCCTTTCCCCAGTGCTCTGCAAGCTCTCCAGGACAACATAAAATCTGGGGCTCTGTGCTTTCTTTCATTTTGAACAAGTGTTACTGTTTTCTGCACAAAAGCGATTCTGCGAAGCAATGTGAACACTTCTGCTTCCCAGGCACAGAGAAGTTGCTAGCAGGGAATTCTCTGCCTGCCTTTCCCCAGTGCTCTGCAAGCTCTCCAGAACAACATAAAATCTGGGGCTCTGTGCTTTCTTTCGTTCTGAACAAGTGTTAGTGTTTTCTGCACAAAAGCGATTCTGCCAAGCAATGTGAACACTTCTGCTTCCCAGGCACAGAGAAGGTGCTAGCAGGGAATTCTCTGCCTGCCTTTCCCCAGTGCTCTGCAAGCTCTCCAGGACAACATAAAATCTGGGGCTCTGTGCTTTCTTTCGTTCTGAACAAGTGTTACTGTTTTCTGCACAAAACCGATTCTGCCAAGCAATGTGAACACTTCTGCTTCCCAGGCACAGAGAAGGTGCTAGCAGGGAATTCTCTGCCTGCCTTTCCCCAGTGCTCTGCAAGCTCTCCAGGACAACATAAAATCTGGGTCTCTGTGCTTTCTTTCGTTCTGAACAAGTGTTACTGTTTTCTGCACAAAAGCGATTCTGCCAAGCAATGTGAACAGGCACAGAGAAGGTGCTAGCAGGGAATTCTCTGCCTGCCTTTCCCCAGTGCTCTGCAAGCTCTCCAGGACAACAACAAATCTGGGGCTCTGTGCTTTCTTTCGTTCTGAACAAGTGTTACTGTTTTCTGCACAAAAGCGATTCTGCGAAGCAATGTGAACACTTCTGCTTCCCAGGCACAGAGAAGGTGCTAGCAGGGAATTCTCTGCCTGCCTTTCCCCAGTGCTCTGCAAGCTCTCCAGGACAACAACAAATCTGGGGCTCTGTGCTTTCTTTCGTTCTGAACAAGTGTTACTGTTTTCTGCACAAAAGCGATTCTGCCAAGCAATGTGAACACTTCTGCTTCCCAGGCACAGAGAAGGTGCTAGCAGGGAATTCTCTGCCTGCCTTTCCCCAGTGCTCTGCAAGCTCTCCAGGACAACATAAAATCTGGGGCTCTGTGCTTTCTTTCGTTCTGAACAAGTGTTACTGTTTTCTGCACAAAAGCGATTCTGCCAAGCAATGTGAACACTTCTGCTTCCCAGGCACAGAGAAGGTGCTAGCAGGGAATTCTCTGCCTGCCTTTCCCCAGTGCTCTGCAAGCTCTCCAGGACAACATAAAATCTGGGGCTCTGTGCTTTCTTTCGTTCTGAACAAGTGTTACTGTTTTCTGCACAAAAGCGATTCTGCCAAGCAATGTGAACACTTCTGCTTCCCAGGCACAGAGAAGTTGCTAGCAGGGAATTCTCTGCCTGCCTTTCCCCAGTGCTCTGCAAGCTCTCCAGGACAACATAAAATCTGGGTCTCTGTGCTTTCTTTCGTTCTGAACAAGTGTTACTGTTTTCTGCACAAAAGCGATTCTGCCAAGCAATGTGAACTCTTCTGCTTCCCAGGCACAGAGAAGGTGCTAGCAGGGAATTCTCTGCCTGCCTTTCCCCAGTGCTCTGCAAGCTCTCCAGGACAACAACAAATCTGGGGCTCTGTGCTTTCTTTCGTTCTGAACAAGTGTTACTGTTTTCTGCACAAAAGCGATTCTGCCAAGCAATGTGAACACTTCTGCTTCCCAGGCACAGAGAAGGTGCTAGCAGGGAATTCTCTGCCTGCCTTTCCCCAGTGCTCTGCAAGCTCTCCAGGACAACAACAAATCTGGGGCTCTGTGCTTTCTTTCGTTCTGAACAAGTGTTACTGTTTTCTGCACAAAAGCGATTCTGCCAAGCAATGTGAACAGGCACAGAGAAGGTGCTAGCAGGGAATTCTCTGCCTGCCTTTCCCCAGTGCTCTGCAAGCTCTCCAGGACAACATAAAATCTGGGGCTCTGTGCTTTCTTTCGTTCTGAACAAGTGTTACTGTTTTCTGCACAAAAGCGATTCTGCCAAGCAATGTGAACACTTCTGCTTCCCAGGCACAGAGAAGGTGCTAGCAGGGAATTCTCTGCCTGCCTTTCCCCAGTGCTCTGCAAGCTCTCCAGGACAACATAAAATCTGGGGCTCTGTGCTTTCTTTCGTTCTGAACAAGTGTTACTGTTTTCTGCACAAAAGCGATTCTGCCAAGCAATGTGAACACTTCTGCTTCCCAGGCACAGAGAAGGTGCTAGCAGGGAATTCTCTGCCTGCCTTTCCCCAGTGCTCTGCAAGCTCTCCAGGACAACATAAAATCTGGGGCTCTGTGCTTTCTTTCGTTCTGAACAAGTGTTACTGTTTTCTGCACAAAAGCGATTCTGCGAAGCAATGTGAACACTTCTGCTTCCCAGGCACAGAGAAGTTGCTAGCAGGGAATTCTCTGCCTGCCTTTCCCCAGTGCTCTGCAAGCTCTCCAGGACAACATAAAATCTGGGTCTCTGTGCTTTCTTTCGTTCTGAACAAGTGTTACTGTTTTCTGCACAAAAGCGATTCTGCCAAGCAATGTGAACTCTTCTGCTTCCCAGGCACAGAGAAGGTGCTAGCAGGGAATTCTCTGCCTGCCTTTCCCCAGTGCTCTGCAAGCTCTCCAGGACAACAACAAATCTGGGGCTCTGTGCTTTCTTTCGTTCTGAACAAGTGTTACTGTTTTCTGCACAAAAGCGATTCTGCCAAGCAATGTGAACACTTCTGCTTCCCAGGCACAGAGAAGGTGCTAGCAGGGAATTCTCTGCCTGCCTTTCCCCAGTGCTCTGCAAGCTCTCCAGGACAACAACAAATCTGGGGCTCTGTGCTTTCTTTCGTTCTGAACAAGTGTTACTGTTTTCTGCACAAAAGCGATTCTGCCAAGCAATGTGAACAGGCACAGAGAAGGTGCTAGCAGGGAATTCTCTGCCTGCCTTTCCCCAGTGCTCTGCAAGCTCTCCAGGACAACATAAAATCTGGGGCTCTGTGCTTTCTTTCGTTCTGAACAAGTGTTACTGTTTTCTGCACAAAAGCGATTCTGCCAAGCAATGTGAACACTTCAGCTTCCAGGCACAGAGAAGGTGCTAGCAGGGAATTCTCTGCCTGCCTTTCCCCAGTGCTCTGCAAGCTCTCCAGGACAACATAAAATCTGGGGCTCTGTGCTTTCTTTCGTTCTGAACAAGTGTTACTGTTTTCTGCACAAAAGCGATTCTGCCAAGCAATGTGAACACTTCTGCTTCCCAGGCACAGAGAAGGTGCTAGCAGGGAATTCTCTGCCTGCCTTTCCCCAGTGCTCTGCAAGCTCTCCAGGACAACATAAAATCTGGGGCTCTGTGCTTTCTTTCGTTCTGAACAAGTGTTACTGTTTTCTGCACAAAAGCGATTCTGCCAAGCAATGTGAACACTTCTGCTTCCCAGGCACAGAGAAGGTGCTAGCAGGGAATTCTCTGCCTGCCTTTCCCCAGTGCTCTGCAAGCTCTCCAGGACAACAACAAATCTGGGGCTCTGTGCTTTCTTTCGTTCTGAACAAGTGTTACTGTTTTCTGCACAAAAGCGATTCTGCCAAGCAATGTGAACACTTCTGCTTCCCAGGCACAGAGAAGGTGCTAGCAGGGAATTCTCTGCCTGCCTTTCCCCAGTGCTCTGCAAGCTCTCCAGGACAACATAAAATCTGGGTCTCTGTGCTTTCTTTCGTTCTGAACAAGTGTTACTGTTTTCTGCACAAAAGCGATTCTGCCAAGCAATGTGAACACTTCTGCTTCCCAGGCACAGAGAAGGTGCTAGCAGGGAATTCTCTGCCTGCCTTTCCCCAGTGCTCTGCAAGCTCTCCAGGACAACATAAAATCTGGGGCTCTGTGCTTTCTTTCGTTCTGAACAAGTGTTACTGTTTTCTGCACAAAAGCGATTCTGCCAAGCAATGTGAACACTTCTGCTTCCCAGGCACAGAGAAGGTGCTAGCAGGGAATTCTCTGCCTGCCTTTCCCCAGTGCTCTGCAAGCTCTCCAGGACAACATAAAATCTGGGGCTCTGTGCTTTCTTTCGTTCTGAACAAGTGTTACTGTTTTCTGCACAAAAGCGATTCTGCGAAGCAATGTGAACACTTCTGCTTCCCAGGCACAGAGAAGGTGCTAGCAGGGAATTCTCTGCCTGCCTTTCCCCAGTGCTCTGCAAGCTCTCCAGGACAACATAAAATCTGGGGCTCTGTGCTTTCTTTCGTTCTGAACAAGTGTTACTGTTTTCTGCACAAAAGCGATTCTGCGAAGCAATGTGAACACTTCTGCTTCCCAGGCACAGAGAAGGTGCTAGCAGGGAATTCTCTGCCTGCCTTTCCCCAGTGCTCTGCAAGCTCTCCAGGACAACAACAAATCTGGGGCTCTGTGCTTTCTTTCATTTTGAACAAGTGTTACTGTTTTCTGCACAAAAGCGATTCTGCGAAGCAATGTGAACACTTCTGCTTCCCAGGCACAGAGAAGTTGCTAGCAGGGAATTCTCTGCCTGCCTTTCCCCAGTGCTCTGCAAGCTCTCCAGAACAACATAAAATCTGGGGCTCTGTGCTTTCTTTCGTTCTGAACAAGTGTTACTGTTTTCTGCACAAAAGCGATTCTGCCAAGCAATGTGAACACTTCTGCTTCCCAGGCACAGAGAAGGTGCTAGCAGGGAATTCTCTGCCTGCCTTTCCCCAGTGCTCTGCAAGCTCTCCAGGACAACATAAAATCTGGGTCTCTGTGCTTTCTTTCGTTCTGAACAAGTGTTACTGTTTTCTGCACAAAAGCGATTCTGCCAAGCAATGTGAACACTTCTGCTTCCCAGGCACAGAGAAGGTGCTAGCAGGGAATTCTCTGCCTGCCTTTCCCCAGTGCTCTGCAAGCTCTCCAGGACAACATAAAATCTGGGTCTCTGTGCTTTCTTTCGTTCTGAACAAGTGTTACTGTTTTCTGCACAAAAGCGATTCTGCCAAGCAATGTGAACACTTCTGCTTCCCAGGCACAGAGAAGGTGCTAGCAGGGAATTCTCTGCCTGCCTTTCCCCAGTGCTCTGCAAGCTCTCCAGGACAACAACAAATCTGGGTCTCTGTGCTTTCTTTCGTTCTGAACAAGTGTTACTGTTTTCTGCACAAAAGCGATTCTGCCAAGCAATGTGAACACTTCTGCTTCCCAGGCACAGAGAAGGTGCTAGCAGGGAATTCTCTGCCTGCCTTTCCCCAGTGCTCTGCAAGCTCTCCAGGACAACATAAAATCTGGGGCTCTGTGCTTTCTTTCGTTCTGAACAAGTGTTAGTGTTTTCTGCACAAAAGCGATTCTGCCAAGCAATGTGAACACTTCTGCTTCCCAGGCACAGAGAAGGTGCTAGCAGGGAATTCTCTGCCTGCCTTTCCCCAGTGCTCTGCAAGCTCTCCAGGACAACATAAAATCTGGGGCTCTGTGCTTTCTTTCGTTCTGAACAAGTGTTACTGTTTTCTGCACAAAAGCGATTCTGCCAAGCAATGTGAACAGGCACAGAGAAGGTGCTAGCAGGGAATTCTCTGCCTGCCTTTCCCCAGTGCTCTGCAAGCTCTCCAGGACAACATAAAATCTGGGGCTCTGTGCTTTCTTTCATTCTGAACAAGTGTTACTGTTTTCTGCACAAAAGCGATTCTGCGAAGCAATGTGAACACTTCTGCTTCCCAGGCACAGAGAAGGTGCTAGCAGGGAATTCTCTGCCTGCCTTTCCCCAGTGCTCTGCAAGCTCTCCAGGACAACATAAAATCTGGGGCTCTGTGCTTTCTTTCGTTCTGAACAAGTGTTACTGTTTTCTGCACAAAAGCGATTCTGCCAAGCAATGTGAACACTTCTGCTTCCCAGGCACAGAGAAGGTGCTAGCAGGGAATTCTCTGCCTGCCTTTCCCCAGTGCTCTGCAAGCTCTCCAGGACAACATAAAATCTGGGGCTCTGTGCTTTCTTTCGTTCTGAACAAGTGTTACTGTTTTCTGCACAAAAGCGATTCTGCGAAGCAATGTGAACACTTCTGCTTCCCAGGCACAGAGAAGGTGCTAGCAGGGAATTCTCTGCCTGCCTTTCCCCAGTGCTCTGCAAGCTCTCCAGGACAACAACAAATCTGGGGCTCTGTGCTTTCTTTCATTTTGAACAAGTGTTACTGTTTTCTGCACAAAAGCGATTCTGCGAAGCAATGTGAACACTTCTGCTTCCCAGGCACAGAGAAGGTGCTAGCAGGGAATTCTCTGCCTACCTTTCCCCAGTGCTCTGCAAGCTCTCCAGAACAACATAAAATCTGGGGCTCTGTGCTTTCTTTCGTTCTGAACAAGTGTTAGTGTTTTCTGCACAAAAGCGATTCTGCCAAGCAATGTGAACACTTCTGCTTCCCAGGCACAGAGAAGGTGCTAGCAGGGAATTCTGTGCCTGCCTTTCCCCAGTGCTCTGCAAGCTCTCCAGGACAACATAAAATCTGGGGCTCTGTGCTTTCTTTCGTTCTGAACAAGTGTTACTGTTTTCTGCACAAAAGCGATTCTGCCAAGCAATGTGAACACTTCTGCTTCCCAGGCACAGAGAAGGTGCTAGCAGGGAATTCTCTGCCTGCCTTTCCCCAGTGCTCTGCAAGCTCTCCAGGACAACATAAAATCTGGGTCTCTGTGCTTTCTTTCGTTCTGAACAAGTGTTACTGTTTTCTGCACAAAAGCGATTCTGCCAAGCAATGTGAACACTTCTGCTTCCCAGGCACAGAGAAGGTGCTAGCAGGGAATTCTCTGCCTGCCTTTCCCCAGTGCTCTGCAAGCTCTCCAGGACAACAACAAATCTGGGGCTCTGTGCTTTCTTTCGTTCTGAACAAGTGTTACTGTTTTCTGCACAAAAGCGATTCTGCGAAGCAATGTGAACACTTCTGCTTCCCAGGCACAGAGAAGGTGCTAGCAGGGAATTCTCTGCCTGCCTTTCCCCAGTGCTCTGCAAGCTCTCCAGGACAACATAAAATCTGGGGCTCTGTGCTTTCTTTCGTTCTGAACAAGTGTTACTGTTTTCTGCACAAAAGCGATTCTGCCAAGCAATGTGAACAGGCACAGAGAAGGTGCTAGCAGGGAATTCTCTGCCTGCCTTTCCCCAGTGCTCTGCAAGCTCTCCAGGACAACATAAAATCTGGGGCTCTATGCTTTCTTTCGTTCTGAACAAGTGTTACTGTTTTCTGCACAAAAGCGATTCTGCCAAGCAATGTGAACACTTCAGCTTCCAGGCACAGAGAACGTGCTAGCAGGGAATTCTTTGCCTGCCTTTCCCCAGTGCTCCGCAAGCTCTCCAGGACAACATAAAATCTGGGGCTCTGTGCTTTTTTTCGTTCTGAACAAGTGTTACTGTTTTCTGCACAAAAGCGATTCTGCCAAGCAATGTGAACAGGCACAGAGAAGGTGCTAGCAGGGAATTCTCTGCCTGCCTTTCCCCAGTGCTCTGCAAGCTCTCCAGGACAACATAAAATCTGGGGCTCTGTGCTTTCTTTCGTTCTGAACAAGTGTTACTGTTTTGTGCACAAAAGCGATTCTGCCAAGCAATGTGAACACTTCTGCTTCCCAGGCACAGAGAAGGTGCTAGCAGGGAATTCTCTGCCTGCCTTTCCCCAGTGCTCTGCAAGCTCTCCAGGACAACATAAAATCTGGGGCTCTGTGCTTTCTTTCGTTCTGAACAAGTGTTACTGTTTTCTGCACAAAAGCGATTCTGCCAAGCAATGTGAACAGGCACAGAGAAGGTGCTAGCAGGGAATTCTCTGCCTGCCTTTCCCCAGTGCTCTGCAAGCTCTCCAGGACAACATAAAATCTGGGGCTCTGTGCTTTCTTTCATTCTGAACAAGTGTTACTGTTTTCTGCACAAAAGCGATTCTGCGAAGCAATGTGAACACTTCTGCTTCCCAGGCACAGAGAAGGTGCTAGCAGGGAATTCTCTGCCTGCCTTTCCCCAGTGCTCTGCAAGCTCTCCAGGACAACATAAAATCTGGGGCTCTGTGCTTTCTTTCGTTCTGAACAAGTGTTACTGTTTTCTGCACAAAAGCGATTCTGCCAAGCAATGTGAACACTTCTGCTTCCCAGGCACAGAGAAGGTGCTAGCAGGGAATTCTCTGCCTGCCTTTCCCCAGTGCTCTGCAAGCTCTCCAGGACAACATAAAATCTGGGGCTCTGTGCTTTCTTTCGTTCTGAACAAGTGTTACTGTTTTCTGCACAAAAGCGATTCTGCGAAGCAATGTGAACACTTCTGCTTCCCAGGCACAGAGAAGGTGCTAGCAGGGAATTCTCTGCCTGCCTTTCCCCAGTGCTCTGCAAGCTCTCCAGGACAACAACAAATCTGGGGCTCTGTGCTTTCTTTCATTTTGAACAAGTGTTACTGTTTTCTGCACAAAAGCGATTCTGCGAAGCAATGTGAACACTTCTGCTTCCCAGGCACAGAGAAGGTGCTAGCAGGGAATTCTCTGCCTACCTTTCCCCAGTGCTCTGCAAGCTCTCCAGAACAACATAAAATCTGGGGCTCTGTGCTTTCTTTCGTTCTGAACAAGTGTTAGTGTTTTCTGCACAAAAGCGATTCTGCCAAGCAATGTGAACACTTCTGCTTCCCAGGCACAGAGAAGGTGCTAGCAGGGAATTCTGTGCCTGCCTTTCCCCAGTGCTCTGCAAGCTCTCCAGGACAACATAAAATCTGGGGCTCTGTGCTTTCTTTCGTTCTGAACAAGTGTTACTGTTTTCTGCACAAAAGCGATTCTGCCAAGCAATGTGAACACTTCTGCTTCCCAGGCACAGAGAAGGTGCTAGCAGGGAATTCTCTGCCTGCCTTTCCCCAGTGCTCTGCAAGCTCTCCAGGACAACATAAAATCTGGGTCTCTGTGCTTTCTTTCGTTCTGAACAAGTGTTACTGTTTTCTGCACAAAAGCGATTCTGCCAAGCAATGTGAACACTTCTGCTTCCCAGGCACAGAGAAGGTGCTAGCAGGGAATTCTCTGCCTGCCTTTCCCCAGTGCTCTGCAAGCTCTCCAGGACAACAACAAATCTGGGGCTCTGTGCTTTCTTTCGTTCTGAACAAGTGTTACTGTTTTCTGCACAAAAGCGATTCTGCGAAGCAATGTGAACACTTCTGCTTCCCAGGCACAGAGAAGGTGCTAGCAGGGAATTCTCTGCCTGCCTTTCCCCAGTGCTCTGCAAGCTCTCCAGGACAACATAAAATCTGGGGCTCTGTGCTTTCTTTCGTTCTGAACAAGTGTTACTGTTTTCTGCACAAAAGCGATTCTGCCAAGCAATGTGAACAGGCACAGAGAAGGTGCTAGCAGGGAATTCTCTGCCTGCCTTTCCCCAGTGCTCTGCAAGCTCTCCAGGACAACATAAAATCTGGGGCTCTATGCTTTCTTTCGTTCTGAACAAGTGTTACTGTTTTCTGCACAAAAGCGATTCTGCCAAGCAATGTGAACACTTCAGCTTCCAGGCACAGAGAACGTGCTAGCAGGGAATTCTTTGCCTGCCTTTCCCCAGTGCTCCGCAAGCTCTCCAGGACAACATAAAATCTGGGGCTCTGTGCTTTTTTTCGTTCTGAACAAGTGTTACTGTTTTCTGCACAAAAGCGATTCTGCCAAGCAATGTGAACAGGCACAGAGAAGGTGCTAGCAGGGAATTCTCTGCCTGCCTTTCCCCAGTGCTCTGCAAGCTCTCCAGGACAACATAAAATCTGGGGCTCTGTGCTTTCTTTCGTTCTGAACAAGTGTTACTGTTTTGTGCACAAAAGCGATTCTGCCAAGCAATGTGAACACTTCAGCTTCCAGGCACAGAGAAGGTGCTAGCAGGGAATTCTCTGCCTGCCTTTCCCCAGTGCTCCGCAAGCTCTCCAGGACAACATAAAATCTGGGGCTCTGTGCTTTCTTTCGTTCTGAACAAGTGTTACTGTTTTCTGCACAAAAGCGATTCTGCGAAGCAATGTGAACACTTCTGCTTCCCAGGCACAGAGAAGGTGCTAGCAGGGAATTCTCTGCCTGCCTTTCCCCAGTGCTCTGCAAGCTCTCCAGGACAACATAAAATCTGGGGCTCTGTGCTTTCTTTCGTTCTGAACAAGTGTTACTGTTTTCTGCACAAAAGCGATTCTGCCAAGCAATGTGAACACTTCTGCTTCCCAGGCACAGAGAAGGAGCTAGCAGGGAATTCTCTGCCTGCCTTTCCCCAGTGATCCGCAAGCTCTCCAGGACAACATAAAATCTGGGGCTCTGTGCTTTCTTTCGTTCTGAACAAGTGTTAGTGTTTTCTGCACAAAAGCGATTCTGCCAAGCAATGTGAACACTTCTGCTTCCCAGGCACAGAGAAGGTGCTAGCAGGGAATTCTCTGCCTGCCTTTCCCCAGTGCTCTGCAAGCTCTCCAGGACAACATAAAATCTGGGGCTCTGTGCTTTCTTTCGTTCTGAACAAGTGTTACTGTTTTCTGCACAAAAGCGATTCTGCCAAGCAATGTGAACACTTCTGCTTCCCAGGCACAGAGAAGGTGCTAGCAGGGAATTCTCTGCCTGCCTTTCCCCAGTGCTCTGCAAGCTCTCCAGGACAACATAAAATCTGGGGCTCTGTGCTTTCTTTCGTTCTGAACAAGTGTTAGTGTTTTCTGCACAAAAGCGATTCTGCGAAGCAATGTGAACACTTCTGCTTCCCAGGCACAGAGAAGGTGCTAGCAGGGAATTCTCTGCCTGCCTTTCCCCAGTGCTCTGCAAGCTCTCCAGGACAACATAAAATCTGGGGCTCTGTGCTTTCTTTCGTTCTGAACAAGTGTTACTGTTTTCTGCACAAAAGCGATTCTGCCAAGCAATGTGAACACTTCTGCTTCCCAGGCACAGAGAAGGTGCTAGCAGGGAATTCTCTGCCTGCCTTTCCCCAGTGCTCTGCAAGCTCTCCAGGACAACATAAAATCTGGGGCTCTGTGCTTTCTTTCGTTCTGAACAAGTGTTACTGTTTTCTGCACAAAAGCGATTCTGCCAAGCAATGTGAACACTTCTGCTTCCCAGGCACAGAGAAGGTGCTAGCAGGGAATTCTCTGCCTGCCTTTCCCCAGTGCTCTGCAAGCTCTCCAGGACAACATAAAATCTGGGGCTCTGTGCTTTCTTTCGTTCTGAACAAGTGTTACTGTTTTCTGCACAAAAGCGATTCTGCCAAGCAATGTGAACAGGCACAGAGAAGGTGCTAGCAGGGAATTCTCTGCCTGCCTTTCCCCAGTGCTCTGCAAGCTCTCCAGGACAACATAAAATCTGGGGCTCTATGCTTTCTTTCGTTCTGAACAAGTGTTACTGTTTTCTGCACAAAAGCGATTCTGCCAAGCAATGTGAACACTTCAGCTTCCAGGCACAGAGAAGGTGCTAGCAGGGAATTCTCTGCCTGCCTTTCCCCAGTGCTCCGCAAGCTCTCCAGGACAACAACAAATCTGGGTCTCTGTGCTTTCTTTCGTTCTGAACAAGTGTTACTGTTTTCTGCACAAAAGCGATTCTGCCAAGCAATGTGAACACTTCTGCTTCCCAGGCACAGAGAAGGTGCTAGCAGGGAATTCTCTGCCTGCCTTTCCCCAGTGCTCTGCAAGCTCTCCAGGACAACAACAATTCTGGGGCTCTGTGCTTTCTTTCGTTCTGAACAAGTGTTACTGTTTTCTGCACAAAAGTGATTCTGCCAAGCAATGTGAACACTTCTGCTTCCCAGGCACAGAGAAGGTGCTAGCAGGGAATTCTGTGCCTGCCTTTCCCCAGTGCTCTGCAAGCTCTCCAGGACAACAACAAATCTGGGGCTCTGTGCTTTCTTTCGTTCTGAACAAGTGTTACTGTTTTCTGCACAAAAGCGATTCTGCGAAGCAATGTGAACACTTCTGCTTCCCAGGCACAGAGAAGGTGCTAGCAGGGAATTCTCTGCCTGCCTTTCCCCAGTGCTCTGCAAGCTCTCCAGGACAACATAAAATCTGGGCTCTGTGCTTTCTTTCGTTCTGAACAAGTGTTACTGTTTTCTGCACAAAAGCGATTCTGCGAAGCAATGTGAACACTTCTGCTTCCCAGGCACAGAGAAGGTGCTAGCAGGGAATTCTCTGCCTGCCTTTCCCCAGTGCTCTGCAAGCTCTCCAGGACAACATAAAATCTGGGGCTCTGTGCTTTCTTTCGTTCTGAACAAGTGTTACTGTTTTCTGCACAAAAGCGATTCTGCCAAGCAATGTGAACAGGCACAGAGAAGGTGCTAGCAGGGAATTCTCTGCCTGCCTTTCCCCAGTGCTCTGCAAGCTCTCCAGGACAACATAAAATCTGGGGCTCTGTGCTTTTTTTCGTTCTGAACAAGTGTTACTGTTTTCTGCACAAAAGCGATTCTGCCAAGCAATGTGAACAGGCACAGAGAAGGTGCTAGCAGGGAATTCTCTGCCTGCCTTTCCCCAGTGCTCTGCAAGCTCTCCAGGACAACATAAAATCTGGGGCTCTGTGCTTTCTTTCGTTGTGAACAAGTGTTACTGTTTTCTGCACAAAAGCGATTCTGCGAAGCAATGTGAACACTTCTGCTTCCCAGGCACAGAGAAGGTGCTAGCAGGGAATTCTCTGCCTGCCTTTCCCCAGTGCTCTGCAAGCTCTCCAGGACAACATAAAATCTGGGGCTCTGTGCTTTCTTTCGTTCTGAACAAGTGTTACTGTTTTCTGCACAAAAGCGATTCTGCCAAGCAATGTGAACAGGCACAGAGAAGGTGCTAGCAGGGAATTCTCTGCCTGCCTTTCCCCAGTGCTCTGCAAGCTCTCCAGGACAACATAAAATCTGGGGCTCTGTGCTTTCTTTCGTTCTGAACAAGTGTTACTGTTTTCTGCACAAAAGCGATTCTGCCAAGCAATGTGAACACTTCTGCTTCCCAGGCACAGAGAAGGTGCTAGCAGGGAATTCTCTGCCTGCCTTTCCCCACTGCTCTGCAAGCTCTCCAGGACAACATAAAATCTGGGGCTCTGTGCTTTCTTTCGTTCTGAACAAGTGTTACTGTTTTCTGCACAAAAGCGATTCTGCCAAGCAATGTGAACAGGCACAGAGAAGGTGCTAGCAGGGAATTCTCTGCCTGCCTTTCCCCAGTGCTCTGCAAGCTCTCCAGGACAACATAAAATCTGGGGCTCTGTGCTTTCTTTCGTTCTGAACAAGTGTTACTGTTTTCTGCACAAAAGCGATTCTGCCAAGCAATGTGAACACTTCTGCTTCCCAGGCACAGAGAAGGTGCTAGCAGGGAATTCTCTGCCTGCCTTTCCCCAGTGCTCTGCAAGCTCTCCAGGACAACAACAAATCTGGGGCTCTGTGCTTTCTTTCGTTCTGAACAAGTGTTACTGTTTTCTGCACAAAAGCGATTCTGCCAAGCAATGTGAACATATCTGCTTCCCAGGCACAGAGAAGGTGCTAGCAGGGAATTCTCTGCCTGCCTTTCCCCAGTGCTCTGCAAGCTCTCCAGGACAACATAAAATCTGGGGCTCTGTGCTTTCTTTCGTTCTGAACAAGTGTTACTGTTTTCTGCACAAAAGCGATTCTGCCAAGCAATGTGAACACTTCTGCTTCCCAGGCACAGAGAAGGTGCTAGCAGGGAATTCTCTGCCTGCCTTTCCCCAGTGCTCTGCAAGCTCTCCAGGACAACATAAAATCTGGGGCTCTATGCTTTCTTTCGTTCTGAACAAGTGTTACTGTTTTCTGCACAAAAGCGATTCTGCCAAGCAATGTGAACACTTCTGCTTCCCAGGCACAGAGAAGGTGCTAGCAGGGAATTCTCTGCCTGCCTTTCCCCAGTGCTCTGCAAGCTCTCCAGGACAACATAAAATCTGGGGCTCTGTGCTTTCTTTCGTTCTGAACAAGTGTTACTGTTTTCTGCACAAAAGCGATTCTGCCAAGCAATGTGAACACTTCTGCTTCCCAGGCACAGAGAAGGTGCTAGCAGGGAATTCTCTGCCTGCCTTTCCCCAGTGCTCTGCAAGCTCTCCAGGACAACATAAAATCTGGGGCTCTGTGCTTTCTTTCGTTCTGAACAAGTGTTACTGTTTTCTGCACAAAAGCGATTCTGCGAAGCAATGTGAACACTTCTGCTTCCCAGGCACAGAGAAGGTGCTAGCAGGGAATTCTTTGCCTGCCTTTCCCCAGTGCTCTGCAAGCTCTCCAGGACAACATAAAATCTGGGTCTCTGTGCTTTCTTTCGTTCTGAACAAGTGTTACTGTTTTCTGCACAAAAGCGATTCTGCCAAGCAATGTGAACACTTCTGCTTCCCAGGCACAGAGAAGGTGCTAGCAGGGAATTCTCTGCCTGCCTTTCCCCAGTGCTCTGCAAGCTCTCCAGGACAACATAAAATCTGGGGCTCTGTGCTTTCTTTCGTTCTGAACAAGTGTTACTGTTTTCTGCACAAAAGCGATTCTGCCAAGCAATGTGAACAGGCACAGAGAAGGTGCTAGCAGGGAATTCTCTGCCTGCCTTTCCCCAGTGCTCTGCAAGCTCTCCAGGACAACATAAAATCTGGGGCTCTGTGCTTTCTTTCGTTCTGAACAAGTGTTACTGTTTTCTGCACAAAAGCGATTCTGCCAAGCAATGTGAACATATCTGCTTCCCAGGCACAGAGAAGGTGCTAGCAGGGAATTCTCTGCCTGCCTTTCCCCAGTGCTCTGCAAGCTCTCCAGGACAACATAAAATCTGGGTCTCTGTGCTTTCTTTCGTTCTGAACAAGTGTTACTGTTTTCTGCACAAAAGCGATTCTGCCAAGCAATGTGAACACTTCTGCTTCCCAGGCACAGAGAAGGTGCTAGCAGGGAATTCTCTGCCTGCCTTTCCCCACTGCTCTGCAAGCTCTCCAGGACAACATAAAATCTGGGGCTCTGTGCTTTCTTTCGTTCTGAACAAGTGTTACTGTTTTCTGCACAAAAGCGATTCTGCCAAGCAATGTGAACACTTCTGCTTCCAGGCACAGAGAAGGTGCTAGCAGGGAATTCTCTGCCTGCCTTTCCCCAGTGCTCCGCAAGCTCTCCAGGACAACATAAAATCTGGGGCTCTGTGCTTTCTTTCGTTCTGAACAAGTGTTACTGTTTTCTGCACAAAAGCGATTCTGCGAAGCAATGTGAACACTTCTGCTTCCCAGGCACAGAGAAGGTGCTAGCAGGGAATTCTCTGCCTGCCTTTCCCCAGTGCTCTGCAAGCTCTCCAGGACAACAACAAATCTGGGGCTCTGTGCTTTCTTTCGTTCTGAACAAGTGTTACTGTTTTCTGCACAAAAGCGATTCTGCCAAGCAATGTGAACACTTCTGCTTCCCAGGCACAGAGAAGGTGCTAGCAGGGAATTCTCTGCCTGCCTTTCCCCAGTGCTCTGCAAGCTCTCCAGGACAACATAAAATCTGGGGCTCTGTGCTTTCTTTCGTTCTGAACAAGTGTTAATGTTTTCTGCACAAAAGCGATTCTGCCAAGCAATGTGAACAGGCACAGAGAAGGTGCTAGCAGGGAATTCTCTGCCTGCCTTTCCCCAGTGCTCTGCAAGCTCTCCAGGACAACATAAAATCTGGGGCTCTGTGCTTTCTTTCGTTCTGAACAAGTGTTAGTGTTTTCTGCACAAAAGCGATTCTGCCAAGCAATGTGAACACTTCAGCTTCCAGGCACAGAGAAGGTGCTAGCAGGGAATTCTCTGCCTGCCTTTCCCCAGTGCTCCGCAAGCTCTCCAGGACAACATAAAATCTGGGGCTCTGTGCTTTCTTTCGTTCTGAACAAGTGTTACTGTTTTCTGCACAAAAGCGATTCTGCGAAGCAATGTGAACACTTCTGCTTCCCAGGCACAGAGAAGGTGCTAGCAGGGAATTCTCTGCCTGCCTTTCCCCAGTGCTCTGCAAGCTCTCCAGGACAACATAAAATCTGGGGCTCTGTGCTTTCTTTCGTTCTGAACAAGTGTTAGTGTTTTCTGCACAAAAGCGATTCTGCGAAGCAATGTGAACCCTTCTGCTTCCCAGGCACAGAGAAGGTGCTAGCAGGGAATTCTCTGCCTGCCTTTCCCCAGTGCTCTGCAAGCTCTCCAGGACAACATAAAATCTGGGGCTCTGTGCTTTCTTTCGTTCTGAACAAGTGTTACTGTTTTCTGCACAAAAGCGATTCTGCCAAGCAATGTGAACACTTCTGCTTCCCAGGCACAGAGAAGGTGCTAGCAGGGAATTCTCTGCCTGCCTTTCCCCAGTGCTCTGCAAGCTCTCCAGGACAACATAAAATCTGGGTCTCTGTGCTTTCTTTCGTTCTGAACAAGTGTTACTGTTTTCTGCACAAAAGCGATTCTGCCAAGCAATGTGAACACTTCTGCTTCCCAGGCACAGAGAAGGTGCTAGCAGGGAATTCTCTGCCTGCCTTTCCCCAGTGCTCTGCAAGCTCTCCAGGACAACAACAAATCTGGGGCTCTGTGCTTTCTTTCGTTCTGAACAAGTGTTACTGTTTTCTGCACAAAAGCGATTCTGCCAAGCAATGTGAACAGGCACAGAGAAGGTGCTAGCAGGGAATTCTCTGCCTGCCTTTCCCCAGTGCTCTGCAAGCTCTCCAGGACAACATAAAATCTGGGGCTCTGTGCTTTCTTTCGTTCTGAACAAGTGTTACTGTTTTCTGCACAAAAGCGATTCTGCCAAGCAATGTGAACACTTCAGCTTCCAGGCACAGAGAAGGTGCTAGCAGGGAATTCTCTGCCTGCCTTTCCCCAGTGCTCCGCAAGCTCTCCAGGACAACATAAAATCTGGGGCTCTGTGCTTTCTTTCGTTCTGAACAAGTGTTACTGTTTTCTGCACAAAAGCGATTCTGCGAAGCAATGTGAACACTTCTGCTTCCCAGGCACAGAGAAGGTGCTAGCAGGGAATTCTCTGCCTGCCTTTCCCCAGTGCTCTGCAAGCTCTCCAGGACAACAACAAATCTGGGGCTCTGTGCTTTCTTTCGTTCTGAACAAGTGTTAGTGTTTTCTGCACAAAAGCGATTCTGCCAAGCAATGTGAACACTTCTGCTTCCCAGGCACAGAGAAGGTGCTAGCAGGGAATTCTCTGCCTGCCTTTCCCCAGTGCTCTGCAAGCTCTCCAGGACAACATAAAATCTGGGGCTCTGTGCTTTCTTTCGTTCTGAACAAGTGTTACTGTTTTCTGCACAAAAGCGATTCTGCGAAGCAATGTGAACACTTCTGCTTCCCAGGCACAGAGAAGGTGCTAGCAGGGAATTCTTTGCCTGCCTTTCCCCAGTGCTCTGCAAGCTCTCCAGGACAACATAAAATCTGGGTCTCTGTGCTTTCTTTCGTTCTGAACAAGTGTTACTGTTTTCTGCACAAAAGCGATTCTGCCAAGCAATGTGAACACTTCTGCTTCCCAGGCACAGAGAAGGTGCTAGCAGGGAATTCTCTGCCTGCCTTTCCCCAGTGCTCTGCAAGCTCTCCAGGACAACATAAAATCTGGGGCTCTGTGCTTTCTTTCGTTCTGAACAAGTGTTACTGTTTTCTGCACAAAAGCGATTCTGCCAAGCAATGTGAACAGGCACAGAGAAGGTGCTAGCAGGGAATTCTCTGCCTGCCTTTCCCCAGTGCTCTGCAAGCTCTCCAGGACAACATAAAATCTGGGGCTCTGTGCTTTCTTTCGTTCTGAACAAGTGTTACTGTTTTCTGCACAAAAGCGATTCTGCCAAGCAATGTGAACATATCTGCTTCCCAGGCACAGAGAAGGTGCTAGCAGGGAATTCTCTGCCTGCCTTTCCCCAGTGCTCTGCAAGCTCTCCAGGACAACATAAAATCTGGGTCTCTGTGCTTTCTTTCGTTCTGAACAAGTGTTACTGTTTTCTGCACAAAAGCGATTCTGCCAAGCAATGTGAACACTTCTGCTTCCCAGGCACAGAGAAGGTGCTAGCAGGGAATTCTCTGCCTGCCTTTCCCCACTGCTCTGCAAGCTCTCCAGGACAACATAAAATCTGGGGCTCTGTGCTTTCTTTCGTTCTGAACAAGTGTTACTGTTTTCTGCACAAAAGCGATTCTGCCAAGCAATGTGAACACTTCTGCTTCCAGGCACAGAGAAGGTGCTAGCAGGGAATTCTCTGCCTGCCTTTCCCCAGTGCTCCGCAAGCTCTCCAGGACAACATAAAATCTGGGGCTCTGTGCTTTCTTTCGTTCTGAACAAGTGTTACTGTTTTCTGCACAAAAGCGATTCTGCGAAGCAATGTGAACACTTCTGCTTCCCAGGCACAGAGAAGGTGCTAGCAGGGAATTCTCTGCCTGCCTTTCCCCAGTGCTCTGCAAGCTCTCCAGGACAACAACAAATCTGGGGCTCTGTGCTTTCTTTCGTTCTGAACAAGTGTTACTGTTTTCTGCACAAAAGCGATTCTGCCAAGCAATGTGAACACTTCTGCTTCCCAGGCACAGAGAAGGTGCTAGCAGGGAATTCTCTGCCTGCCTTTCCCCAGTGCTCTGCAAGCTCTCCAGGACAACATAAAATCTGGGGCTCTGTGCTTTCTTTCGTTCTGAACAAGTGTTAATGTTTTCTGCACAAAAGCGATTCTGCCAAGCAATGTGAACAGGCACAGAGAAGGTGCTAGCAGGGAATTCTCTGCCTGCCTTTCCCCAGTGCTCTGCAAGCTCTCCAGGACAACATAAAATCTGGGGCTCTGTGCTTTCTTTCGTTCTGAACAAGTGTTAGTGTTTTCTGCACAAAAGCGATTCTGCCAAGCAATGTGAACACTTCAGCTTCCAGGCACAGAGAAGGTGCTAGCAGGGAATTCTCTGCCTGCCTTTCCCCAGTGCTCCGCAAGCTCTCCAGGACAACATAAAATCTGGGGCTCTGTGCTTTCTTTCGTTCTGAACAAGTGTTACTGTTTTCTGCACAAAAGCGATTCTGCGAAGCAATGTGAACACTTCTGCTTCCCAGGCACAGAGAAGGTGCTAGCAGGGAATTCTCTGCCTGCCTTTCCCCAGTGCTCTGCAAGCTCTCCAGGACAACATAAAATCTGGGGCTCTGTGCTTTCTTTCGTTCTGAACAAGTGTTAGTGTTTTCTGCACAAAAGCGATTCTGCGAAGCAATGTGAACCCTTCTGCTTCCCAGGCACAGAGAAGGTGCTAGCAGGGAATTCTCTGCCTGCCTTTCCCCAGTGCTCTGCAAGCTCTCCAGGACAACATAAAATCTGGGGCTCTGTGCTTTCTTTCGTTCTGAACAAGTGTTACTGTTTTCTGCACAAAAGCGATTCTGCCAAGCAATGTGAACACTTCTGCTTCCCAGGCACAGAGAAGGTGCTAGCAGGGAATTCTCTGCCTGCCTTTCCCCAGTGCTCTGCAAGCTCTCCAGGACAACATAAAATCTGGGTCTCTGTGCTTTCTTTCGTTCTGAACAAGTGTTACTGTTTTCTGCACAAAAGCGATTCTGCCAAGCAATGTGAACACTTCTGCTTCCCAGGCACAGAGAAGGTGCTAGCAGGGAATTCTCTGCCTGCCTTTCCCCAGTGCTCTGCAAGCTCTCCAGGACAACAACAAATCTGGGGCTCTGTGCTTTCTTTCGTTCTGAACAAGTGTTACTGTTTTCTGCACAAAAGCGATTCTGCCAAGCAATGTGAACAGGCACAGAGAAGGTGCTAGCAGGGAATTCTCTGCCTGCCTTTCCCCAGTGCTCTGCAAGCTCTCCAGGACAACATAAAATCTGGGGCTCTGTGCTTTCTTTCGTTCTGAACAAGTGTTACTGTTTTCTGCACAAAAGCGATTCTGCCAAGCAATGTGAACACTTCAGCTTCCAGGCACAGAGAAGGTGCTAGCAGGGAATTCTCTGCCTGCCTTTCCCCAGTGCTCCGCAAGCTCTCCAGGACAACATAAAATCTGGGGCTCTGTGCTTTCTTTCGTTCTGAACAAGTGTTACTGTTTTCTGCACAAAAGCGATTCTGCGAAGCAATGTGAACACTTCTGCTTCCCAGGCACAGAGAAGGTGCTAGCAGGGAATTCTCTGCCTGCCTTTCCCCAGTGCTCTGCAAGCTCTCCAGGACAACAACAAATCTGGGGCTCTGTGCTTTCTTTCGTTCTGAACAAGTGTTAGTGTTTTCTGCACAAAAGCGATTCTGCCAAGCAATGTGAACACTTCTGCTTCCCAGGCACAGAGAAGGTGCTAGCAGGGAATTCTCTGCCTGCCTTTCCCCAGTGCTCTGCAAGCTCTCCAGGACAACATAAAATCTGGGGCTCTGTGCTTTCTTTCGTTCTGAACAAGTGTTAATGTTTTCTGCACAAAAGCGATTCTGCCAAGCAATGTGAACAGGCACAGAGAAGGTGCTAGCAGGGAATTCTCTGCCTGCCTTTCCCCAGTGCTCTGCAAGCTCTCCAGGACAACATAAAATCTGGGGCTCTGTGCTTTCTTTCGTTCTGAACAAGTGTTAGTGTTTTCTGCACAAAAGCGATTCTGCCACGCAATGTGAACACTTCAGCTTCCAGGCACAGAGAAGGTGCTAGCAGGGAATTCTTTGCCTGCCTTTCCCCAGTGCTCTGCAAGCTCTCCAGGACAACATAAAATCTGGGTCTCTGTGCTTTCTTTCGTTCTGAACAAGTGTTACTGTTTTCTGCACAAAAGCGATTCTGCCAAGCAATGTGAACACTTCTGCTTCCCATGCACAGAGAAGGTGCTAGCAGGGAATTCTCTGCCTGCCTTTCCCCAGTGCTCTGCAAGCTCTCCAGGACAACATAAAATCTGGGGCTCTGTGCTTTCTTTCGTTCTGAACAAGTGTTACTGTTTTCTGCACAAAAGCGATTCTGCCAAGCAATGTGAACAGGCACAGAGAAGGTGCTAGCAGGGAATTCTCTGCCTGCCTTTCCCCAGTGCTCTGCAAGCTCTCCAGGACAACATAAAATCTGGGGCTCTGTGCTTTCTTTCGTTCTGAACAAGTGTTACTGTTTTCTGCACAAAAGCGATTCTGCCAAGCAATGTGAACACTTCTGCTTCCCAGGCACAGAGAAGGTGCTAGCAGGGAATTCTCTGCCTGCCTTTCCCCAGTGCTCTGCAAGCTCTCCAGGACAACAACAAATCTGGGGCTCTGTGCTTTCTTTCGTTCTGAACAAGTGTTACTGTTTTCTGCACAAAAGCGATTCTGCCAAGCAATGTGAACATATCTGCTTCCCAGGCACAGAGAAGGTGCTAGCAGGGAATTCTCTGCCTGCCTTTCCCCAGTGCTCTGCAAGCTCTCCAGGACAACATAAAATCTGGGGCTCTGTGCTTTCTTTCGTTCTGAACAAGTGTTACTGTTTTCTGCACAAAAGCGATTCTGCCAAGCAATGTGAACACTTCTGCTTCCCAGGCACAGAGAAGGTGCTAGCAGGGAATTCTCTGCCTGCCTTTCCCCAGTGCTCTGCAAGCTCTCCAGGACAACATAAAATCTGGGGCTCTATGCTTTCTTTCGTTCTGAACAAGTGTTACTGTTTTCTGCACAAAAGCGATTCTGCCAAGCAATGTGAACACTTCTGCTTCCCAGGCACAGAGAAGGTGCTAGCAGGGAATTCTCTGCCTGCCTTTCCCCAGTGCTCTGCAAGCTCTCCAGGACAACATAAAATCTGGGGCTCTGTGCTTTCTTTCGTTCTGAACAAGTGTTACTGTTTTCTGCACAAAAGCGATTCTGCCAAGCAATGTGAACACTTCTGCTTCCCAGGCACAGAGAAGGTGCTAGCAGGGAATTCTCTGCCTGCCTTTCCCCAGTGCTCTGCAAGCTCTCCAGGACAACATAAAATCTGGGGCTCTGTGCTTTCTTTCGTTCTGAACAAGTGTTACTGTTTTCTGCACAAAAGCGATTCTGCGAAGCAATGTGAACACTTCTGCTTCCCAGGCACAGAGAAGGTGCTAGCAGGGAATTCTTTGCCTGCCTTTCCCCAGTGCTCTGCAAGCTCTCCAGGACAACATAAAATCTGGGTCTCTGTGCTTTCTTTCGTTCTGAACAAGTGTTACTGTTTTCTGCACAAAAGCGATTCTGCCAAGCAATGTGAACATATCTGCTTCCCAGGCACAGAGAAGGTGCTAGCAGGGAATTCTCTGCCTGCCTTTCCCCAGTGCTCTGCAAGCTCTCCAGGACAACATAAAATCTGGGGCTCTGTGCTTTCTTTCGTTCTGAACAAGTGTTACTGTTTTCTGCACAAAAGCGATTCTGCCAAGCAATGTGAACACTTCTGCTTCCCAGGCACAGAGAAGGTGCTAGCAGGGAATTCTCTGCCTGCCTTTCCCCAGTGCTCTGCAAGCTCTCCAGGACAACATAAAATCTGGGGCTCTATGCTTTCTTTCGTTCTGAACAAGTGTTACTGTTTTCTGCACAAAAGCGATTCTGCCAAGCAATGTGAACACTTCTGCTTCCCAGGCACAGAGAAGGTGCTAGCAGGGAATTCTCTGCCTGCCTTTCCCCAGTGCTCTGCAAGCTCTCCAGGACAACATAAAATCTGGGGCTCTGTGCTTTCTTTCGTTCTGAACAAGTGTTACTGTTTTCTGCACAAAAGCGATTCTGCCAAGCAATGTGAACACTTCTGCTTCCCAGGCACAGAGAAGGTGCTAGCAGGGAATTCTCTGCCTGCCTTTCCCCAGTGCTCTGCAAGCTCTCCAGGACAACATAAAATCTGGGGCTCTGTGCTTTCTTTCGTTCTGAACAAGTGTTACTGTTTTCTGCACAAAAGCGATTCTGCGAAGCAATGTGAACACTTCTGCTTCCCAGGCACAGAGAAGGTGCTAGCAGGGAATTCTTTGCCTGCCTTTCCCCAGTGCTCTGCAAGCTCTCCAGGACAACATAAAATCTGGGTCTCTGTGCTTTCTTTCGTTCTGAACAAGTGTTACTGTTTTCTGCACAAAAGCGATTCTGCCAAGCAATGTGAACACTTCTGCTTCCCAGGCACAGAGAAGGTGCTAGCAGGGAATTCTCTGCCTGCCTTTCCCCACTGCTCTGCAAGCTCTCCAGGACAACATAAAATCTGGGGCTCTGTGCTTTCTTTCGTTCTGAACAAGTGTTACTGTTTTCTGCACAAAAGCGATTCTGCCAAGCAATGTGAACAGGCACAGAGAAGGTGCTAGCAGGGAATTCTCTGCCTGCCTTTCCCCAGTGCTCTGCAAGCTCTCCAGGACAACATAAAATCTGGGGCTCTGTGCTTTCTTTCGTTCTGAACAAGTGTTACTGTTTTCTGCACAAAAGCGATTCTGCCAAGCAATGTGAACATATCTGCTTCCCAGGCACAGAGAAGGTGCTAGCAGGGAATTCTCTGCCTGCCTTTCCCCAGTGCTCTGCAAGCTCTCCAGGACAACATAAAATCTGGGTCTCTGTGCTTTCTTTCGTTCTGAACAAGTGTTACTGTTTTCTGCACAAAAGCGATTCTGCCAAGCAATGTGAACACTTCTGCTTCCCAGGCACAGAGAAGGTGCTAGCAGGGAATTCTCTGCCTGCCTTTCCCCAGTGCTCTGCAAGCTCTCCAGGACAACAACAAATCTGGGGCTCTGTGCTTTCTTTCGTTCTGAACAAGTGTTACTGTTTTCTGCACAAAAGCGATTCTGCCAAGCAATGTGAACAGGCACAGAGAAGGTGCTAGCAGGGAATTCTCTGCCTGCCTTTCCCCAGTGCTCTGCAAGCTCTCCAGGACAACATAAAATCTGGGGCTCTGTGCTTTCTTTCGTTCTGAACAAGTGTTACTGTTTTCTGCACAAAAGCGATTCTGCCAAGCAATGTGAACACTTCAGCTTCCAGGCACAGAGAAGGTGCTAGCAGGGAATTCTCTGCCTGCCTTTCCCCAGTGCTCCGCAAGCTCTCCAGGACAACATAAAATCTGGGGCTCTGTGCTTTCTTTCGTTCTGAACAAGTGTTACTGTTTTCTGCACAAAAGCGATTCTGCGAAGCAATGTGAACACTTCTGCTTCCCAGGCACAGAGAAGGTGCTAGCAGGGAATTCTCTGCCTGCCTTTCCCCAGTGCTCTGCAAGCTCTCCAGGACAACATAAAATCTGGGGCTCTGTGCTTTCTTTCGTTCTGAACAAGTGTTAGTGTTTTCTGCACAAAAGCGATTCTGCGAAGCAATGTGAACCCTTCTGCTTCCCAGGCACAGAGAAGGTGCTAGCAGGGAATTCTCTGCCTGCCTTTCCCCAGTGCTCTGCAAGCTCTCCAGGACAACATAAAATCTGGGGCTCTGTGCTTTCTTTCGTTCTGAACAAGTGTTACTGTTTTCTGCACAAAAGCGATTCTGCCAAGCAATGTGAACACTTCTGCTTCCCAGGCACAGAGAAGGTGCTAGCAGGGAATTCTCTGCCTGCCTTTCCCCAGTGCTCTGCAAGCTCTCCAGGACAACATAAAATCTGGGTCTCTGTGCTTTCTTTCGTTCTGAACAAGTGTTACTGTTTTCTGCACAAAAGCGATTCTGCCAAGCAATGTGAACACTTCTGCTTCCCAGGCACAGAGAAGGTGCTAGCAGGGAATTCTCTGCCTGCCTTTCCCCAGTGCTCTGCAAGCTCTCCAGGACAACAACAAATCTGGGGCTCTGTGCTTTCTTTCGTTCTGAACAAGTGTTACTGTTTTCTGCACAAAAGCGATTCTGCCAAGCAATGTGAACAGGCACAGAGAAGGTGCTAGCAGGGAATTCTCTGCCTGCCTTTCCCCAGTGCTCTGCAAGCTCTCCAGGACAACATAAAATCTGGGGCTCTGTGCTTTCTTTCGTTCTGAACAAGTGTTACTGTTTTCTGCACAAAAGCGATTCTGCCAAGCAATGTGAACACTTCAGCTTCCAGGCACAGAGAAGGTGCTAGCAGGGAATTCTCTGCCTGCCTTTCCCCAGTGCTCCGCAAGCTCTCCAGGACAACATAAAATCTGGGGCTCTGTGCTTTCTTTCGTTCTGAACAAGTGTTACTGTTTTCTGCACAAAAGCGATTCTGCCAAGCAATGTGAACACTTCTGCTTCCCAGGCACAGAGAAGGTGCTAGCAGGGAATTCTCTGCCTGCCTTTCCCCAGTGCTCTGCAAGCTCTCCAGGACAACAACAAATCTGGGGCTCTGTGCTTTCTTTCGTTCTGAACAAGTGTTAGTGTTTTCTGCACAAAAGCGATTCTGCCAAGCAATGTGAACACTTCTGCTTCCCAGGCACAGAGAAGGTGCTAGCAGGGAATTCTCTGCCTGCCTTTCCCCAGTGCTCTGCAAGCTCTCCAGGACAACATAAAATCTGGGGCTCTGTGCTTTCTTTCGTTCTGAACAAGTGTTAATGTTTTCTGCACAAAAGCGATTCTGCCAAGCAATGTGAACAGGCACAGAGAAGGTGCTAGCAGGGAATTCTCTGCCTGCCTTTCCCCAGTGCTCTGCAAGCTCTCCAGGACAACATAAAATCTGGGGCTCTGTGCTTTCTTTCGTTCTGAACAAGTGTTAGTGTTTTCTGCACAAAAGCGATTCTGCCAAGCAATGTGAACACTTCAGCTTCCAGGCACAGAGAAGGTGCTAGCAGGGAATTCTCTGTCTGCCTTTCCCCAGTGCTCCGCAAGCTCTCCAGGACAACAACAAATCTGGGGCTCTGTGCTTTCTTTCGTTCTGAACAAGTGTTAGTGTTTTCTGCACAAAAGCGATTCTGCCAAGCAATGTGAACACTTCTGCTTCCCAGGCACAGAGAAGGTGCTAGCAGGGAATTCTCTGCCTGCCTTTCCCCAGTGCTCTGCAAGCTCTCCAGGACAACATAAAATCTGGGGCTCTGTGCTTTCTTTCGTTCTGAACAAGTGTTAATGTTTTCTGCACAAAAGCGATTCTGCCAAGCAATGTGAACAGGCACAGAGAAGGTGCTAGCAGGGAATTCTCTGCCTGCCTTTCCCCAGTGCTCTGCAAGCTCTCCAGGACAACATAAAATCTGGGGCTCTGTGCTTTCTTTCGTTCTGAACAAGTGTTAGTGTTTTCTGCACAAAAGCGATTCTGCCAAGCAATGTGAACACTTCAGCTTCCAGGCACAGAGAAGGTGCTAGCAGGGAATTCTCTGTCTGCCTTTCCCCAGTGCTCCGCAAGCTCTCCAGGACAACATAAAATCTGGGGCTCTGTGCTTTCTTTCGTTCTGAACAAGTGTTACTGTTTTCTGCACAAAAGCGATTCTGCCAAGCAATGTGAACACTTCTGCTTCCCAGGCACAGAGAAGGTGCTAGCAGGGAATTCTCTGCCTGCCTTTCCCCAGTGCTCTGCAAGCTCTCCAGGACAACAACAAATCTGGGGCTCTGTGCTTTCTTTCGTTCTGAACAAGTGTTACTGTTTTCTGCACAAAAGCGATTCTGCCAAGCAATGTGAACACTTCTGCTTCCCAGGCACAGAGAAGGTGCTAGCAGGGAATTCTCTGCCTGCCTTTCCCCAGTGCTCTGCAAGCTCTCCAGGACAACATAAAATCTGGGGCTCTGTGCTTTCTTTCGTTCTGAACAAGTGTTACTGTTTTCTGCACAAAAGCGATTCTGCCAAGCAATGTGAACACTTCTGCTTCCCAGGCACAGAGAAGGTGCTAGCAGGGAATTCTCTGCCTGCCTTTCCCCAGTGCTCTGCAAGCTCTCCAGGACAACATAAAATCTGGGTCTCTGTGCTTTCTTTCGTTCTGAACAAGTGTTACTGTTTTCTGCACAAAAGCGATTCTGCGAAGCAATGTGAACCCTTCTGCTTCCCAGGCACAGAGAAGGTGCTAGCAGGGAATTCTCTGCCTGCCTTTCCCCAGTGCTCTGCAAGCTCTCCAGGACAACATAAAATCTGGGGCTCTGTGCTTTCTTTCGTTCTGAACAAGTGTTACTGTTTTCTGCACAAAAGCGATTCTGCCAAGCAATGTGAACATATCTGCTTCCCAGGCACAGAGAAGGTGCTAGCAGGGAATTCTCTGCCTGCCTTTCCCCAGTGCTCTGCAAGCTCTCCAGGACAACATAAAATCTGGGGCTCTGTGCTTTCTTTCGTTCTGAACAAGTGTTACTGTTTTCTGCACAAAAGCGATTCTGCCAAGCAATGTGAACACTTCTGCTTCCCAGGCACAGAGAAGGTGCTAGCAGGGAATTCTCTGCCTGCCTTTCCCCACTGCTCTGCAAGCTCTCCAGGACAACATAAAATCTGGGGCTCTGTGCTTTCTTTCGTTCTGAACAAGTGTTACTGTTTTCTGCACAAAAGCGATTCTGCCAAGCAATGTGAACAGGCACAGAGAAGGTGCTAGCAGGGAATTCTCTGCCTGCCTTTCCCCAGTGCTCTGCAAGCTCTCCAGGACAACATAAAATCTGGGGCTCTGTGCTTTCTTTCGTTCTGAACAAGTGTTACTGTTTTCTGCACAAAAGCGATTCTGCCAAGCAATGTGAACACTTCAGCTTCCAGGCACAGAGAAGGTGCTAGCAGGGAATTCTCTGCCTGCCTTTCCCCAGTGCTCCGCAAGCTCTCCAGGACAACATAAAATCTGGGGCTCTGTGCTTTCTTTCGTTCTGAACAAGTGTTACTGTTTTCTGCACAAAAGCGATTCTGCGAAGCAATGTGAACACTTCTGCTTCCCAGGCACAGAGAAGGTGCTAGCAGGGAATTCTCTGCCTGCCTTTCCCCAGTGCTCTGCAAGCTCTCCAGGACAACATAAAATCTGGGGCTCTGTGCTTTCTTTCGTTCTGAACAAGTGTTAGTGTTTTCTGCACAAAAGCGATTCTGCGAAGCAATGTGAACCCTTCTGCTTCCCAGGCACAGAGAAGGTGCTAGCAGGGAATTCTCTGCCTGCCTTTCCCCAGTGCTCTGCAAGCTCTCCAGGCCAACATAAAATCTGGGGCTCTGTGCTTTCTTTCGTTCTGAACAAGTGTTACTGTTTTCTACACAAAAGCGATTCTGCCAAGCAATGTGAACACTTCTGCTTCCCAGGCACAGAGAAGGTGCTAGCAGGGAATTCTCTGCCTGCCTTTCCCCAGTGCTCTGCAAGCTCTCCAGGACAACATAAAATCTGGGTCTCTGTGCTTTCTTTCGTTCTGAACAAGTGTTACTGTTTTCTGCACAAAAGCGATTCTGCCAAGCAATGTGAACACTTCTGCTTCCCAGGCACAGAGAAGGTGCTAGCAGGGAATTCTCTGCCTGCCTTTCCCCAGTGCTCTGCAAGCTCTCCAGGACAACAACAAATCTGGGGCTCTGTGCTTTCTTTCGTTCTGAACAAGTGTTACTGTTTTCTGCACAAAAGCGATTCTGCCAAGCAATGTGAACAGGCACAGAGAAGGTGCTAGCAGGGAATTCTCTGCCTGCCTTTCCCCAGTGCTCTGCAAGCTCTCCAGGACAACATAAAATCTGGGGCTCTGTGCTTTCTTTCGTTCTGAACAAGTGTTACTGTTTTCTGCACAAAAGCGATTCTGCGAAGCAATGTGAACACTTCAGCTTCCAGGCACAGAGAAGGTGCTAGCAGGGAATTCTCTGCCTGCCTTTCCCCAGTGCTCCGCAAGCTCTCCAGGACAACATAAAATCTGGGGCTCTGTGCTTTCTTTCGTTCTGAACAAGTGTTACTGTTTTCTGCACAAAAGCGATTCTGCCAAGCAATGTGAACACTTCTGCTTCCCAGGCACAGAGAAGGTGCTAGCAGGGAATTCTCTGCCTGCCTTTCCCCAGTGCTCTGCAAGCTCTCCAGGACAACAACAAATCTGGGGCTCTGTGCTTTCTTTCGTTCTGAACAAGTGTTAGTGTTTTCTGCACAAAAGCGATTCTGCCAAGCAATGTGAACACTTCTGCTTCCCAGGCACAGAGAAGGTGCTAGCAGGGAATTCTCTGCCTGCCTTTCCCCAGTGCTCTGCAAGCTCTCCAGGACAACATAAAATCTGGGGCTCTGTGCTTTCTTTCGTTCTGAACAAGTGTTAATGTTTTCTGCACAAAAGCGATTCTGCCAAGCAATGTGAACACTTCTGCTTCCCAGGCACAGAGAAGGTGCTAGCAGGGAATTCTCTGCCTGCCTTTCCCCAGTGCTCTGCAAGCTCTCCAGGACAACAACAAATCTGGGGCTCTGTGCTTTCTTTCGTTCTGAACAAGTGTTACTGTTTTCTGCACAAAAGCGATTCTGCCAAGCAATGTGAACACTTCTGCTTCCCAGGCACAGAGAAGGTGCTAGCAGGGAATTCTCTGCCTGCCTTTCCCCAGTGCTCTGCAAGCTCTCCAGGACAACATAAAATCTGGGGCTCTGTGCTTTCTTTCGTTCTGAACAAGTGTTACTGTTTTCTGCACAAAAGCGATTCTGCCAAGCAATGTGAACACTTCTGCTTCCCAGGCACAGAGAAGGTGCTAGCAGGGAATTCTCTGCCTGCCTTTCCCCAGTGCTCTGCAAGCTCTCCAGGACAACATAAAATCTGGGTCTCTGTGCTTTCTTTCGTTCTGAACAAGTGTTACTGTTTTCTGCACAAAAGCGATTCTGCGAAGCAATGTGAACCCTTCTGCTTCCCAGGCACAGAGAAGGTGCTAGCAGGGAATTCTCTGCCTGCCTTTCCCCAGTGCTCTGCAAGCTCTCCAGGACAACATAAAATCTGGGGCTCTGTGCTTTCTTTCGTTCTGAACAAGTGTTACTGTTTTCTGCACAAAAGCGATTCTGCCAAGCAATGTGAACATATCTGCTTCCCAGGCACAGAGAAGGTGCTAGCAGGGAATTCTCTGCCTGCCTTTCCCCAGTGCTCTGCAAGCTCTCCAGGACAACATAAAATCTGGGTCTCTGTGCTTTCTTTCGTTCTGAACAAGTGTTACTGTTTTCTGCACAAAAGCGATTCTGCCAAGCAATGTGAACACTTCTGCTTCCCAGGCACAGAGAAGGTGCTAGCAGGGAATTCTCTGCCTGCCTTTCCCCACTGCTCTGCAAGCTCTCCAGGACAACATAAAATCTGGGGCTCTGTGCTTTCTTTCGTTCTGAACAAGTGTTACTGTTTTCTGCACAAAAGCGATTCTGCCAAGCAATGTGAACAGGCACAGAGAAGGTGCTAGCAGGGAATTCTCTGCCTGCCTTTCCCCAGTGCTCTGCAAGCTCTCCAGGACAACATAAAATCTGGGGCTCTGTGCTTTCTTTCGTTCTGAACAAGTGTTACTGTTTTCTGCACAAAAGCGATTCTGCCAAGCAATGTGAACACTTCAGCTTCCAGGCACAGAGAAGGTGCTAGCAGGGAATTCTCTGCCTGCCTTTCCCCAGTGCTCCGCAAGCTCTCCAGGACAACAACAAATCTGGGGCTCTGTGCTTTCTTTCGTTCTGAACAAGTGTTACTGTTTTCTGCACAAAAGCGATTCTGCGAAGCAATGTGAACACTTCTGCTTCCCAGGCACAGAGAAGGTGCTAGCAGGGAATTCTCTGCCTGCCTTTCCCCAGTGCTCTGCAAGCTCTCCAGGACAACATAAAATCTGGGTCTCTGTGCTTTCTTTCGTTCTGAACAAGTGTTACTGTTTTCTGCACAAAAGCGATTCTGCGAAGCAATGTGAACCCTTCTGCTTCCCAGGCACAGAGAAGGTGCTAGCAGGGAATTCTCTGCCTGCCTTTCCCCAGTGCTCTGCAAGCTCTCCAGGACAACATAAAATCTGGGGCTCTGTGCTTTCTTTCGTTCTGAACAAGTGTTACTGTTTTCTGCACAAAAGCGATTCTGCCAAGCAATGTGAACATATCTGCTTCCCAGGCACAGAGAAGGTGCTAGCAGGGAATTCTCTGCCTGCCTTTCCCCAGTGCTCTGCAAGCTCTCCAGGACAACATAAAATCTGGGGCTCTGTGCTTTCTTTCGTTCTGAACAAGTGTTACTGTTTTCTGCACAAAAGCGATTCTGCCAAGCAATGTGAACACTTCTGCTTCCCAGGCACAGAGAAGGTGCTAGCAGGGAATTCTCTGCCTGCCTTTCCCCACTGCTCTGCAAGCTCTCCAGGACAACATAAAATCTGGGGCTCTGTGCTTTCTTTCGTTCTGAACAAGTGTTACTGTTTTCTGCACAAAAGCGATTCTGCCAAGCAATGTGAACAGGCACAGAGAAGGTGCTAGCAGGGAATTCTCTGCCTGCCTTTCCCCAGTGCTCTGCAAGCTCTCCAGGACAACATAAAATCTGGGGCTCTGTGCTTTCTTTCGTTCTGAACAAGTGTTAGTGTTTTCTGCACAAAAGCGATTCTGCCAAGCAATGTGAACACTTCAGCTTCCAGGCACAGAGAAGGTGCTAGCAGGGAATTCTCTGCCTGCCTTTCCCCAGTGCTCCGCAAGCTCTCCAGGACAACATAAAATCTGGGGCTCTGTGCTTTCTTTCGTTCTGAACAAGTGTTACTGTTTTCTGCACAAAAGCGATTCTGCGAAGCAATGTGAACACTTCTGCTTCCCAGGCACAGAGAAGGTGCTAGCAGGGAATTCTCTGCCTGCCTTTCCCCAGTGCTCTGCAAGCTCTCCAGGACAACATAAAATCTGGGGCTCTGTGCTTTCTTTCGTTCTGAACAAGTGTTAATGTTTTCTGCACAAAAGCGATTCTGCCAAGCAATGTGAACAGGCACAGAGAAGGTGCTAGCAGGGAATTCTCTGCCTGCCTTTCCCCAGTGCTCTGCAAGCTCTCCAGGACAACATAAAATCTGGGGCTCTGTGCTTTCTTTCGTTCTGAACAAGTGTTACTGTTTTCTGCACAAAAGCGATTCTGCCAAGCAATGTGAACACTTCAGCTTCCAGGCACAGAGAAGGTGCTAGCAGGGAATTCTCTGCCTGCCTTTCCCCAGTGCTCCGCAAGCTCTCCAGGACAACATAAAATCTGGGGCTCTGTGCTTTCTTTCGTTCTGAACAAGTGTTACTGTTTTCTGCACAAAAGCGATTCTGCCAAGCAATGTGAACACTTCTGCTTCCCAGGCACAGAGAAGGTGCTAGCAGGGAATTCTCTGCCTGCCTTTCCCCAGTGCTCTGCAAGCTCTCCAGGACAACATAAAATCTGGGGCTCTGTGCTTTCTTTCGTTCTGAACAAGTGTTAGTGTTTTCTGCACAAAAGCGATTCTGCGAAGCAATGTGAACCCTTCTGCTTCCCAGGCACAGAGAAGGTGCTAGCAGGGAATTCTCTGCCTGCCTTTCCCCAGTGCTCTGCAAGCTCTCCAGGACAACATAAAATCTGGGGCTCTGTGCTTTCTTTCGTTCTGAACAAGTGTTACTGTTTTCTGCACAAAAGCGATTCTGCCAAGCAATGTGAACACTTCTGCTTCCCAGGCACAGAGAAGGTGCTAGCAGGGAATTCTCTGCCTGCCTTTCCCCAGTGCTCTGCAAGCTCTCCAGGACAACATAAAATCTGGGGCTCTGTGCTTTCTTTCGTTCTGAACAAGTGTTACTGTTTTCTGCACAAAAGCGATTCTGCCAAGCAATGTGAACACTTCTGCTTCCCAGGCACAGAGAAGGTGCTAGCAGGGAATTCTCTGCCTGCCTTTCCCCAGTGCTCTGCAAGCTCTCCAGGACAACAACAAATCTGGGGCTCTGTGCTTTCTTTCGTTCTGAACAAGTGTTACTGTTTTCTGCACAAAAGCGATTCTGCCAAGCAATGTGAACAGGCACAGAGAAGGTGCTAGCAGGGAATTCTCTGCCTGCCTTTCCCCAGTGCTCTGCAAGCTCTCCAGGACAACATAAAATCTGGGGCTCTGTGCTTTCTTTCGTTCTGAACAAGTGTTACTGTTTTCTGCACAAAAGCGATTCTGCCAAGCAATGTGAACACTTCAGCTTCCAGGCACAGAGAAGGTGCTAGCAGGGAATTCTCTGCCTGCCTTTCCCCAGTGCTCCGCAAGCTCTCCAGGACAACATAAAATCTGGGGCTCTGTGCTTTCTTTCGTTCTGAACAAGTGTTACTGTTTTCTGCACAAAAGCGATTCTGCGAAGCAATGTGAACACTTCTGCTTCCCAGGCACAGAGAAGGTGCTAGCAGGGAATTCTCTGCCTGCCTTTCCCCAGTGCTCTGCAAGCTCTCCAGGACAACAACAAATCTGGGGCTCTGTGCTTTCTTTCGTTCTGAACAAGTGTTAGTGTTTTCTGCACAAAAGCGATTCTGCCAAGCAATGTGAACACTTCTGCTTCCCAGGCACAGAGAAGGTGCTAGCAGGGAATTCTCTGCCTGCCTTTCCCCAGTGCTCTGCAAGCTCTCCAGGACAACATAAAATCTGGGGCTCTGTGCTTTCTTTCGTTCTGAACAAGTGTTAATGTTTTCTGCACAAAAGCGATTCTGCCAAGCAATGTGAACAGGCACAGAGAAGGTGCTAGCAGGGAATTCTCTGCCTGCCTTTCCCCAGTGCTCTGCAAGCTCTCCAGGACAACATAAAATCTGGGGCTCTGTGCTTTCTTTCGTTCTGAACAAGTGTTAGTGTTTTCTGCACAAAAGCGATTCTGCCAAGCAATGTGAACACTTCAGCTTCCAGGCACAGAGAAGGTGCTAGCAGGGAATTCTCTGTCTGCCTTTCCCCAGTGCTCCGCAAGCTCTCCAGGACAACATAAAATCTGGGGCTCTGTGCTTTCTTTCGTTCTGAACAAGTGTTACTGTTTTCTGCACAAAAGCGATTCTGCGAAGCAATGTGAACACTTCTGCTTCCCAGGCACAGAGAAGGTGCTAGCAGGGAATTCTCTGCCTGCCTTTCCCCAGTGCTCTGCAAGCTCTCCAGGACAACAACAAATCTGGGGCTCTGTGCTTTCTTTCGTTCTGAACAAGTGTTACTGTTTTCTGCACAAAAGCGATTCTGCCAAGCAATGTGAACACTTCTGCTTCCCAGGCACAGAGAAGGTGCTAGCAGGGAATTCTCTGCCTGCCTTTCCCCAGTGCTCTGCAAGCTCTCCAGGACAACATAAAATCTGGGGCTCTGTGCTTTCTTTCGTTCTGAACAAGTTTTACTGTTTTCTGCACAAAAGCGATTCTGCCAAGCAATGTGAACACTTCTGCTTCCCAGGCACAGAGAAGGTGCTAGCAGGGAATTCTCTGCCTGCCTTTCCCCAGTGCTCTGCAAGCTCTCCAGGACAACATAAAATCTGGGTCTCTGTGCTTTCTTTCGTTCTGAACAAGTGTTACTGTTTTCTGCACAAAAGCGATTCTGCGAAGCAATGTGAACCCTTCTGCTTCCCAGGCACAGAGAAGGTGCTAGCAGGGAATTCTCTGCCTGCCTTTCCCCAGTGCTCTGCAAGCTCTCCAGGACAACATAAAATCTGGGGCTCTGTGCTTTCTTTCGTTCTGAACAAGTGTTACTGTTTTCTGCACAAAAGCGATTCTGCCAAGCAATGTGAACACTTCTGCTTCCCAGGCACAGAGAAGGTGCTAGCAGGGAATTCTCTGCCTGCCTTTCCCCAGTGCTCTGCAAGCTCTCCAGGACAACATAAAATCTGGGGCTCTGTGCTTTCTTTCGTTCTGAACAAGTGTTACTGTTTTCTGCACAAAAGCGATTCTGCCAAGCAATGTGAACAGGCACAGAGAAGGTGCTAGCAGGGAATTCTCTGCCTGCCTTTCCCCAGTGCTCTGCAAGCTCTCCAGGACAACATAAAATCTGGGGCTCTGTGCTTTCTTTCGTTCTGAACAAGTGTTACTGTTTTCTGCACAAAAGCGATTCTGCCAAGCAATGTGAACACTTCTGCTTCCCAGGCACAGAGAAGGTGCTAGCAGGGAATTCTCTGCCTGCCTTTCCCCAGTGCTCTGCAAGCTCTCCAGGACAACATAAAATCTGGGGCTCTGTGCTTTCTTTCGTTCTGAACAAGTGTTACTGTTTTCTGCACAAAAGCGATTCTGCCAAGCAATGTGAACACTTCTGCTTCCCAGGCACAGAGAAGGTGCTAGCAGGGAATTCTCTGCCTGCCTTTCCCCAGTGCTCTGCAAGCTCTCCAGGACAACATAAAATCTGGGGCTCTGTGCTTTCTTTCGTTCTGAACAAGTGTTACTGTTTTCTGCACAAAAGCGATTCTGCGAAGCAATGTGAACACTTCTGCTTCCCAGGCACAGAGAAGGTGCTAGCAGGGAATTCTCTGCCTGCCTTTCCCCAGTGCTCTGCAAGCTCTCCAGGACAACATAAAATCTGGGGCTCTGTGCTTTCTTTCGTTCTGAACAAGTGTTACTGTTTTCTGCACAAAAGCGATTCTGCCAAGCAATGTGAACAGGCACAGAGAAGGTGCTAGCAGGGAATTCTCTGCCTGCCTTTCCCCAGTGCTCTGCAAGCTCTCCAGGACAACATAAAATCTGGGGCTCTGTGCTTTCTTTCGTTCTGAACAAGTGTTACTGTTTTCTGCACAAAAGCGATTCTGCCAAGCAATGTGAACACTTCTGCTTCCCAGGCACAGAGAAGGTGCTAGCAGGGAATTCTCTGCCTGCCTTTCCCCAGTGCTCTGCAAGCTCTCCAGGACAACATAAAATCTGGGGCTCTGTGCTTTCTTTCGTTCTGAACAAGTGTTAATGTTTTCTGCACAAAAGCGATTCTGCCAAGCAATGTGAACACTTCTGCTTCCCAGGCACAGAGAAGGTGCTAGCAGGGAATTCTCTGCCTGCCTTTCCCCAGTGCTCTGCAAGCTCTCCAGGACAACATAAAATCTGGGGCTCTGTGCTTTCTTTCGTTCTGAACAAGTGTTACTGTTTTCTGCACAAAAGCGATTCTGCCAAGCAATGTGAACACTTCTGCTTCCCAGGCACAGAGAAGGTGCTAGCAGGGAATTCTGTGCCTGCCTTTCCCCAGTGCTCTGCAAGCTCTCCAGGACAACATAAAATCTGGGGCTCTGTGCTTTCTTTCGTTCTGAACAAGTGTTACTGTTTTCTGCACAAAAGCGATTCTGCCAAGCAATGTGAACACTTCTGCTTCCCAGGCACAGAGAAGGTGCTAGCAGGGAATTCTCTGCCTGCCTTTCCCCAGTGCTCTGCAAGCTCTCCAGGACAACATAAAATCTGGGGCTCTGTGCTTTCTTTCGTTCTGAACAAGTGTTAGTGTTTTCTGCACAAAAGCGATTCTGCGAAGCAATGTGAACACTTCTGCTTCCCAGGCACAGAGAAGGTGCTAGCAGGGAATTCTCTGCCTGCCTTTCCCCAGTGCTCTGCAAGCTCTCCAGGACAACATAAAATCTGGGTCTCTGTGCTTTCTTTCGTTCTGAACAAGTGTTACTGTTTTCTGCACAAAAGCGATTCTGCGAAGCAATGTGAACACTTCTGCTTCCCAGGCACAGAGAAGGTGCTAGCAGGGAATTCTCTGCCTGCCTTTCCCCAGTGCTCTGCAAGCTCTCCAGGACAACATAAAATCTGGGGCTCTGTGCTTTCTTTCGTTCTGAACAAGTGTTACTGTTTTCTGCACAAAAGCGATTCTGCCAAGCAATGTGAACAGGCACAGAGAAGGTGCTAGCAGGGAATTCTCTGCCTGCCTTTCCCCAGTGCTCTGCAAGCTCTCCAGGACAACATAAAATCTGGGGCTCTGTGCTTTCTTTCGTTCTGAACAAGTGTTACTGTTTTCTGCACAAAAGCGATTCTGCCAAGCAATGTGAACACTTCTGCTTCCCAGGCACAGAGAAGGTGCTAGCAGGGAATTCTCTGCCTGCCTTTCCCCAGTGCTCTGCAAGCTCTCCAGGACAACATAAAATCTGGGGCTCTGTGCTTTCTTTCGTTCTGAACAAGTGTTAATGTTTTCTGCACAAAAGCGATTCTGCCAAGCAATGTGAACACTTCTGCTTCCCAGGCACAGAGAAGGTGCTAGCAGGGAATTCTCTGCCTGCCTTTCCCCAGTGCTCTGCAAGCTCTCCAGGACAACATAAAATCTGGGGCTCTGTGCTTTCTTTCGTTCTGAACAAGTGTTACTGTTTTCTGCACAAAAGCGATTCTGCCAAGCAATGTGAACACTTCTGCTTCCCAGGCACAGAGAAGGTGCTAGCAGGGAATTCTCTGCCTGCCTTTCCCCAGTGCTCTGCAAGCTCTCCAGGACAACATAAAATCTGGGGCTCTGTGCTTTCTTTCGTTCTGAACAAGTGTTACTGTTTTCTGCACAAAAGCGATTCTGCCAAGCAATGTGAACACTTCTGCTTCCCAGGCACAGAGAAGGTGCTAGCAGGGAATTCTCTGCCTGCCTTTCCCCAGTGCTCTGCAAGCTCTCCAGGACAACATAAAATCTGGGGCTCTGTGCTTTCTTTCGTTGTGAACAAGTGTTACGGTTTTCTGCACAAAAGCGATTCTGCGAAGCAATGTGAACAGGCACAGAGAAGGTGCTAGCAGGGAATTCTCTGCCTGCCTTTCCCCAGTGCTCTGCAAGCTCTCCAGGACAACATAAAATCTGGGGCTCTGTGCTTTCTTTCGTTCTGAACAAGTGTTAATGTTTTCTGCACAAAAGCGATTCTGCGAAGCAATGTGAACACTTCTGCTTCCCAGGCACAGAGAAGGTGCTAGCAGGGAATTCTCTGCCTGCCTTTCCCCAGTGCTCTGCAAGCTCTCCAGGACAACATAAAATCTGGGGCTCTGTGCTTTCTTTCGTTCTGAACAAGTGTTACTGTTTTCTGCACAAAAGCGATTCTGCCAAGCAATGTGAACATATCTGCTTCCCAGGCACAGAGAAGGTGCTAGCAGGGAATTCTCTGCCTGCCTTTCCCCAGTGCTCTGCAAGCTCTCCAGGACAACATAAAATCTGGGGCTCTGTGCTTTCTTTCGTTCTGAACAAGTGTTACTGTTTTCTGCACAAAAGCGATTCTGCCAAGCAATGTGAACACTTCTGCTTCCCAGGCACAGAGAAGGTGCTAGCAGGGAATTCTCTGCCTGCCTTTCCCCAGTGCTCTGCAAGCTCTCCAGGACAACATAAAATCTGGGGCTCTGTGCTTTCTTTCGTTCTGAACAAGTGTTACTGTTTTCTGCACAAAAGCGATTCTGCGAAGCAATGTGAACACTTCTGCTTCCCAGGCACAGAGAAGGTGCTAGCAGGGAATTCTCTGCCTGCCTTTCCCCAGTGCTCTGCAAGCTCTCCAGGACAACATAAAATCTGGGGCTCTGTGCTTTCTTTCGTTCTGAACAAGTGTTACTGTTTTCTGCACAAAAGCGATTCTGCCAAGCAATGTGAACAGGCACAGAGAAGGTGCTAGCAGGGAATTCTCTGCCTGCCTTTCCCCAGTGCTCTGCAAGCTCTCCAGGACAACAACAAATCTGGGGCTCTGTGCTTTCTTTCGTTCTGAACAAGTGTTACTGTTTTCTGCACAAAAGCGATTCTGCCAAGCAATGTGAACACTTCTGCTTCCCAGGCACAGAGAAGGTGCTAGCAGGGAATTCTCTGCCTGCCTTTCCCCAGTGCTCTGCAAGCTCTCCAGGACAACATAAAATCTGGGGCTCTGTGCTTTCTTTCGTTCTGAACAAGTGTTAATGTTTTCTGCACAAAAGCGATTCTGCCAAGCAATGTGAACACTTCTGCTTCCCAGGCACAGAGAAGGTGCTAGCAGGGAATTCTCTGCCTGCCTTTCCCCAGTGCTCTGCAAGCTCTCCAGGACAACATAAAATCTGGGGCTCTGTGCTTTCTTTCGTTCTGAACAAGTGTTACTGTTTTCTGCACAAAAGCGATTCTGCGAAGCAATGTGAACCCTTCTGCTTCCCAGGCACAGAGAAGGTGCTAGCAGGGAATTCTCTGCCTGCCTTTCCCCAGTGCTCTGCAAGCTCTCCAGGACAACATAAAATCTGGGGCTCTGTGCTTTCTTTCGTTCTGAACAAGTGTTACTGTTTTCTGCACAAAAGCGATTCTGCCAAGCAATGTGAACATATCTGCTTCCCAGGCACAGAGAAGGTGCTAGCAGGGAATTCTCTGCCTGCCTTTCCCCAGTGCTCTGCAAGCTCTCCAGGACAACATAAAATCTGGGGCTCTGTGCTTTCTTTCGTTCTGAACAAGTGTTAATGTTTCTGCACAAAAGCGATTCTGCCAAGCAATGTGAACACTTCTGCTTCCCAGGCACAGAGAAGGTGCTAGCAGGGAATTCTCTGCCTGCCTTTCCCCAGTGCTCTGCAAGCTCTCCAGGACAACATAAAATCTGGGGCTCTGTGCTTTCTTTCGTTCTGAACAAGTGTTACTGTTTTCTGCACAAAAGCGATTCTGCGAAGCAATGTGAACACTTCTGCTTCCCAGGCACAGAGAAGGTGCTAGCAGGGAATTCTCTGCCTGCCTTTCCCCAGTGCTCTGCAAGCTCTCCAGGACAACACAAAATCTGGGGCTCTGTGCTTTCTTTCGTTCTGAACAAGTGTTACTGTTTTCTGCACAAAAGCGATTCTGCCAAGCAATGTGAACTCAGGCACAGAGAAGGTGCTAGCAGGGAATTCTCTGCCTGCCTTTCCCCAGTGCTCTGCAAGCTCTCCAGGACAACATAAAATCTGGGGCTCTGTGCTTTCTTTCGTTCTGAACAAGTGTTACTGTTTTCTGCACAAAAGCGATTCTGCCAAGCAATGTGAACACTTCTGCTTCCCAGGCACAGAGAAGGTGCTAGCAGGGAATTCTCTGCCTGCTTTTCCCCAGTGCTCTGCAAGCTCTCCAGGACAACATAAAATCTGGGGCTCTGTGCTTTCTTTCGTTCTGAACAAGTGTTAATGTTTTCTGCACAAAAGCGATTCTGCCAAGCAATGTGAACACTTCTGCTTCCCAGGCACAGAGAAGGTGCTAGCAGGGAATTCTCTGCCTGCCTTTCCCAGTGCTCTGCAAGCTCTCCAGGACAACATAAATCTGGGGCTCTGTGCTTTCTTTCGTTCTGAACAAGTGTTACTGTTTTCTGCACAAAAGCGATTCTGCGAAGCAATGTGAACACTTCTGCTTCCCAGGCACAGAGAAGGTGCTAGCAGGGAATTCTCTGCCTGCCTTTCCCCAGTGCTCTGCAAGCTCTCCAGGACAACATAAAATCTGGGGCTCTGTGCTTTCTTTCGTTCTGAACAAGTGTTACTGTTTTCTGCACAAAAGCGATTCTGCCAAGCAATGTGAACACTTCTGCTTCCCAGGCACAGAGAAGGTGCTAGCAGGGAATTCTCTGCCTGCCTTTCCCCAGTGCTCTGCAAGCTCTCCAGGACAACATAAAATCTGGGGCTCTGTGCTTTCTTTCGTTGTGAACAAGTGTTACTGTTTTCTGCACAAAAGCGATTCTGCGAAGCAATGTGAACAGGCACAGAGAAGGTGCTAGCAGGGAATTCTCTGCCTGCCTTTCCCCAGTGCTCTGCAAGCTCTCCAGGACAACATAAAATCTGGGGCTCTGTGCTTTCTTTCGTTCTGAACAAGTGTTACTGTTTTCTGCACAAAAGCGATTCTGCGAAGCAATGTGAACACTTCTGCTTCCCAGGCACAGAGAAGGTGCTAGCAGGGAATTCTCTGCCTGCCTTTCCCAGTGCTCTGCAAGCTCTCCAGGACAACATAAAATCTGGGGCTCTGTGCTTTCTTTCGTTCTGAACAAGTGTTAATGTTTTCTGCACAAAAGCGATTCTGCCAAGCAATGTGAACACTTCTGCTTCCCAGGCACAGAGAAGGTGCTAGCAGGGAATTCTCTGCCTGCCTTTCCCCAGTGCTCTGCAAGCTCTCCAGGACAACATAAAATCTGGGGCTCTGTGCTTTCTTTCGTTCTGAACAAGTGTTACTGTTTTCTGCACAAAAGCGATTCTGCCAAGCAATGTGAACACTTCTGCTTCCCAGGCACAGAGAAGGTGCTAGCAGGGAATTCTCTGCCTGCCTTTCCCCAGTGCTCTGCAAGCTCTCCAGGACAACATAAAATCTGGGGCTCTGTGCTTTCTTTCGTTCTGAACAAGTGTTACTGTTTTCTGCACAAAAGCGATTCTGCCAAGCAATGTGAACACTTCTGCTTCCCAGGCACAGAGAAGGTGCTAGCAGGGAATTCTCTGCCTGCCTTTCCCAGTGCTCTGCAAGCTCTCCAGGACAACATAAAATCTGGGGCTCTGTGCTTTCTTTCGTTCTGAACAAGTGTTACTGTTTTCTGCACAAAAGCGATTCTGCCAAGCAATGTGAACAGGCACAGAGAAGGTGCTAGCAGGGAATTCTCTGCCTGCCTTTCCCCAGTGCTCTGCAAGCTCTCCAGGACAACATAAAATCTGGGGCTCTGTGCTTTCTTTCGTTCTGAACAAGTGTTACTGTTTTCTGCACAAAAGCGATTCTGCCAAGCAATGTGAACACTTCTGCTTCCCAGGCACAGAGAAGGTGCTAGCAGGGAATTCTCTGCCTGCCTTTCCCCAGTGCTCTGCAAGCTCTCCAGGACAACATAAAATCTGGGGCTCTGTGCTTTCTTTCGTTCTGAACAAGTGTTACTGTTTTCTGCACAAAAGCGATTCTGCCAAGCAATGTGAACATATCTGCTTCCCAGGCACAGAGAAGGTGCTAGCAGGGAATTCTCTGCCTGCCTTTCCCCAGTGCTCTGCAAGCTCTCCAGGACAACATAAAATCTGGGGCTCTGTGCTTTCTTTCGTTCTGAACAAGTGTTACTGTTTTCTGCACAAAAGCGATTCTGCCAAGCAATGTGAACACTTCTGCTTCCCAGGCACAGAGAAGGTGCTAGCAGGGAATTCTCTGCCTGCCTTTCCCCAGTGCTCTGCAAGCTCTCCAGGACAACATAAAATCTGGGCTCTGTGCTTTCTTTCGTTCTGAACAAGTGTTACTGTTTTCTGCACAAAAGCGATTCTGCGAAGCAATGTGAACAGGCACAGAGAAGGTGCTAGCAGGGAATTCTCTGCCTGCCTTTCCCCAGTGCTCTGCAAGCTCTCCAGACAACATAAAATCTGGGGCTCTGTGCTTTCTTTCGTTCTGAACAAGTGTTACTGTTTTCTGCACAAAAGCGATTCTGCCAAGCAATGTGAACACTTCTGCTTCCCAGGCACAGAGAAGGTGCTAGCAGGGAATTCTCTGCCTGCCTTTCCCCAGTGCTCTGCAAGCTCTCCAGGACAACAACAAATCTGGGGCTCTGTGCTTTCTTTCGTTCTGAACAAGTGTTACTGTTTTCTGCACAAAAGCGATTCTGCCAAGCAATGTGAACACTTCTGCTTCCCAGGCACAGAGAAGGTGCTAGCAGGGAATTCTCTGCCTGCCTTTCCCCAGTGCTCTGCAAGCTCTCCAGGACAACATAAAATCTGGGGCTCTGTGCTTTCTTTCGTTCTGAACAAGTGTTACTGTTTTCTGCACAAAAGCGATTCTGCGAAGCAATGTGAACACTTCTGCTTCCCAGGCACAGAGAAGGTGCTAGCAGGGAATTCTCTGCCTGCCTTTCCCCAGTGCTCTGCAAGCTCTCCAGGACAACATAAAATCTGGGTCTCTGTGCTTTCTTTCGTTCTGAAACAAGTGTTACTGTTTTCTGCACAAAAGCGATTCTGCCAAGCAATGTGAACACTTCTGCTTCCCAGGCACAGAGAAGGTGCTAGCAGGGAATTCTCTGCCTGCCTTTCCCCAGTGCTCTGCAAGCTCTCCAGGACAACATAAAATCTGGGGCTCTGTGCTTTCTTTCGTTCTGAACAAGTGTTACTGTTTTCTGCACAAAAGCGATTCTGCCAAGCAATGTGAACACTTCTGCTTCCCAGGCACAGAGAAGGTGCTAGCAGGGAATTCTCTGCCTGCCTTTCCCCAGTGCTCTGCAAGCTCTCCAGGACAACATAAATCTGGGGCTCTGTGCTTTCTTTCGTTGTGAACAAGTGTTACTGTTTTCTGCACAAAAGCGATTCTGCGAAGCAATGTGAACAGGCACAGAGAAGGTGCTAGCAGGGAATTCTCTGCCTGCCTTTCCCCAGTGCTCTGCAAGCTCTCCAGGACAACATAAAATCTGGGGCTCTGTGCTTTCTTTCGTTCTGAACAAGTGTTACTGTTTTCTGCACAAAAGCGATTCTGCGAAGCAATGTGAACACTTCTGCTTCCCAGGCACAGAGAAGGTGCTAGCAGGGAATTCTCTGCCTGCCTTTCCCAGTGCTCTGCAAGCTCTCCAGGACAACATAAAATCTGGGGCTCTGTGCTTTCTTTCGTTCTGAGAGTTCAGAACGAAAGAAAGCACAGAGCCCCAGATTTTATGTTGTCCTGGAGAGCTTGCAGAGCACTGGGGAAAGGCAGGCAGAGAATTCCCTGCTAGCACCTTCTCTGTGCCTGGGAAGCAGAAGTGTTCACATTGCTTCGCAGAATCGCTTTTGTGCAGAAAACAGTAACACTTGTTCAGAACGAAAGAAAGCACAGAGCCCCAGATTTTATGTTGTCCTGGAGAGCTTGCAGAGCACTGGGGAAAGGCAGGCAGAGAATTCCCTGCTAGCACCTTCTCTGTGCCTGTTCACATTGCTTCGCAGAATCGCTTTTGTGCAGAAAACAGTAACACTTGTTCACAACGAAAGAAAGCACAGAGCCCCAGATTTTATGTTGTCCTGGAGAGCTTGCAGAGCACTGGGGAAAGGCAGGCAGAGAATTCCCTGCTAGCACCTTCTCTGTGCCTGGGAAGCAGAAGTGTTCACATTGCTTGGCAGAATCGCTTTTGTGCAGAAAACAGTAACACTTGTTCAGAACGAAAGAAAGCACAGAGCCCCAGATTTTATGTTGTCCTGGAGAGCTTGCAGAGCACTGGGGAAAGGCAGGCAGAGAATTCCCTGCTAGCACCTTCTCTGTGCCTGGGAAGCAGAAGTGTTCACATTGCTTGGCAGAATCGCTTTTGTGCAGAAAACAGTAACACTTGTTCAGAACGAAAGAAAGCACAGAGACCCAGATTTTATGTTGTCCTGGAGAGCTTGCAGAGCACTGGGGAAAGGCAGGCAGAGAATTCCCTGCTAGCACCTTCTCTGTGCCTGGAAGCAGAAGTGTTCACATTGCTTCGCAGAATCGCTTTTGTGCAGAAAACAGTAACACTTGTTCAGAACGAAAGAAAGCACAGAGCCCCAGATTTTATGTTGTCCTGGAGAGCTTGCAGAGCACTGGGGAAAGGCAGGCAGAGAATTCCCTGCTAGCACCTTCTCTGTGCCTGGGAAGCAGAAGTGTTCACATTGCTTGGCAGAATCGCTTTTGTGCAGAAAACAGTAACACTTGTTCAGAACGAAAGAAAGCACAGAGCCCCAGATTTGTTGTTGTCCTGGAGAGCTTGCAGAGCACTGGGAAAGGCAGGCAGAGAATTCCCTGCTAGCACCTTCTCTGTGCCTGGGAAGCAGAAGTGTTCACATTGCTTGGCAGAATCGCTTTTGTGCAGAAAACAGTAACACTTGTTCAGAACGAAAGAAAGCACAGAGCCCCAGATTTTATGTTGTCCTGGAGAGCTTGCAGAGCACTGGGGAAAGGCAGGCAGAGAATTCCCTGCTAGCACCTTCTCTGTGCCTGAGTTCACATTGCTTCGCAGAATCGCTTTTGTGCAGAAAACAGTAACACTTGTTCAGAACGAAAGAAAGCACAGAGCCCCAGATTTTATGTTGTCCTGGAGAGCTTGCAGAGCACTGGGGAAAGGCAGGCAGAGAATTCCCTGCTAGCACCTTCTCTGTGCCTGGGAAGCAGAAGTGTTCACATTGCTTGGCAGAATCGCTTTTGTGCAGAAAACAGTAACACTTGTTCAGAACGAAAGAAAGCACAGAGCCCCAGATTTTATGTTGTCCTGGAGAGCTTGCAGAGCACTGGGGAAAGGCAGGCAGAGAATTCCCTGCTAGCACCTTCTCTGTGCCTGGGAAGCAGATATGTTCACATTGCTTGGCAGAATCGCTTTTGTGCAGAAAACAGTAACACTTGTTCAGAACGAAAGAAAGCACAGAGCCCCAGATTTTATGTTGTCCTGGAGAGCTTGCAGAGCACTGGGAAAGGCAGGCAGAGAATTCCCTGCTAGCACCTTCTCTGTGCCTGGGAAGCAGAAGTGTTCACATTGCTTGGCAGAATCGCTTTTGTGCAGAAAACAGTAACACTTGTTCAGAACGAAAGAAAGCACAGAGCCCCAGATTTTATGTTGTCCTGGAGAGCTTGCAGAGCACTGGGGAAAGGCAGGCAGAGAATTCCCTGCTAGCACCTTCTCTGTGCCTGTTCACATTGCTTGGCAGAATCGCTTTTGTGCAGAAAACAGTAACACTTGTTCAGAACGAAAGAAAGCACAGAGCCCCAGATTTTATGTTGTCCTGGAGAGCTTGCAGAGCACTGGGGAAAGGCAGGCAGAGAATTCCCTGCTAGCACCTTCTCTGTGCCTGGGAAGCAGAAGTGTTCACATTGCTTGGCAGAATCGCTTTTGTGCAGAAAACAGTAACACTTGTTCAGAACGAAAGAAAGCACAGAGCCCCAGATTTTATGTTGTCCTGGAGAGCTTGCAGAGCACTGGGGAAAGGCAGGCAGAGAATTCCCTGCTAGCACCTTCTCTGTGCCTGGGAAGCAGAAGTGTTCACATTGCTTGGCAGAATCGCTTTTGTGCAGAAAACAGTAACACTTGTTCAGAACGAAAGAAAGCACAGAGCCCCAGATTTTATGTTGTCCTGGAGAGCTTGCAGAGCACTGGGGAAAGGCAGGCAGAGAATTCCCTGCTAGCACCTTCTCTGTGCCTGGGAAGCAGAAGTGTTCACATTGCTTGGCAGAATCGCTTTTGTGCAGAAAACATTAACACTTGTTCAGAACGAAAGAAAGCACAGAGCCCCAGATTTTATGTTGTCCTGGAGAGCTTGCAGAGCACTGGGGAAAGGCAGGCAGAGAATTCCCTGCTAGCACCTTCTCTGTGCCTGGGAAGCAGAAGTGTTCACATTGCTTCGCAGAATCGCTTTTGTGCAGAAAACAGTAACACTTGTTCAGAACGAAAGAAAGCACAGAGCCCCAGATTTTATGTTGTCCTGGAGAGCTTGCAGAGCACTGGGAAAGGCAGGCAGAGAATTCCCTGCTAGCACCTTCTCTGTGCCTGTTCACATTGCTTCGCAGAATCGCTTTTGTGCAGAAAACAGTAACACTTGTTCACAACGAAAGAAAGCACAGAGCCCCAGATTTTATGTTGTCCTGGAGAGCTTGCAGAGCACTGGGAAAAGGCAGGCAGAGAATTCCCTGCTAGCACCTTCTCTGTGCCTGGGAAGCAGAAGTGTTCACATTGCTTGCAGAATCGCTTTTGTGCAGAAAACAGTAACACTTGTTCAGAACGAAAGAAAGCACAGAGCCCCAGATTTTATGTTGTCCTGGAGAGCTTGCAGAGCACTGGGGAAAGGCAGGCAGAGAATTCCCTGCTAGCACCTTCTCTGTGCCTGGGAAGCAGAAGTGTTCACATTGCTTCGCAGAATCGCTTTTGTGCAGAAAACAGTAACACTTGTTCAGAACGAAAGAAAGCACAGAGCCCCAGATTTTATGTTGTCCTGGAGAGCTTGCAGAGCACTGGGGAAAGGCAGGCAGAGAATTCCCTGCTAGCACCTTCCTCTGTGCCTGGGAAGCAGAAGTGTTCACATTGCTTGGCAGAATCGCTTTTGTGCAGAAAACATTAACACTTGTTCAGAACGAAAGAAAGCACAGAGCCCCAGATTTTATGTTGTCCTGGAGAGCTTGCAGAGCACTGGGGAAAAGCAGGCAGAGAATTCCCTGCTAGCACCTTCTCTGTGCCTGGGAAGCAGAAGTGTTCACATTGCTTGGCAGAATCGCTTTTGTGCAGAAAACAGTAACACTTGTTCAGAACGAAAGAAAGCACAGAGCCCCAGATTTTATGTTGTCCTGGAGAGCTTGCAGAGCACTGGGGAAAGGCAGGCAGAGAATTCCCTGCTAGCACCTTCTCTGTGCCTGTTCACATTGCTTGGCAGAATCGCTTTTGTGCAGAAAACAGTAACACTTGTTCAGAACGAAAGAAAGCACAGAGCCCCAGATTTTGTGTTGTCCTGGAGAGCTTGCAGAGCACTGGGGAAAGGCAGGCAGAGAATTCCTGCTAGCACCTTCTCTGTGCCTGGGAAGCAGAAGTGTTCACATTGCTTCGCAGAATCGCTTTTGTGCAGAAAACAGTAACACTTGTTCAGAACGAAAGAAAGCACAGAGCCCCAGATTTTATGTTGTCCTGGAGAGCTTGCAGAGCACTGGGGAAAGGCAGGCAGAGAATTCCCTGCTAGCACCTTCTCTGTGCCTGGGAAGCAGAAGTGTTCACATTGCTTGGCAGAATCGCTTTTGTGCAGAAAACATTAACACTTGTTCAGAACGAAAGAAAGCACAGAGCCCCAGATTTTATGTTGTCCTGGAGAGCTTGCAGAGCACTGGGGAAAGGCAGGCAGAGAATTCCCTGCTAGCACCTTCTCTGTGCCTGGGAAGCAGAAGTGTTCACATTGCTTGGCAGAATCGCTTTTGTGCAGAAAACAGTAACACTTGTTCAGAACGAAAGAAAGCACAGAGCCCCAGATTTTATGTTGTCCTGGAGAGCTTGCAGAGCACTGGGGAAAGGCAGGCAGAGAATTCCCTGCTAGCACCTTCTCTGTGCCTGGGAAGCAGAAGTGTTCACATTGCTTCGCAGAATCGCTTTTGTGCAGAAAACAGTAACACTTGTTCAGAACGAAAGAAAGCACAGAGCCCCAGATTTTATGTTGTCCTGGAGAGCTTGCAGAGCACTGGGGAAAGGCAGGCAGAGAATTCCCTGCTAGCACCTTCTCTGTGCCTGGGAAGCAGAAGTGTTCACATTGCTTGGCAGAATCGCTTTTGTGCAGAAAACATTAACACTTGTTCAGAACGAAAGAAAGCACAGAGCCCCAGATTTTATGTTGTCCTGGAGAGCTTGCAGAGCACTGGGGAAAGGCAGGCAGAGAATTCCCTGCTAGCACCTTCTCTGTGCCTGGGAAGCAGAAGTGTTCACATTGCTTGGCAGAATCGCTTTTGTGCAGAAAACAGTAACACTTGTTCAGAACGAAAGAAAGCACAGAGCCCCAGATTTGTATGTTGTCCTGGAGAGCTTGCAGAGCACTGGGGAAAGGCAGGCAGAGAATTCCCTGCTAGCACCTTCTCTGTGCCTGGAAGTGTTCACATTGCTTGCAGAATCGCTTTTGTGCAGAAAACAGTAACACTTGTTCAGAACGAAAGAAAGCACAGAGCCCCAGATTTTATGTTGTCCTGGAGAGCTTGCAGAGCACTGGGGAAAGGCAGGCAGAGAATTCCCTGCTAGCACCTTCTCTGTGCCTGGGAAGCAGAAGTGTTCACATTGCTTCGCAGAATCGCTTTTGTGCAGAAAACAGTAACACTTGTTCAGAACGAAAGAAAGCACAGAGCCCCAGATTTTATGTTGTCCTGGAGAGCTTGCAGAGCACTGGGGAAAGGCAGGCAGAGAATTCCCTGCTAGCACCTTCTCTGTGCCTGGGAAGCAGAAGTGTTCACATTGCTTGGCAGAATCGCTTTTGTGCAGAAAACAGTAACACTTGTTCAGAACGAAAGAAAGCACAGAGCCCCAGATTTTATGTTGTCCTGGAGAGCTTGCAGAGCACTGGGGAAAGGCAGGCAGAGAATTCCCTGCTAGCACCTTCTCTGTGCCTGGGAAGCAGAATATGTTCACATTGCTTGGCAGAATCGCTTTTGTGCAGAAAACAGTAACACTTGTTCAGAACGAAAGAAAGCACAGAGCCCCAGATTTTATGTTGTCCTGGAGAGCTTGCAGAGCACTGGGGAAAGGCAGGCAGAGAATTCCCTGCTAGCACCTTCTCTGTGCCTGGGAAGCAGAAGTGTTCACATTGCTTCGCAGAATCGCTTTTGTGCAGAAAACATTAACACTTGTTCAGAACGAAAGAAAGCACAGAGCCCCAGATTTTATGTTGTCCTGGAGAGCTTGCAGAGCACTGGGGAAAGGCAGGCAGAGAATTCCCTGCTAGCACCTTCTCTGTGCCTGTTCACATTGCTTCGCAGAATCGCTTTTGTGCAGAAAACCGTAACACTTGTTCAGAACGAAAGAAAGCACAGAGCCCCAGATTTTATGTTGTCCTGGAGAGCTTGCAGAGCACTGGGGAAAGGCAGGCAGAGAATTCCCTGCTAGCACCTTCTCTGTGCCTGGAAGCAGAAGTGTTCACATTGCTTGGCAGAATCGCTTTTGTGCAGAAAACAGTAACACTTGTTCAGAACGAAAGAAAGCACAGAGCCCCAGATTTTATGTTGTCCTGGAGAGCTTGCAGAGCACTGGGGAAAGGCAGGCAGAGAATTCCCTGCTAGCACCTTCTCTGTGCCTGGGAAGCAGAAGTGTTCACATTGCTTGGCAGAATCGCTTTTGTGCAGAAAACAGTAACACTTGTTCAGAACGAAAGAAAGCACAGAGCCCCAGATTTTATGTTGTCCTGGAGAGCTTGCAGAGCACTGGGGAAAGGCAGGCAGAGAATTCCCTGCTAGCACCTTCTCTGTGCCTGGGAAGCAGAAGTGTTCACATTGCTTGGCAGAATCGCTTTTGTGCAGAAAACATTAACACTTGTTCAGAACGAAAGAAAGCACAGAGCCCCAGATTTTATGTTGTCCTGGAGAGCTTGCAGAGCACTGGGGAAAGGCAGGCAGAGAATTCCCTGCTAGCACCTTCTCTGTGCCTGGGAAGCAGAAGTGTTCACATTGCTTGGCAGAATCGCTTTTGTGCAGAAAACAGTAACACTTGTTCAGAACGAAAGAAAGCACAGAGCCCCAGATTTTATGTTGTCCTGGAGAGCTTGCAGAGCACTGGGGAAAGGCAGGCAGAGAATTCCTGCTAGCACCTTCTCTGTGCCTGTTCACATTGCTTGGCAGAATCGCTTTTGTGCAGAAAACAGTAACACTTGTTCAGAACGAAAGAAAGCACAGAGCCCCAGATTTTATGTTGTCCTGGAGAGCTTGCAGAGCACTGGGGAAAGGCAGGCAGAGAATTCCCTGCTAGCACCTTCTCTGTGCCTGGGAAGCAGAAGTGTTCACATTGCTTCGCAGAATCGCTTTTGTGCAGAAAACAGTAACACTTGTTCAGAACGAAAGAAAGCACAGAGACCCAGATTTTATGTTGTCCTGGAGAGCTTGCAGAGCAACTGGGGAAAGGCAGGCAGAGAATTCCCTGCTAGCACCTTCTCTGTGCCTGGGAAGCAGAAGTGTTCACATTGCTTCGCAGAATCGCTTTTGTGCAGAAAACACTAACACTTGTTCAGAACGAAAGAAAGCACAGAGCCCCAGATTTTATGTTGTCCTGGAGAGCTTGCAGAGCACTGGGGAAAGGCAGGCAGAGAATTCCCTGCTAGCACCTTCTCTGTGCCTGGGAAGCAGAAGTGTTCACATTGCTTGGCAGAATCGCTTTTGTGCAGAAAACAGTAACACTTGTTCAGAACGAAAGAAAGCACAGAGCCCCAGATTTTATGTTGTCCTGGAGAGCTTGCAGAGCACTGGGGAAAGGCAGGCAGAGAATTCCCTGCTAGCACCTTCTCTGTGCCTGGGAAGCAGAAGTGTTCACATTGCTTGGCAGAATCGCTTTTGTGCAGAAAACAGTAACACTTGTTCAGAACGAAAGAAAGCACAGAGCCCCAGATTTTATGTTGTCCTGGAGAGCTTGCAGAGCACTGGGGAAAGGCAGGCAGAGAATTCCCTGCTAGCACCTTCTCTGTGCCTGGGAAGCAGAAGTGTTCACATTGCTTCGCAGAATCGCTTTTGTGCAGAAAACAGTAACACTTGTTCAGAACGAAAGAAAGCACAGAGCCCCAGATTTATGTTGTCCCTGGAGAGCTTGCAGAGCACTGGGGAAAGGCAGGCAGAGAATTCCCTGCTAGCACCTTCTCTGTGCCTGGGAAGCAGAAGTGTTTCACATTGCTTGCAGAATCGCTTTTGTGCAGAAAACAGTAACACTTGTTCAGAACGAAAGAAAGCACAGAGCCCCAGATTTTATGTTGTCCTGGAGAGCTTGCAGAGCACTGGGGAAAGGCAGGCAGAGAATTCCCTGCTAGCACCTTCTCTGTGCCTGAGTGTTCACATTGCTTGGCAGAATCGCTTTTGTGCAGAAAACAGTAACACTTGTTTCAGAACGAAAGAAAGCACAGAGCCCAGATTTTATGTTGTCCTGGAGAGCTTGCAGAGCACTGGGGAAAGGCAGGCAGAGAATTCCCTGCTAGCACCTTCTCTGTGCCTGGGAAGCAGAAGTGTTCACATTGCTTGGCAGAATCGCTTTTGTGCAGAAAACAGTAACACTTGTTCAGAACGAAAGAAAGCACAGAGCCCCAGATTTTATGTTGTCCTGGAGAGCTTGCAGAGCACTGGGGAAAGGCAGGCAGAGAATTCCCTGCTAGCACCTTCTCTGTGCCTGGGAAGCAGAAGTGTTCACATTGCTTGGCAGAATCGCTTTTGTGCAGAAAACAGTAACACTTGTTCAGAACGAAAGAAAGCACAGAGCCCCAGATTTTATGTTGTCCTGGAGAGCTTGCAGAGCACTGGGGAAAGGCAGGCAGAGAATTCCCTGCTAGCACCTTCTCTGTGCCTGGGAAGCAGAAGTGTTCACATTGCTTGGCAGAATCGCTTTTGTGCAGAAAACAGTAACACTTGTTCAGAACGAAAGAAAGCACAGAGCCCCAGATTTTATGTTGTCCTGGAGAGCTTGCAGAGCACTGGGGAAAGGCAGGCAGAGAATTCCCTGCTAGCACCTTCTCTGTGCCTGAGTTCACATTGCTTGGCAGAATCGCTTTTGTGCAGAAAACAGTAACACTTGTTCAGAACGAAAGAAAGCACAGAGCCCCAGATTTTATGTTGTCCTGGAGAGCTTGCAGAGCACTGGGGAAAGGCAGGCAGAGAATTCCCTGCTAGCACCTTCTCTGTGCCTGGGAAGCAGAAGTGTTCACATTGCTTGGCAGAATCGCTTTTGTGCAGAAAACAGTAACACTTGTTCAGAACGAAAGAAAGCACAGAGCCCCAGATTTTATGTTGTCCTGGAGAGCTTGCAGAGCACTGGGGAAAGGCAGGCAGAGAATTCCCTGCTAGCACCTTCTCTGTGCCTGGGAAGCAGAAGGGTTCACATTGCTTCGCAGAATCGCTTTTGTGCAGAAAACAGTAACACTTGTTCAGAACGAAAGAAAGCACAGAGCCCCAGATTTTATGTTGTCCTGGAGAGCTTGCAGAGCACTGGGGAAAGGCAGGCAGAGAATTCCCTGCTAGCACCTTCTCTGTGCCTGGGAAGCAGAAGTGTTCACATTGCTTGCAGAATCGCTTTTGTGCAGAAAACAGTAAACTTGTTCAGAACGAAAGAAAGCACAGAGCCCCAGATTTTATGTTGTCCTGGAGAGCTTGCAGAGCACTGGGGAAAGGCAGGCAGAGAATTCCCTGCTAGCACCTTCTCTGTGCCTGGGAAGCAGAAGTGTTCACATTGCTTGGCAGAATCGCTTTTGTGCAGAAAACAGTAACACTTGTTCAGAACGAAAGAAAGCACAGAGCCCCAGATTTGTTGTTGTCCTGGAGAGCTTGCAGAGCACTGGGGAAAGGCAGGCAGAGAATTCCCTGCTAGCACCTTCTCTGTGCCTGGAAGCAGAAGTGTTCACATTGCTTCGCAGAATCGCTTTTGTGCAGAAAACAGTAACACTTGTTCAGAACGAAAGAAAGCACAGAGCCCCAGATTTTATGTTGTCCTGGAGAGCTTGCGGAGCACTGGGGAAAGGCAGGCAGAGAATTCCCTGCTAGCACCTTCTCTGTGCCTGGAAGCTGAAGTGTTCACATTGCTTGGCAGAATCGCTTTTGTGCAGAAAACACTAACACTTGTTCAGAACGAAAGAAAGCACAGAGCCCCAGATTTTATGTTGTCCTGGAGAGCTTGCAGAGCACTGGGGAAAGGCAGGCAGAGAATTCCCTGCTAGCACCTTCTCTGTGCCTGTTCACATTGCTTGGCAGAATCGCTTTTGTGCAGAAAACATTAACACTTGTTCAGAACGAAAGAAAGCACAGAGCCCCAGATTTTATGTTGTCCTGGAGAGCTTGCAGAGCACTGGGAAAGGCAGGCAGAGAATTCCCTGCTAGCACCTTCTCTGTGCCTGGGAAGCAGAAGTGTTCACATTGCTTGGCAGAATCGCTTTTGTGCAGAAAACACTAACACTTGTTCAGAACGAAAGAAAGCACAGAGCCCCAGATTTGTTGTTGTCCTGGAGAGCTTGCAGAGCACTGGGGAAAGGCAGGCAGAGAATTCCCTGCTAGCACCTTCTCTGTGCCTGGGAAGCAGAAGTGTTCACATTGCTTCGCAGAATCGCTTTTGTGCAGAAAACAGTAACACTTGTTCAGAACGAAAGAAAGCACAGAGCCCCAGATTTTATGTTGTCCTGGAGAGCTTGCAGGAGCACTGGGGAAAGGCAGGCAGAGAATTCCCTGCTAGCACCTTCTCTGTGCCTGGGAAGCAGAAGTGTTCACATTGCTTGGCAGAATCGCTTTTGTGCAGAAAACAGTAACACTTGTTCAGAACGAAAGAAAGCACAGAGCCCCAGATTTTATGTTGTCCTGGAGAGCTTGCAGAGCACTGGGAAAGGCAGGCAGAGAATTCCCTGCTAGCACCTTCTCTGTGCCTGAGTTCACATTGCTTGGCAGAATCGCTTTTGTGCAGAAAACAGTAACACTTGTTCAGAACGAAAGAAAGCACAGAGCCCCAGATTTGTTGTTGTCCTGGAGAGCTTGCAGAGCACTGGGGAAAGGCAGGCAGAGAATTCCCTGCTAGCACCTTCTCTGTGCCTGGGAAGCAGAAGTGTTCACATTGCTTGGCAGAATCGCTTTTGTGCAGAAAACAGTAACACTTGTTCAGAACGAAAGAAAGCACAGAGCCCCAGATTTTATGTTGTCCTGGAGAGCTTGCAGAGCACTGGGGAAAGGCAGGCAGAGAATTCCCTGCTAGCACCTTCTCTGTGCCTGGGAAGCAGAAGTGTTCACATTGCTTGGCAGAATCGCTTTTGTGCAGAAAACAGTAACACTTGTTCAGAACGAAAGAAAGCACAGAGCCCCAGATTTTATGTTGTCCTGGAGAGCTTGCAGAGCACTGGGGAAAGGCAGGCAGAGAATTCCCTGCTAGCACCTTCTCTGTGCCTGGGAAGCAGAAGGGTTCACATTGCTTCGCAGAATCGCTTTTGTGCAGAAAACACTAACACTTGTTCAGAACGAAAGAAAGCACAGAGCCCCAGATTTTATGTTGTCCTGGAGAGCTTGCAGAGCACTGGGGAAAGGCAGGCAGAGAATTCCCTGCTAGCACCTTCTCTGTGCCTGGGAAGCAGAAGTGTTCACATTGCTTGGCAGAATCGCTTTTGTGCAGAAAACAGTAACACTTGTTCAGAACGAAAGAAAGCACAGAGCCCCAGATTTTATGTTGTCCTGGAGAGCTTGCGGAGCACTGGGGAAAGGCAGGCAGAGAATTCCCTGCTAGCACCTTCTCTGTGCCTGGAAGCTGAAGTGTTCACATTGCTTGGCAGAATCGCTTTTGTGCAGAAAACAGTAACACTTGTCAGAACGAAAGAAAGCACAGAGCCCCAGATTTTATGTTGTCCTGGAGAGCTTGCAGAGCACTGGGGAAAGGCAGGCAGAGAATTCCCTGCTAGCACCTTCTCTGTGCCTGAGTTCACATTGCTTGGCAGAATCGCTTTTGTGCAGAAAACATTAACACTTGTTCAGAACGAAAGAAAGCACAGAGCCCCAGATTTTATGTTGTCCTGGAGAGCTTGCAGAGCACTGGGGAAAGGCAGGCAGAGAATTCCCTGCTAGCACCTTCTCTGTGCCTGGGAAGCAGAAGTGTTCACATTGCTTCGCAGAATCGCTTTTGTGCAGAAAACAGTAACACTTGTTCAGAACGAAAGAAAGCACAGAGCCCCAGATTTTATGTTGTCCTGGAGAGCTTGCGGAGCACTGGGGAAAGGCAGGCAGAGAATTCCCTGCTAGCACCTTCTCTGTGCCTGGAAGCTGAAGTGTTCACATTGCTTGGCAGAATCGCTTTTGTGCAGAAAACACTAACACTTGTTCAGAACGAAAGAAAGCACAGAGCCCCAGATTTTATGTTGTCCTGGAGAGCTTGCAGAGCACTGGGGAAAGGCAGGCAGAGAATTCCCTGCTAGCACCTTCTCTGTGCCTGTTCACATTGCTTGGCAGAATCGCTTTTGTGCAGAAAACAGTAACACTTGTTCAGAACGAAAGAAAGCACAGAGCCCCAGATTTTATGTTGTCCTGGAGAGCTTGCAGAGCAGTGGGGAAAGGCAGGCAGAGAATTCCCTGCTAGCACCTTCTCTGTGCCTGGGAAGCAGAAGTGTTCACATTGCTTGGCAGAATCGCTTTTGTGCAGAAAACAGTAACACTTGTTCAGAACGAAAGAAAGCACAGAGCCCCAGATTTTATGTTGTCCTGGAGAGCTTGCAGAGCACTGGGGAAAGGCAGGCAGAGAATTCCCTGCTAGCACCTTCTCTGTGCCTGGGAAGCAGATATGTTCACATTGCTTGGCAGAATCGCTTTTGTGCAGAAAACAGTAACACTTGTTCAGAACGAAGAAAGCACAGAGCCCCAGATTTTATGTTGTCCTGGAGAGCTTGCAGAGCACTGGGGAAAGGCAGGCAGAGAATTCCCTGCTAGCACCTTCTCTGTGCCTGGGAAGCAGAAGGGTTCACATTGCTTCGCAGAATCGCTTTTGTGCAGAAAACAGTAACACTTGTTCAGAACGAAAGAAAGCACAGAGACCCAGATTTTATGTTGTCCTGGAGAGCTTGCAGAGCACTGGGGAAAGGCAGGCAGAGAATTCCCTGCTAGCACCTTCTCTGTGCCTGGGAAGCAGAAGTGTTCACATTGCTTCGCAGAATCGCTTTTGTGCAGAAAACAGTAACACTTGTTCAGAACGAAAGAAAGCACAGAGCCCCAGATTTGTTGTTGTCCTGGAGAGCTTGCGGAGCACTGGGGAAAGGCAGGCAGAGAATTCCCTGCTAGCACCTTCTCTGTGCCTGGAAGCTGAAGTGTTCACATTGCTTGGCAGAATCGCTTTTGTGCAGAAAACAGTAACACTTGTTCAGAACGAAAGAAAGCACAGAGCCCCAGATTTTATGTTGTCCTGGAGAGCTTGCAGAGCACTGGGGAAAGGCAGGCAGAGAATTCCCTGCTAGCACCTTCTCTGTGCCTGAGTTCACATTGCTTGGCAGAATCGCTTTTGTGCAGAAAACAGTAACACTTGTTCAGAACGAAAGAAAGCACAGAGCCCCAGATTTTATGTTGTCCTGGAGAGCTTGCAGAGCAGTGGGGAAAGGCAGGCAGAGAATTCCCTGCTAGCACCTTCTCTGTGCCTGGAAGCAGAAGTGTTCACATTGCTTGGCAGAATCGCTTTTGTGCAGAAAACAGTAACACTTGTTCAGAACGAAAGAAAGCACAGAGACCCAGATTTTATGTTGTCCTGGAGAGCTTGCAGAGCACTGGGGAAAGGCAGGCAGAGAATTCCCTGCTAGCACCTTCTCTGTGCCTGGGAAGCAGAAGTGTTCACATTGCTTGGCAGAATCGCTTTTGTGCAGAAAACAGTAACACTTGTTCAGAACGAAAGAAAGCACAGAGCCCCAGATTTTATGTTGTCCTGGAGAGCTTGCAGAGCACTGGGGAAAGGCAGGCAGAGAATTCCCTGCTAGCACCTTCTCTGTGCCTGGGAAGCAGAAGGGTTCACATTGCTTCGGCAGAATCGCTTTTGTGCAGAAAACAGTAACACTTGTTCAGAACGAAAGAAAGCACAGAGACCCAGATTTTATGTTGTCCTGGAGAGCTTGCAGAGCACTGGGGAAAGGCAGGCAGAGAATTCCCTGCTAGCACCTTCTCTGTGCCTGGGAAGCAGAAGTGTTCACATTGCTTGGCAGAATCGCTTTTGTGCAGAAAACAGTAACACTTGTTCAGAACGAAAGAAAGCACAGAGCCCCAGATTTTATGTTGTCCTGGAGAGCTTGCAGAGCACTGGGAAAGGCAGCAGAGAATTCCCTGCTAGCACCTTCTCTGTGCCTGGGAAGCAGAAGTGTTCACATTGCTTGGCAGAATCGCTTTTGTGCAGAAAACAGTAACACTTGTTCAGAACGAAAGAAAGCACAGAGCCCCAGATTTGTTGTTGTCCTGGAGAGCTTGCAGAGCACTGGGGAAAGGCAGGCAGAGAATTCCCTGCTAGCACCTTCTCTGTGCCTGGGAAGCAGAAGTGTTCACATTGCTTGGCAGAATCGCTTTTGTGCAGAAAACATTAACACTTGTTCAGAACGAAAGAAAGCACAGAGCCCCAGATTTTATGTTGTCCTGGAGAGCTTGCAGAGCACTGGGGAAAGGCAGGCAGAGAATTCCCTGCTAGCACCTTCTCTGTGCCTGGGAAGCAGAAGTGTTCACATTGCTTGCAGAATCGCTTTTGTGCAGAAAACACTAACACTTGTTCAGAACGAAAGAAAGCACAGAGCCCCAGATTTGTTGTTGTCCTGGAGAGCTTGCAGAGCACTGGGGAAAGGCAGGCAGAGAATTCCCTGCTAGCACCTTCTCTGTGCCTGGGAAGCAGAAGTGTTCACATTGATTGGCAGAATCGCTTTTGTGCAGAAAACAGTAACACTTGTTCAGAACGAAAGAAAGCACAGAGCCCCAGATTTTATGTTGTCCTGGAGAGCTTGCGGAGCACTGGGGAAAGGCAGGCAGAGAATTCCCTGCTAGCACCTTCTCTGTGCCTGGAAGCTGAAGTGTTCACATTGCTTCGCAGAATCGCTTTTGTGCAGAAAACAGTAACACTTGTTCAGAACGAAAGAAAGCACAGAGCCCCAGATTTTATGTTGTCCTGGAGAGCTTGCAGAGCACTGGGGAAAGGCAGGCAGAGAATTCCCTGCTAGCACCTTCTCTGTGCCTGTTCACATGCTTTGGCAGAACGCTTTTGTGCAGAAAACAGTAACACTTGTTCAGAACGAAAGAAAGCACAGAGCCCCAGATTTGTTGTTGTCCTGGAGAGCTTGCAGAGCACTGGGGAAAGGCAGGCAGAGAATTCCCTGCTAGCACCTTCTCTGTGCCTGGGAAGCAGAAGTGTTCACATTGCTTGGCAGAATCGCTTTTGTGCAGAAAACAGTAACACTTGTTCAGAACGAAAGAAAGCACAGAGACCCAGATTTTATGTTTGTCCTGGAGAGCTTGCAGAGCACTGGGGAAAGGCAGGCAGAGAATTCCCTGCTAGCACCTTCCCCCCTCCTGTGCCTGGAAGCAGAAGTGTTCACATTGCTTGGCAGAATCGCTTTTGTGTAGAAAACAGTAACACTTGTTCAGAACGAAAAGAAAGCACAGAGCCCCAGATTTTATGTTGGCCTGGAGAGCTTGCAGAGCACTGGGGAAAGGCAGGCAGAGAATTCCCTGCTAGCACCTTCTCTGTGCCTGGGAAGCAGAAGGGTTCACATTGCTTCGCAGAATCGCTTTTGTGCAGAAAAACACTAAACACTTGTTCAGAACGAAAGAAAGCACAGAGCCCCAGATTTTATGTTGTCCTGGAGAGCTTGCAGAGCACTGGGGAAAGGCAGGCAGAGAATTCCCTGCTAGCACCTTCTCTGTGCCTGGAAGCAGAAGTGTTCACATTGCTTCGCAGAATCGCTTTTGTGCAGAAAACAGTAACACTTGTTCAGAACGAAAGAAAGCACAGAGCCCCAGATTTATGTTGTCCTGGAGAGCTTGCGGCAGCACTGGGGAAAGGCAGGCAGAGAATTCCCTGCTAGCACCTTCTCTGTGCCTGGAAGCTGAAGTGTTCACATTGCTTGGCAGAATCGCTTTTGTGCAGAAAAACAGTAACACTTGTTCAGAACGAAAGAAAGCACAGAGCCCCAGATTTTATGTTGTCCTGGAGAGCTTGCAGAGCACTGGGGAAAGGCAGGCAGAGAATTCCCTGCTAGCACCTTCTCTGTGCCTGTTCACATTGCTTGGCAGAATCGCTTTTGTGCAGAAAACAGTAACACTTGTTCAGAACGAAAGAAAGCACAGAGCCCCAGATTTTATGTTGTCCTGGAGAGCTTGCCAGAGCAGTGGGGAAAGGCAGGCAGAGAATTCCCTGCTAGCACCTTCTCTGTGCCTGGGAAGCAGAAGTGTTCACATTGCTTGGCAGAATCGCTTTTGTGCAGAAACAGTAACACTTGTTCAGAACGAAAGAAAGCACAGAGCCCCAGATTTTATGTTGTCCTGGAGAGCTTGCAGAGCACTGGGAAAGGCAGGCAGAGAATTCCCTGCTAGCACCTTCTCTGTGCCTGGGAAGCAGATATGTTCACATTGCTTGGCAGAACGCTTTTGTGCAGAAAACAGTAACACTTGTTCAGAACGAAAGAAAGCACAGAGCCCCCAGATTTTATGTTGTCCTGGAGAGCTTGCAGAGCACTGGGGAAAGGCAGGCAGAGAATTCCCTGCTAGCACCTTCTCTGTGCCTGGGAAGCAGAAGGGTTCACATTGCTTCGCAGAATCGCTTTTGTGCAGAAAACAGTAACACTTGTTCAGAACGAAGAAAGCACAGAGACCCAGATTTTATGTTGTCCCTGGAGAGCATGCAGAGCACTGGGGAAAGGCAGGCAGAGAATTCCCTGCTAGCACCTTCTCTGTGCCTGGAAGCAGAAGTGTTCACATTGCTTGGCAGAATCGCTTTTGTGCAGAAAACAGTAACACTTGTTCAGAACGAAAGAAAGCACAGAGCCCCCAGATTTTATGTTGTCCTGGAGAGCTTGCAGAGCACTGGGGAAAGGCAGGCAGAGAATTCCCTGCTAGCACCTTCCTCTGTGCCTGGGAAGCAGAAGTGTTCACATTGCTTGGCAGAAACGCTTTTGTGCAGAAAACAGTAACACTTGTTCAGAACGAAAGAAAGCACAGAGCCCCAGATTTGTTGTTGTCCTGAGAGCTTGCAGAGCACTGGGGAAAGGCAGGCAGAGAATTCCCTGCTAGCACCTTCTCTGTGCCTGGGAAGCAGAAGTGTTCACATTGCTTGGCAGAATCGCTTTTGTGCAGAAAAACAGTAACACATTGTTCAGAACGAAAGAAAGCACAGAGCCCCAGATTTTATGTTGTCCTGGAGAGCTTGCGGAGCACTGGGGAAAGGCAGCAGAGAATTCCCTGCTAGCACCTTCTCTGTGCCTGGAAGCTGAAGTGTTCACATTGCTTGGCAGAATCGCTTTTGTGCAGAAAACACTAACACTTGTTCAGAACGAAAGAAAGCACAGAGCCCAGATTTTATGTTGTCCTGGAGAGCTTGCAGAGCACTGGGGAAAGGCAGGCAGAGAATTCCCTGCTAGCACCTTCTCTGTGCCTGTTCACATTGCTTGGCAGAATCGCTTTTGTGCAGAAACATTAACACTTGTTCAGAACGAAAGAAAGCACAGAGCCCCAGATTTTATGTTGTCCTGGAGAGCTTGCAGAGCACTGGGGAAAGGCAGCAGAGAATTCCCTGCTAGCCACCTTCTCTGTGCCTGGGAAGCAGAAGTGTTCACATTGCTTGGCAGAATCGCTTATTGTGCAGAAAACACTAACACTTGTTCAGAACGAAAGAAAGCACAGAGCCCCAGATTTGTTGTTGTCCTGGAGAGCTTGCGGAGCACTGGGGAAAGGCAGACAGAGAATTCCCCTGCTAGCACCCTTCTCCTGTGCCTGGAAGCTGAAGTGTTCACATTGCTTGGCAGAATCGCTTTTGTGCAGAAAACACTAACACTTGTTCAGAAACGAAAGAAAGCACAGAGCCCCAGATAATTATGTTTGTCCCTGGAGAGCCTTGCAGAGCACTGGGGAAAGGCAGTGCAGAGAATTCCCTGCTAGCCCTTCTCTGTGCCTGTTCACATTGCTTGGCAGAATCGCTTTTGTGCAGAAAACATTAACACTTGTTCAGAACGAAAGAAAGCACAGAGCCCCAGATTTTATGTTGTCCTGGAGAGCTTGCAGAGCACTGGGGAAAGGCAGGCAGAGGAATTTCCCTGCTAGCACCTTCTCTGTGCCTGGGAAGCCGAAGTGTTCACATGCTTGGCAGAATCGCTTTTGTGCAGAAAACACTAACACTCTGTTCAGAACGAAAGAAAGCACAGAGCCCCAGATTTGTTGTTGTCCTGGAGAGCTTGCAGAGCACTGGGGAAAGGCAGGCAGAGAATTCCCTGCTAGCACCTTCTCTGTGCCTGGGAAGCAGAAGTGTTCACATTGCTTGCAGAATCGCTTTTGTGCAGAAAACAGTAACACTTGTTCAGAAACGAAAGAAAGCACAGAGCCCCAGATTTTATGTTGTCCTGGAGAGCTTGCGGAGCACTGGGAAGGCAGGCAGAGAATTCCCTGCTAGCACCTTCTCTGTGCCTGGAAGCTGAAGTGTTCACATTGCTTGCAGAATCGCCTTTTGTGCAGAAAACAGTAAACACTTGTTCAGAACGAAAGAAAGCACAGAGCCCAGATTTTATGTTGTCCTGGAGAGCTTGCAGAGCACTGGGAAAGGCAGGCAGAGGAAATTCCCTGCTTGCACCTTCTCTGTGCCCTGTTCACATTGCTTGGCAGAATCGCTTTTGTGCAGAAAACAGTAACACTTGTTCAGAAC